>NC_138196.1:28725978-29109978 GCF_964194105.1 Spermophilus citellus
TACTAATTCTCTTTGTGGTATTAGACATGTCACTTGATCTCTCTAAGCCCCACTGTCCTTATCAATAAGTGAAATATTTGGGCTCAGTGAATGCTCTCCAAGGCTAGTTAAGTTCCAATCTTTTATAAGTTGTAAGCCTTCAAACTAGATAACACACATATTTGAAAGAGAAGAGAAAAAAGAATGGAGAAAAGAAGTTAACATTAGAATAAAAGTAATTATGAAAAAACATAAAAATAGCCTCTACCTCATAGGATTGTATTTATGATAAGAAAGTCTTAATTCTTATATGAATGGTGTTAAAACATTACTTTTCTGGTCATTTGTTCTGTGGCTTCTCTTTTAGCAAAAGCTACAGAGAATTGTGAATGCAAAAAGAAAGAATAGAAAAGTAGTGTGCATGTTATAGCTACAGCTGCAGCGCCTCTGGTATTTTTATTCATAGCTAGAATCATTCCACTTAGATCATTTCTGTATGAAAATGAAACTAATCAGCTTCAGTGCATGAAACCATTAGCTACTGCTTCAAAGTGCTGCATTTCACAAAGGTCAAAGAGGGCCCGCCCAGCAGCAATAGGAATTTTGCAAGTGATGTGTGTCACATTTGCATATGATAATTAGTTTTTCTATAAATACAATTTGTTCTGCAGATTAACATTTTGTGTCCTCATTAGATAGCAAACATTTCCATATTAAACCCACAAAGCTGCCAGAGTTGGCTTTGCTTACATTGCATGATGGTACTAATGCTTCTGTTTATACTGATGCCAATTAGTAGTGCTAAGTCTTGGAAGAATAAGAGAGATCACTAATGCTATTAATATAAATAGTAATAATAAAGCTGAGAAGCTTTCACAAACCTTGTTAACTTCAAAGATCATTAGCAGTAAAGTACCTCTGGGTTGTAAAAGGCTGTGTCCCTGGGCACATAAATGTAAGTGTGTATAGAACTATTTGCTCTGTACTGGAGCCTTTTTAGGACTTGTGACTTGAATCCTAAGTGATCTGGTGCTGTAAAGAGGAGCATGCAATTAAAATGTTGTTTTATTTTGCTGGATGCATTTAGTCCAACCAGGAAGTGGGATGTATTCTAGCCAGGAGAATATCAATTTGCTCAGTATGTATAGCCTCGTACAACATGGTTTGCTTTGGTTCAGGAAGCCAACTTCTCTAAGGCAGTGGGGTATTTTATGGTCCCATAAAAGGTTTTTATAAAGCAAGATGCACCAGAGTTTCTCATGAGAGGATTTAGTTTTCACTGGACCAGAGTGAAATGCTCTCTGTTGAGGGGGGTGTTGAGGGATGTAGAAGATGGTGATAGACATATAGATAAAGGGAAGTGTTTGTCAACTCCCTCATTCTTGACTCGTTTTCTGAATTGAGGAGGCTGTTTCAGACAAATACTTCCAGCTGAAAGGGCCGCAGTTGCATGAAGACTACTGGTTACTTATCCTCAGTTCAGTGACAGGGGATAGATGACTCTGTAGTCACCAGCGATAAGAACAATTCCTGCAGAAATTAACTAGCTTCCCTTCCGTGTGTTTTTTTATTTGCTGTGGTATATATTCAGCATTTTTTAAAAGACATTGATTAAGGCACCAGTTAGCCAACTTCCATATTTGACTGAACTCTAAATGCATTGGCATTAAAATTTCTGCTGTAACAAAAAGATATCATACTAAAATACAGAGTTTTATATCATTTAAGTCTTCAGGCTTAAAAGTTAAATAATAGTCTCTTTTGTTTCAAAGCTCTGTCATTACCAGCTGTACAATTTTTGTATAAGGTACTTTCTGTAAGTTTTAGTTTTCTCATCTGTAAAATGAGGATAAGAATTATGAGATTAAAAGACTTAACCCAGTGTTTCCACAATGCCTGGATCATAAAACAAACTCAGTGCATAGAAGTTATTGTTGTTATTACTTATGAGACACTTTTCCTGATGCTGGGGAACAATAGTAACAAACAATGTCTCTTTTGACAGATTCCTAAAAACTGTAATCCTCCTCAAATCCTTCCCTGAAGGTTTCTTGCATTTTCCAGGTACAGAATCCTCAGCTGTCACCTGAATGTCCCCTTTCTCCTTCCCACTCCAGCTGTTTCTTAAACATCCACTTGTCCCTCTGATGCTCATTTCCTCACCACTTCTCCGCCTTCACTTCTGCTTTGCTGTAGGACTAATGCTGTCTTTTCTACTCTAACATGACATAGCGTTCTGCCCCACTTGTCCCTCTTATGTGGTGCACAACGTCACTCAAGTTTCAAACAGTGTAGATTACTATTTTCAGGGTTGCCCCAGGACTTGTGTGAACTTGGCCTTTCATTTTCTCTATTCTATATCCCCAGGCTTTGGAGCAAATTTCTGAAGGCAGGAAACTAGATCTACCAAACTAGTTGAGCCTAGACCCCTAATGACTCTTCCTTTCTCATGCTGAAGCATGGCTTCTTGAAGAGTGACTCACAGTTAGTTAATGCTATAGTTTGGGTGTGGTCTGAGTGTTCCTCAAAGGTTCATTGTGATTGAAAGCTTGTTCACTGGGCGGTGCTATTGGGAAGCCTTGGAACCTTTGGCAAGTAGGCCCTATTTGGACATCCTTAGGTCATTGTGAGTGTACCTTTGGATGGGATTGTGGGATCCTAGTCTTTCTCTTAGGCTTCCTATTTGGCCATGTAAGCTCTTCTACAAATGTACTTCTCTACTATGAGATGAGATACAGCAGAAAGAAAGAACCCTGACCAGAACTGAGCCAATGCAGTTGCCATGTTCTCAAATCCCCAAACTATAAACTAAACCTTTTTTTTTTTTTTGGTACAAGTTAGTTGCCTCAGGTATTTTGTTGTGTAATACAAAGCTGACTAATATAGTTAGGGAGTCATTGGCTTTTCATACAATTGGACACCCTACTGGTCCATTCTCACTCTTCCAGTTTCAATCCTCAAGGTGAATGCCCACAAGATTCCCAAGTTGGATCTGCTATGCATTTCTAGGTGTAGAAAGGAACCAGGGACATTTAATGTATAGTAAAGAAATTTTAAGAAGGACATCTAATTTCTCTAAATACCTGAAGGATTGCTCAGTGGAAAGAAAGATTAATTTGCTCTGATAATCAAGCCAATGGGTGGAGGCTACAGGAAAACAAACAAAAAAAATGTTAGTAATGAGAAGAGACATGCTGAAAGTTTAGCTGCACAGGGAGGCGGGCTCTGAGAGAAAATGTTACCAGGGGTGCTCAAACTAAGGCTGAATAACAACTGGTAGGATGATCAAAAGTGGGGATTTATGCATGAGATAAGAGTTGGAGTAAATGACCTTGACAAAGGGAGGCTCTAAATTCCTCTGCAGGAGGATCTTTGGGCCCTAATCTGATGTGAAATATATACCGAGGTTTAGGGGAGATTTGCTGGTTGTCCTAAAGCTAAATTTAGTATAACACTTTACAAAATCTTAAGTATTATCTATTATCCTTTTCAAAGCATGAAGTGGTTAAGTTGAAGATGATTGTTCACTTATCCTACAAACTTTCATTGAACACTCATTTTATGGCAGGTACTTTCTAGGTTTTAGGACAGATGAGGAGAAAGACAAAGCTCCTGCTCCTTTAAGCCTGCATTCTAGTTGTAGGCTGGATTGAGCCTGTAGTCAAAAAAAAAAAAAAAAAAAAAAAAAGGTGGATACCAGAGAAGGTAGATCTATGTTAAGATACTCCATCAACTTACCTTTCTACTACCTCTTCAAAGAAAAAAATTATTTTTCCATGAATTATTTGGAGACACTATTCTCTAGCATAACTATACCCAGGTGAAAGGGGAAAAAGTGGATAGGGAGATGACAGATGGAGTCTGATCCCAGGAGATTGTGACCACTGCATTTCTCTGCCTACCTGTTTTTCATTCAAGAAGGGAAAGTGAACTCTTTCACATAGGAGATGCTAAATGAATAAGTAAATAAACAATAAAAGGATGTAGAATATGTTACCAATGGTCACAATAAAATCCTTTTCTATGTGACTTAGAAGAAAAAGGAAGTAAAATTCATCTTTCTGGGTCAGGTGTCAAATCCCTGTGAATGCCTGTGAATTTCCAAAGACCAAGTTGCATTTTTCCCTGTAGAGTCTTTCATGGCACTGAATCTTCTAAACCCCCACTATTTCCATCACAAAATAGGTTCTTGGAAGTGAAACAGGCCTGTTTAAAAACTCTTCTTTATGCAATGAAGGATGTAAGGAAACTGGAGGAAGTTCAAAGAAGAATAACATGAATGATTAAGGGGCTGAGAGCATGATTTATGTTGAATGATTAAAAGGATTAAACATGCAGAACTTGGCCAGTGCTACATACTTAGCTATAAAAAAAAAAATCAAAATTAAGTGCCAAAGCTCTCAGCTCCCATGAAAAATACAAATTTGCATATAATTTGGCACATATTTCCACTCAAAGTTCATCGGATCCTTACTGAGGCAACATTCACACAATGCCAAAACCACTAGCCTGTTTGGTCAGTTTAAAGTACAGTCTGGTGATGTCAGTAAAAACTTGCTATTTGATCTAACTGAATAGACAATGGGATCCCGATGTGCCCACCCAGGGCCGCTTTCACATGTGATGCATCCATAAAATACATAATATAACAAACATATCATCATTTGCCCAAGCATCATAAACCAAAATCCCTCCTGAGAGCCATCAGGTTACCAAATGAGTGAAATGGGCTGAGCTTGGAGGATGCAGGGCCCATGGAAAGGGAGCAGCCATTAGGGGTTCCACTCAATTGTTTTCTTGAGGGGATAAGAGTTGGCAGAACTTACTGTCTATCAAACAGTGATTCAGGATGTGTTCAGCATCAAGACATGGAAGAACAACTCAAAAAAGAGAAGCTGGTGAGGCCAGCTACTCCAGATATATAAAATTCCAGAATAGGAGGAAAGGCTATGGGGCTAGGAGAAGAAAGGTCTGGGGAGGGATGTAGGAAGGAAACCAAGCAATTAGCATGTGAAAACCTAGATCCGTTGTATTTTAAAAAGAAAAACCATTTTCTTAAAAAAATCATTCTGTGAATACCAGCCTGCTACCTCTGGCTAGTTTCATTGTTTTAGAGCTGGGATAACTAGAGTTCAGAGGAGACGAAAAACATTCTCAAAGCTATACAGTAAATAGATATCAGAATAAGAACTGATTAGGAGCAGTGGTTTGGTAAATCATATCTGAGTTCTGATTTTCTTATCTAGGTAACTTACTGTTAGGTTTATAACTTCTAACTTTCTTTTAGAATATATTTTTTGTGATGAAATAGTAACATAATATTTCCCACGTTAACCACTTTCAAGTGTGTACTTCAGTGATATTGGGCACACTCCTATTTTTGTGAAAAAATCATTACTACCTATCACCAGAGTGTAACCATATTTGACTTTTATGATTGGCCTGTTTCACTTAGTGTTATAATGTCCTCGAGGTTCATCCATGTTGTAGCATATTTCAGAATGTCAGAATCACCTTCTTTTAAAAAGATGAATACTATTCCATTGTGTCTGTATCATGTTTTCTTTACTTATTCATTCATCAGCAGATATTCACATTAGTTTCCACTTTTGGACTATTATGAAATGAGTATGTGTGTGTGTATCTCTCTTTGAGATTCCAGTTTCAGTTCTTTGGTATATATACAGAAATAAGATTGTTGAAGCATATGGTAATTTTGCTTTCAATTATTAAAGAAATCTCTATTTTGTTTTCCATAGCAGCTTCATCATATTACATTTGCGTGAACAGAACACAGGGTTCCAATTTCTCATATCCTTGCTAACACTTTTTATTTTTTTGATGGTGGCTCTCCTAATAGATATGAAGTGATACATTATTGTGGATTTGAGTAGATTTTCCTGGTTGTGAGCATCTTTTCCTTATGCTTGCTGATCATTTGTGTATCATTTAGAGAAATGTCCATTTAAGTATTTGGCCTATTTTTGAGTTGTGTTGTTTGATGTTTGTTTAAGAGCTTTAGGAACTCTTGAGAAAATCTGGATTTTAATACCTTATTAGACAGAAAATTTGCAAATATTCTATTCTAGTCTGTGGGTTACCTTTTCATACTATCCATGGTGGCTTTTGATGCATGAATTTTAAAAATTTTCATGAAGTCAAATTTCTTTAGATTTTCTTTTGTTACCTATGCTTTTTATATTATCTCCAAAAATCATTGATAAATTCAATGCCATAAAGATTTCTCCAGGTGTCTTCTTCTGAGTTTTATAATTTTAGGTCTTCTTTTTAAAGATTGGAAGTATTTTGAGTTAGTTTTTTATATGGTATTTAATAAGGATCCAATTTCATTCTTTCAGATGTGGACAACCAGTTTTCCTATTGAATTGAGGTCCTCCTTGTTAGAAATAATTTGACCAAACCTGTAAGGATCTATTTCTGGGCCCTCTGTTCTCTTCCATTTTATTACTTGTTTTTCTGCAGTATTAATCACAGCTTTGCAGTACATTTTGGAATCAGGAAGTATGTATCCTTCAAATTTGTTCTTCTTTTTAAAAATTGTTTTAGATATTCCTAGTACTTGAATTTCCATATGAATTTTAGTACAAATTTTTCTATTTCTGTTATAAATGCTTACGCATTTGCCTTTAGTGTAATGTGTGTTTCTTCATATGGTTTCAAGTTACTGTCTAGGATCCATGACTCCTTTTAGCACTTCTTTAAAGGTGGATCTGGTGTATTATGGTTGAGTTATGAGGTGTCTTCCCCCTGTCTCCTGTGTTCATGAAGGTATGTTCAGAGATTGAACTGTGAGAGCTGTAACCTAATCAGTCCTTCTAATTTGGATGGACTGACTGGGTGTTAATTGTAGACAAGTGGGGTATGACTGGAGGAGGTGGGTCACTGGAGTGTACCTTGGCAGGGTTCATCTTCCCTGAAGCCCCTTTCCTGTTCTCTCTGCTTGTCGGCTGCCACACAATAAGCAGCATTCTTCCACCATGCCCTTCTGCCAGGATGCTCTGCTGTTTTTTTTTGGTATGTGTGCTCAGAGCAATGAACTTGGCAGAACATGGACTAAATTTCAGAAAATACAAGTCCAAATTAACTTTTTCTCCTCTAAGTTGCTCTTGTTGGATATATTGATCACAGTTATGAAAAGGGAACAAAGTGGTAAAAAATTTCCTCAACTTTTGTTTATCTTAGAATGTCAGAATCACCTAAAATAAAAGTTTTGCAAATGGAATTGTTTTTATTAGTTATTTTTGAGCAGACTCATTGTTGTAGTATAAGAAAGCTATATATTTTTGTATGTTAATCGTTGTGTCCTGCTACCTTGCAGAATTTTTTTATTAGCTCTGGAAGTCTTCTGGTGAAGTTTTTTTTGGGTCTTCTATATAGAGAATCATGTCATCTGCAAAAAAAGAATAATTTGACTTCTTCCTTTTCTATAATTTTCCTTTAACTTTCTTCTCTTTCAAAAACCTTAAAAAAATACTTGGGAATTAGTCTAATCAAGGAGGTAAAAGACCTCTACAATAAAAACTATAGAATGCTAAAGAAAGAAATTGAAGAAAACCTGATAAGATGAGGAGACTTCCCTTGTTTTTGGATAGGCAGAATTAATATCATCAAAATGGCCATATTACCTAAAACAATCTGCAGCTTCAATGAAATCTCCTTCAAAATACCAATGACATTCTATACAGAACTAGAAAAAAAGGTCTTAAAATTATTATGAAAAGAGTGGCCTGGGCTGAGGCAGGAGGATCACAAGTTTAAAGCCAGCCTCAGCAACAGATAGGCTCTAAGAAACTCAGTGAGACCCTGTCTCTAAATAAAATACAAAATAGGGCTGGGAATGTGGCTCGGTGGTCGGGTACCCCTGAATTCAATCCCTGGTACTCCCCCCCCCCCACACACACACAAATTCATATGGAAGAATAAGAGACCTAGAATAGCCAAAGTAAAACTGAGCTAGAAAAATGATTGGAAGGCATCACAACTCCTGATCTCAAATTATACTACAGTAATAGTAAAAATAGCATGGTATTGGCATAAAACAGACATAAAGATCGGTGGAATAGAATAAAAGACTCAGAGAAAAATACCCTTAGATATAGTCATTTAGTCTTTGACAAAGGTATCAGAAGCATAAGTTGGAGATAAAGATAACATTTAAAATCAATGCTGCTGGGAAAACTGAACATCCATACATAGAAGTGTGGAACTAGATCCCTACCTCTCACCTTGCATAATCACCAATCTAGGTGTCCCTCAAAAGATGAATGGATAAAGAAAATGTTGTATATATACTCAATGGAATATTACTCAGCTTTAAAGAAGAGTGAAATTATGGCATTTGCCAGTTAATGGTTGGAGTTGGAGAATATCATGCTAAGCGAAATAAGCCAATCTCACAAAACAGAAGGCCAAATGTTTTCTTTAATATGCGGATGTTAATTCATAGTAAGGGGTGGGGGGTTTCAGGCTGGTACCAGGGAAGAATTATATTACCAGGGATTAGGTATAAGGAAGTGATGGGAGTGGAGAGGAGTGGGAGGGAATGTGGAGATAGGAAAGATAGTAGAATGAAACAGACATTATTACTCTGTGTATATATGTGACTGCATAACCAATATGATTCTACAACGTGTACACTCAGAAAAATGAGAAATTATATCCCATCTATGTATGATATAGCAAAGTGCATAAATACATTCTACTGTCATGTATAACTAATTTTTAAAAATAAAAAGGGCTGCAGATGTAGGTGGCTTAGTGATTAAACACCCATTTGTTCAATCCCTGGTACCAAAAAAAGAAAGAAAGAAAGAAAGAAAGAAAGAAAGAAAGAAAGAAAGAAAGAAAGAAAGAAAGAAAGAAGAAAAACTAAAAATAGTTTTGCCAGAATTCTTGACATTTTTTATATGTGTATCTATACCAGGCTTTTTGTCTCTGAAGTTTCTGATGAGAAATCTGCTGATAATCTTATTTAAGTTCCCTTCTATGTGATGGTTTTCTTCTCTTTTGTTGCTTAGATTCTCTTTATGTTTTGACTCTTGACAGTTTGACTATGTCTTCACATAGAATTCATTGGGCTTTTCAGATGTTTATATTCATGTCTTTCATCAAATTTGGAAAACTTATAGTTATTGTTTCTTTATATACTTTATATGTTCTCTCTACCTCTTTTCCTCTCTTTCTTCTGCATCTGGGGCTCTCCATAATGTATATGTTGGTCCACTTGATATTATTACACTGGTCCCTTAGGCTCTCTTCATTTTTTCCTCAGTTATTTTTCTTTTGCTTTTCACACTTGATCACTTTAATAGTCCCAAATTAATTTCAGATTTTAAACTTTTCAGCTCCTGAATTTCTTTTTGGTTTCTTTTTTGGGTTTCTATCTTTATTGATATTTCTATTTTGTTCACATATCATTTTATTGGTCTTTATGTCTTCTTTTAGTTCTTTGAGCATCTTGAAAGATTTGTTTAAAGTCTTTAAAGTTGTTTGGTAATTGTCTCAGGGAAATTTCTGTTGTTTTTGTTGTTGCATTTTCCTTTGTATGGAACATATTTTTCTATTTCTTGTGAAATAGGTATCTTCTTATGCCTTGTGATTTGTTACTGTTGTTGAAAACAGAACATTTTAAATCTAATAATATGGTAATTCTAGAAATCAGATACACTTTCTTCCCTGGGTTTTATATGTCATTTTTATTGATTGATTGATTGTTATAGACTATTTCTGTGTCAAAGATCAGCCTGAGGAAATAAACGTAAGGTCTGTTCAGGGATTTTCTTGGCATATGCAGTAACTTTCAAATTTCCCCTGTGTATATCTTTGCTTTTGAGTGTGCTGATCTTCCATGTCTGGCTCCCCAAAGGGTAAATGAAGTGTGCGTGTATGGTGGTGGGAAATATCAGTCTTTTAATTCTCCCAGAAGTTTACAGTCAGAGAGTGAGGGACTTGAAACAATGGGGGTAGTCTCACAATGACCACAAGTGCTTAGTGTGCACTCCTGTGCTCATAAGCAGCAATTAGAGATCAGAGCATAGATCCACAGTATTTACAGGATATGATTTTTTTGCTCTCCCTGACTCCTTTAAGTTGTGTTCAATGTGCTCTAAAAAAATATATGTACACCTTCTGGCCATGCAGCTAGGGGTGGAGTAAGAATTACCCCCACTTGCAAAGTTAGGAGATGAAATTCATCTAAATTAATTGAAATTTACTTTTCAAATGTCACCTGGAAGATGTACCTTTAATAGACTTCTAATTTCCAAAATGATTCATCAAACAGGCTCGGCCAATGTAATTGTTGTCTGTGGGGAGGCAGATTCCTGGTGCTTCCAACTCCACCATCTTTCCAGAATCCTCTTATAACTTTTAACTTTTTTAGATCGATGTATCTGTTAAATAAGGAGGTTAGATAACAAGGATTTATGATTCAGTCCTATACTCTATTAAGACCCTCATAAAATATACTTATGAATTGTATAATTAAACTCCCAACAGGTATAGGTATGTTGGGATTCTAATTATGCAATGCACATTCACATGGAAGAAAAGCATAAATAGGGATTTAATGAATACCAGGGAAAGCTTTAAAAAATATTTTTATAGGACTATGCGGGTTTATACAGTGCAAAGAGCTCATTCCATATGTAGCTCCAAAGGTGAGATAGCAGGCCAGCACTGTAAGATCTGAAACTTTGGGAGAATTCTCTTATTTGAATGTTGAGACATTATAGCTCAATCAGGCTAAAATCCATTTGTCTATTTGCTATAATTCTGTTTTAGTCAACTCTTTCACCACTGTGATCAAAAGACCTTATAAGAATTATTAAAGGAGGGAAAAGTTTATTAATTGCTCACAATTTCAGAGGTCTCAGTCTATAGACAGCTGACTCCATTTCTCTGGGAACTGAGGTGAGGCTGAACATCATGGTAGAAGTGTGTGGCAGAGGAAATTAGCTCAGGAGAAAATAAAAAACCCAAAAGCACTCCCCCAGGAACCCACCTTCCCCAGCCACACTCTATCTGCCGATAGTCACTACCCAGTTAATCTCCACGGGGGATTAATGCACAGGTTAAGTTAAGGGTTTCTCATAACCCAATCATTTCACCTCTAAACTTTCTTGCATTATCTCACACATGAGCTTTTAGAGGACTCCTAATCTATAAACCATAAGAGATTCCCTTTATATGCACCCTTCCCATCTGCTGCTATGAAAACTTCTGGAGGAAGAGAATCACATGAAAGTTCTGGTGACAAAACAGAAAGGAGTTATAGCTTCAAAAGGGTGCGTGTTTATTCTTACAGGTGGGACACCACTTGGAGTAAAGGAAGCAGTTACCATTTTCAGAAAAGGAATATTTGGACTAAGCACCTTGAAGCATTTGACAGTAAGAATTATGAGATTGGGGAAATATGTAGTAAAGGAAGTGGTGGAAACTCCATCCCCAGAGCCATTTGAAAGTCAACGGGATAAGGAACTAAAAAAATCTATCGTAGGAAAGAATCCTCTTCTGATTCCCCTGGGTCTGAGGGATGACATCATGGGTCTCCTCCATTTATAATTGCTATAGTTCTCAGACTTTATGTATTTTCCAGGGTTTTAGGATGTTACTGTTAAAACAGGCTCTCTGCCTTCACAAAAAAGGAAAACTAACAGAACACAAAAACCAAACTCTAAACAAACCTAAACTTGTTATTCCAAGAAACACAAAGATATTGCAAAATGGAAATTGTACATATTAAAATTCTCCAGTGTGAATTTCATTATTCCCTGAAGGTGATCTACCAAAATGAGAGATATCATCATCATTTTACTTCATTTATCTGGTTTCCTCTTTCTGGTTTATTTTAATTTCAGGGGAGAAAAACCAATGGGACAACAAATCTCATAGCACTGACTGAAAAGGATCTGCATTTTTTATTTTCCTTCTCATGGATTTTCCAACAAGAAGCCTGGCTTTTGTAGTGATGACTTAGTAAGAGGGATTAGAGTACAGCCAGGAGGAAATGGAGACCTCCATATCTGCCCTTTGATTGCAGGCAATATGGATTTTTCAGAGACTCAAGAACTGAAGAAATTGTTGAGTCCTCTCAGTAAAGTGGATTTAAAAGTATGTGAGCATGGGTCTTGGTTCTTCACCTAAACACTGGTTATGCATTTGACACCCTTTTTCCTGCGTATTATTGAGTTATCTCTTTACAGTTATGGGCTTAGAGATGACAGAAATTCGTGTATGACCCACAGAATTTGGAAGTTCTTTTTTATTATACATAAAATCTAAGGAGTACCATAGTGGTCAGGTGAGTGTTTTCAGCATCCTAGTATTCTCTCCGTGGAAGCAGCTTCAAGGGCTGCCTAGTGGCACAATCCAGAACCATGGCCAAAATGTGACAGGAGAAACAGATATTTTCATAAAATCTGGATGCAACTCTGTGACCTGCATTTTGGAAAACAATAAAAAGTGGGAAGCCCAGTGTGGCCTTTATCTCAGTCTTGTCCTGGTTGTGAAAGAGAATCCACAGCTCAGGCACCCTTCAGTGGTTACCAGCCATGCTTATTTGGGGCTATCTACTCAACAGCTCTAATTAGAAGTCTGCATTTTATAATTTTTCATAATTGCTCTAGGTGCCTGGTAGTATTTTAATTCTCTGTTTTTTACTTATTTATTTTTCTAGCAAATATTCCTTTAGAGACTTCCAACTGTTTAGTTTGAAGGGAAGAGTTCATTCTTGTTGATGAGGGACACAGTGCGCCCGTAGTGGCCAGAGATTTGCAGTCAAGGTTATAATAACATTAAGGGGGCTGGGGATGTGGCTCAAGTGGTAGCATGCCTGTCTGGCATGCAGCGCGGCCCGGGTTCGATCCTCAGCACCACATACAAACAAAGATGTTGTATCCGCCGATAACTAAAAAATAAATTAAAAAAAAAAAAAAAAAAAAACATTAAGGCTCGGACCAAACTCAATTGAGTTGTGTGTCGACCACTAATCTCTCTCCTTTATTTCTTTACTTAGAATCTGAGTTAACAAAACATCAGAAGCTTTCATGTTTATCTCACAATTTAAAGTGGAAATGGAAAAACAACAATAACAAAGCATTGCAGAATACTGATGTTGGATTTAGGTTTTTAAAGTCGTAGGATCCCAACCCAGTGGTGTCTAGCCCTTCACTTCCTTTGCCCTCTCCTTTTTTTCCTCCACTTCAGAAATGTGTAGCTCTAGTTTTACTTCAGGATCATTTCTCCAGGCGATTTTGGAAACTGTTCTTTCCAACCTCCAATCCTTTCTTCTCTGTCTTGATCCGTAATGTTCTTTTGCTTCTAGTCTGGGGCCAAAGCTTGTATGTTAAAGTGCTGGTGTCACAAAACACCTGGTGATGTCATAAAGCCCTGGGAGATCTGGCAAAGGCAGGTATCCTTGTTTTTATGTCCCCAGGAAATTATTGGTACCCAAAGGGTCATCAGATCTCCTGTATGTGCACCAGTTGTAGGAATAGTAAGGGCCTAGTTAACTTTGGGCATTTACATGTTTGGCCAGTTTCTATAAAATACTGTGTAGAGAATATAGATTTAAGGAGCTGAAGTTATTAAAATGGGGTGGGGTGAGAGGAAACATTCCAATAAAAACAGACAATGTGATTTTTTAATCCTTTGCACAGGAATTCAGGCAAAAGGGGAATAAAATAATTCTACAGGGTCACTTGTAATTCAGCTTAAACTAAGCTCAGGAAACTGAATAATATTTCTCAGAAGGCTGATTTATGCACTTGAAGTAACTAAGTCCCAGGTGCCATAGGAAATAATACAACTTCTAGCAATGTCCTAGCCTGCATGCTCAAACTAACTGCCTAAATCAATTTCGAACCTCTCTTTAAAATATTTCAGAGTCGGTTCTCCTGAGACTGTTACAGCCCTAGATTCTCTGTTAGCAGGGCCTGCTGTGTGAAGGGAAGTCCAGGGACCTAGGTAGGCTCCATATTACAAACAAATTGTGTTCCAAAGTTTGTGAATCATTTCTTTGGGAACCTAAACATGTTTTCTACACAGAAACAGAGGTAGACAGTTTCCCTGGCTCTCATAACCCTCCAAAGTCTATTTAAACAATATGCAGGTCAAATCCCCCCGACTACATAAAAACTAGAGAACAGCCACATAATCACACAAAACTGGAGGGGGAAGGGAGCCAGATTTAGTAAAGTTTTGTGTGTTTTTTTAAACCTTCCTCCTTTACCCACTCCATTTATCCCATAATTAGAGGAGGATCAGCCTGAGAAGAAAATTTCATAGACCTTCTGATTGAGGTTTCTCAACATTTTCAAGGATTTTAGAGGATGGTGGCAAGTGTTTTTTATTATTACTAATAATGAGTAATTTATATTTTCTGATTAAAAAAAGCAAAAAAATGGCTTAGCAGAGAAAGAAATGTTTATGGAAGGAAGACCCTTTAAGGGTACCTGCTATTGTTGTGGAAGGGCATATCTCAGAAACTGTTTCAAAGTAAAATTTACTAGAGCCCATGAAGCCTCACTTTTCTGCCTGGTTTCAATGACCTCACTCTCTCAGGTCTTTATTAGGCATGCCAATAAAGAGTAAAATAAAAACATTTTTGGCAATGCATTTTTTTTTTCTCCCTCAAAAATGCCCTGAAGTGGTGGTACAAAGTGGAACTAACACATCCCAAATGTAGGTAGTCGGACGGAAGGGAAACAAAGAGCCTGGACACTTCACACAGTGGATAAGAGGCCTTGATAATGCAGTTGACTCTTTGGAATTTTCCTGCTTCCTTCTGAAAAGGAGACAGAGCTGAATGAAGTGCTTATCTAAGAAGTGTCAGAACCTTTAACAATGTTGTTACAAGGATGTTGGTGAAGCAGGGTGAAGGTTTTGGCAGGTACAGACAGGATTATGTTGGACTGAATGTATTTTCTTGCTGTGTATTCATCTGTGCTCTTTGAGTATCAAGCCCTCAAGGGCTACAGATAAAGCCTATCAGGAACTCGTTAACATTCTTTTTAGTATTCATTGTAAGGAATTCAGCATCCCAACTGTGACATGATGGAACTAAATAATTTCAGTTGAGTGTTTGAGCAACCACTGCCTAAAAATCATAGCGGAAGAAGTCTGGCTAAGAATGAAGTCTCCAGAATATTCCACATGGGACTGAGGGGCTGAGGTGATAGATCATTCTGTTGTTGTTGTTTTTAAACAGGTCACACCCAACTTCCAATGAGAAGTCTTTGGAGAGTCCTGACTGTATGTCACAGGCCCCTAATGAGAAAGAACAATGAAGCCAGGAGTATATTCAAATGAAAGGTTTAATTCACAGGGAGAGGACTCTTAAGAGAGTACAGATAAAGGACTTGCAATTTCCAGGGGACAAACATTTCCAGAGGTTTAAATCTTGGCCTATTGTACTGTGAAAATTTCTTCTTCTCCCCATTTAAAACAGAGTAGTTTTTATTATAGATTAATTATCCGTAATCCAAAAACCGTAAGTCTGAAGTTCAAACTTTTTTTAACGTGATACCGCACCTGACCTCAAATGATAGGTCACAAAATGCAAGCACACTAAAAATATTGTATAAAATTGCTTTCTGGCTATGTGTCTAAAGTATGGAACCATGAATGAATTTCTTGTTTCAAGTTGGATCCCATACCTAAGATATCTTCTTTTATATATACACATATTCCAAAATTTGAAAAGAATCTGAATTTCAAAACACCTCTGGTCCCAAGCATTTTGAATAAGTGATGTTTAATATGAAAAGATGAAAAGATAAACTTACACAAGCATTACTAAAATGATAGTAAAAGAGAAGAAATTAAAAACAAAAACAAAGAAACAAACAAAAAACCTTGGAGTAGCCATTCATAGCACCTGAATAGTGCCTTGTAGTTTTGTTAGCACTAAGGAAATACTAGATGAAGTCGTACGTTTAAAGTATTCTGATCAAAGACAAAAGGAAAAACTCATGGTCAAGAACAAATGTAAAGGCATGACAGAATCAAGAGAACAGCTCAGAGGGAGAGGAAATTCACTGAAAAATGTGACAGGAATTAGTGATGAACAGAATAAAAAGCCAAGGAAAGGGAGATATGTTGTATTGAGAACAGGCCAGATGGGAGGCTGAGCTGGTCTGTTCCTACTGGGTTGCCTCTTATTAAAGAAAACTGTCTTCAAACTAGAAAGAATAAAACAAATGTGGTAAGAAAGAAACTGAAACCAAGATAGGTAATTACTTCAAAAGGCATCTATCTGGTCCCTAAAATACATCCGAACATTTTTGTCCAGATATATTATGTCCCAGGAAACTCAGAGAATTTTGCAGGCAGGATTTATTAAACATATTTTTTAATTTAAATATAATTATGGAATCTTAGGATGGTACAAGGAAAAATATAGGGAGGTTTTGTGAAAACTGTACCCCCCTCTCCCAGTGTTTGCAGATTGGATTTCTTTTTAACCATTGACCATATTTGGGGGATTTTATGGAGAATAACCAGAATGGCACCAGGAGATTGAAAGGTGAACAAATATTTTCAGGAGTTTCAAAAGTGGTAGGAGTAGTTTCTGACATCCATTCTTGAATAACTTGTAAAAGGTCTCTTGCTAAATTCTAGAAACAGTTGATCAATTCTTTTTTTACTTATAGCATATATAAAGCAGATACCAAGAACTATAATAATCTCACTATGAACAAGTTGGGCCATTTATGTTTGGGGGAAGAGAATTTTTTGACTGATAAACCATCAGATGACTCATTGACAGTATATCTGTTTTTCCTCAGGCTATTTGAAAAGTCCCTTCATTATGCATCTATTGACAAATTGGTTTGAACTGTCATTTGGTTGTGTGAGTTCATAGCTAGTATTGGGAGATTAATGAATCAGGATTAAAATAAAAGGCATTTCTAGCACCATGCCACATGCCCTAGATACTGTGCTAGATGACTGAAAAAAATTGTAATATGACTTTGGTTGTTGTAAGACTAGGATAAAACCACCAACATGAATTTTGATTATTTTTAAAAAATCATATTGTGGAAATACAGGATGTGAGAAATGTGTTTTAATAGAAATCATTGCAAAATGACTTAGGAGTTCTAGTTGACATCTCACTATGAATCATAAGTGGGAAAAAACAGAGTAAATTTAGACAGTATGTGTTTAACCCAAGAGGATAGAGTCACACCATAGCTTGCACTGTCAAAACCTACAGGGAAATTGTGATCAGTTGTGGGTCCCAGTTTTAAGAACAGTGGCAAAAACTTTCTTATTCAGGGAAAGATCAGGGTTCTGGGAATAGTCTTTTTAAGAAAAGAAATCAAAATCTCAAGGTGTGTCACGGTTGTCTTCATATATGAAGAGCTATTGTGCGGTAGATTAATCTAATTCTCTATGCCCTGAAGTACAGAAACCTTCTTGTGATATAGAATATGCAGGAAATAATTTTAAATTAACATAAAGAAAATACTTTAAGAATTAAGAACAGGGATTGAACCTCATATTTTAGTAAGTTAATGGATTTTAGTGTTTAAATCACAAGGGAAAGATATGGAAGGAAGGTACAGATTTGGGAGTCAACAACTTGGAGTTTAAATGAGATACTTAGACCATGTGTGCAAAGAAAGTGTTCATTTCTTGGGATTCATTTCATCCTAGGGCTTTTTTTATTAGCTTCAGGGAAGCCAAACTATGTTTGTATGTGGAATTCTTTGGGGGAGATGGTCTTTCATAGCCCTCAGAGTTCTAAAGATCCCATAACTCTGAAATTTAAATGTTCTTTATATATGATGACAAATTAATTTTGACCAAATAGGAAGACACTTGAGGGACACTAACTTTTAATGTGTGATTAGAAGAATGAGAAGAAACATTCAGAGAGGCACGAGGACAGTTGGGCAAGCATGCAGTGACAGATTTCAATGAAAGGAAATGTGAAATTTTGGGGGTGACCAGCAGTTCAAAGGCTTTGGAAAGGTTTCATCAGACAGAAATTATAACATGCCTGGAAGAAGTGAGACATCCATATCAAACAAAGAAAAGGATGTGCAGAGCAACACACTAGAGCTGTTGGAGAGCCAAGTGGCAGACTAATTTAAAATAGATGGTGCCGAAAAAGGCAGTGAGGTCAAATGCAGGGAAGTTTTAATGGAGAGAGCTAGAGGCTTAAGGAAACCTCAAGGAGGTAGTGGGATATAGTGGGATATAAGTTACAGCCAAGTCAAGTCACTCTTTGTTTTATTCTAATCAAAGGCATTTTTTTGTTGTTATTTAAACTTTCTTCCTTTTATTATGTTTTCTGAGCAAAAAATAACATTCTTCATATAAGAAGCACCTGAATGTTTAAAGATACTTATTATATGACCCTTGACCTTCTGTATTAAGCTTCAAGGGTTCTCAATCCTTCTTGAGGAAACTATTTGCAGTAAGAGCCTCACAGAACTTGATTTGGAATCAGGATTTGACTTGGGAGGAAATAAAGAGCCTCCTCCAGATTCTGTATAAGAGTTGTATGACAACTCAAAAAAAAATGTTTTAAAAGGAATATTTGGAGTTACAATGTTGTATACAGAAAAGACTGGGAGAAGGCCAAGTTCAGGTCTTTTGTGTCTTGTCTCTGGCCATGGCAGTGGAAATGGGAAAGGAAGGTCAGAAGTGAGAAACACCGGAGAGGTTTGGTAATGTACAGAATGGGTGATGGATAAGACCACAGCGATTGAACTCTCCTTGACTTCATGATGTTATTAGCAGCCCCAGTGCTCAGACAGGTGCAGCTTGGAGAAAAGGCCAGCATCCGGTGGTCACGTCTTTTTATTATGCCAGCAGTACTGACTAGTGTGTTTAAAAAAAAAAGCCAGGAAATGGAATTTGAAAACCCATGGCACATTCCCACTGGGGTCAAGAGCAAGGAAGACCTAAAGTATGTCTTGATTGGATTTTGTTTTCTGGTTACTGAAATGGAAGTGGAAATGCCCAAAAGGAACTAGAGATATTCTTACAGAGTTAGATTCTGGAAGTCCTTAAAGTTTAGCTCAAACCCTGAGCAGAGTGATTGTCCAGACTTTGCATGGGTGCTATGCCCTGGGAGGGAGTCACTTATTACCTGGCACTGACAACTGAAATGAAATTCATATTCTATGAGCTTCTATTGAGTGTCAAGCACTTCATATACCTTTAAAAATACTGTTTAACCTTACAGTAACCCTTAGAAGAAAGATGGAACATGAAAGCGAGGATTAAGTAGGGACCTTGCTGACTGTCATCGTTGCTAATAGTGCTTGGAAAGGTCCCTTTTCCATAGTGAAAAAAATCAGCTTCCCTCTGCAGGAAAAGTGTGCCCTCTTTGAGACAAGGAGAATGCTTCAGATAAAGAATTGTGAGACTTTAGAGGAAGGGTCACCCTTGGAATGTAATCTCTGCATAAAGGGTGATAAGGTTAGACCTTGTGGTCACACAGAGTATTTGTTCACAGAACGGGCAGGATCAAACGGGGTCCTGTGGTCTCCTCCCTGATAAAATATTATTGTCAGTATGATCCTCTTTTAAAACAAGGCATCTAGGCCCTGGTAGAATGAGAGATGGAACTGAAACGTCACCAGTTTTCTCCATTGTGTAGGTCTCTGCTAGAGCTGGTGAACAATGAGAACCAGTGGCTCAGTTCTCACTCAGCCTTCTTCATCTTGCAAGATGTTGGACCAATTTCTACTGCAACAGCACAAGTTATCAACTTGCATGCACTGATTTATTGGATCCCTCAGGGTTCACATGGAAGACTCAGTAATGGCAAGGAGTGGATAAGCCACTTTTTCTCTGGGATGTAGTACTTGAAAGGAAAGAGGTTGCTTGCTTCCAGAGCCTGCTAGAAAATAAATGTAGCTAAATCCTTTCATGCTGGGTGGATTTAGCTGCATTCCCCAGGGGACTAATATTTCTTTGGAGGGTTCTTTTCTTGAAATCCTTGTGAATATTTGAAAAGAGGTCCCTATAGAGAAAAACTACCTCAGTCACAGGCACAACAGCCTCTGAATTATGTTGCAATTTCTTGTGTGAATGCTATGTTAATACAGTATCATGGGTGACAACAAAAAGGCACCCAAGTCAGGAAATTCAAATTTATGACTTCAGCAACAGTCTTAACTTCTCCTACTCTGCTATGCTCTGTGTTTTATATTATTGTGCTTCCAGTGAAATTTATGTCTCAGTGTGCATTTTGAGTGAGTTATAGCTACTCTGGGAACGTTAATTTTGCATTTCCTGACTTCTGTGTGTTCAAAGGGACAAGCTTTCAAAAATGGCCTACAAAATAGCACACCAGACCAGCTGATGTTCTGCAAGTCCCCAAACCTATGTAATAGGAGTGAGAAGCCTCTGTGGTTGCATTTTTTTTTCCAGAGCAGAGGGTCATTCTTTGGGTGGACAATGTGCTATCTCAGGTGGGCATTCAAATAGCTGACGAGTATAAGTTAATGGAAAAAGGAGAATAAGGTAATTAACCACTGTTTTTTTTTTATTGAGCATTTACTATATACCAGGAATTGTTCTAAGTGATTCACTAATGTTGTCATTTTAGTTTTGTCCCAACTCTGAAATAAGTTATATCATTGCAACTATGCACATAAGGACGCTTAGTGAAATAGAAATTTCCTATTTTACTTAAGGTCACCTGAACTGCAGAGACAGAGTTCAAGTCTAGGTCTGTTGGTCCTCAAGTTCAAGCTCCTCCTAATGGTTCTCCTTCAGTTACCAGTCCTGAGATACAATTTCAGCTTAGTCAGAACTAGCTGTATAATCTTCAAAGACTTTAACATTAGCTTCTGCTTGGGTGAAATGGTTATGATGTAAGTAACAGATTATTATTGGCTTAAGTGGGATCAAGCTTACATATAACTTGGTTTTTATCAATTGTATTCTCTGTCAAGTATTTAAAACTTGTAGTGTTGGTCTAGTCAAAAAGAAATGCCAAGTAAGAAAGGTATATTTACTTCTCCCCCACATTATTTTATTAGTGCATTATAGTTGTACAAAATGGTGGAATTTGGTGTGACATATTCATATGTGCACATAATATAGCACTAAAATTTGGCCAATATCACTCCCCAGCAAATGGTATATTTATATTTATCATTTATGATAAGCTACCTGATGGCCAGAAGTTTTGCCTTTTTTTGTTCACTATTTATATCTAGCATCTAGAGAAGTTCTAAGCACATGGACACTTGGTACATATTTATTGATTGAATAAATCATTTTCATTATGCAACCTCCCATTTCACCCTCTCCTGTCTCTTGCCACCTTGGACATAGTCATGTAATCTATACTGTGGACATTTTCTATCTTCTTTCAGAAACTGTCTTCACCAATCACTACAACAACTCACTCTCTGCTCGAGAACTGACATCCTGCTCTGGAAACAATTTAGTGTGCTTCTTCTCTTGGGAATTTGCAAAGCAGCAGGGTCTTTCTCTATACCAGGGTTTTTTCTCTATACCCGCTGCAGTTCTAGTGCTGGGACTTCTTGATGCTGCAGCAGGCATTGAGTTATAGATTTTGGAGAAAGATGTTTGGCAGCCATAAATTAGACTCTTCTAGATCCACCCTTCCCCATATCCAGTAGCAATGGAGCCAAACACACAAAGTCAGACATTCCTGCCATGGAGAACCAGTGCAGATTTTAAGAAGCACTGAATTTTGTGTATTCCAGCACTTTTGCTATTGTTTTAGTTACTTTATCTGTTTTCAAGAACAATTATTACCATATGCCTCATCGTTCTGAAAGAGCCTTACAGGTTTCTGACAATTTTCGTGTTTCTAAGTCCTCCAACCAAAACCCAGCTGTAATACCCTCCTAATTGTGTCTACATTACCATTTACTAAATTTGGGGCTCCCTGCTTCTTTGTGTTTTAATATTTCTCTTGCTCTGCTGGAACAAATGATCCCAATATCATTATCCTTATGGATAAGGTTTGAAATTCACCCTTTCTGAAATGTCTCGTGGTCATTCCCATAAATGGTCTCCTGCCTCTATTGAGACTGAGGTCTCACTAGACTATCCATCTCCCGTTAAGGCTGACTTCTTCCCAAGATGATGTTCTCCCTTCTGGATTATATCTGGACTCTCTCACCCCTCCCCTTCCCAGTTCAATAAGTTTCCTTGCTCAATTTTTCTCTGAGATTAAAATAGTCAAGGTTATGAAACTAGTGAGGTGATCACTCATAATGGTAAAAGTCAGATCTCAGAGTTCAAATTGCAGTCTTGCTACTCCGTACTGAATTACAAGGAACAAGTTGGTATTTCTCTTTTAGACTCAGGGTCTCCTCTGTTGTATTAGGTAGCAATACCTTCTTTATAGAGACTAGCCTACTACTGATAAACATCTGCTTTAGTCTGTTGTGTGTTGCTATGGTAGAATACCTGATGCTGAATAAATATATAAAGGAAAGAGGTTTATTTGGCTCATAATTCTGGTGGCTGGATGTCCAAGCAACATGGTACTAGCTTCCTGGTGAGAGCCTTCTGAGTTTATCACATGTGCTGAAGAAGTACAAAGGGAACTAACTGTGTGCACAAGAGTCCAAATGTGTGGGTTGGCCTTGCTCTATGATGCCTTATTCTCGCTGGGGCTAATCCGATCACATGAGACATAAAATGTCCTGAAAATGCAGCATAAATCCATTCATAAGGGTTAACCACCCATGACTTAATAACCTTTTGCTGGGCTGTTAAAGATTCTACTACCTCAGTACCACAAGGCACATGATCGAGTTTCAATACACGAAACTTTGGGAGACAAATCATTATCAGACCATAGCAGCCCCAGTGAAATTTCCTATCCGTAATAAAGAAGAGTCAAACTACAGATGTCCTGAAAGTTTGATAGTAAAAGAGAAATTAGAAAAGCCATCAGCCAAAAAAATTTTCCCCCAAAGGACTACCGAAAAAAATATTGTTTTAACCTTGAGAATGACTATGTTTAGGAATTGGATTTTCTTCATAATCAACTGAGTCAAGAAACTTATGTTTGCTTTTTCACAATTTTTATGTGTGTGTGTGTGTTTCACTTGAGCTACATCTTCCTTTTTCCTGTCAGAAGCAATACATTTATTCATCCCTTTCAACAAAAATTTAAGAGAGTGATTCTTGTGTACCCGATACTCTGCGAAGCACTGCCTAAAATAGAGTCTCTTGCAGGAAAATAGAAAATTACAATAAATGATTATAATACATTGTGACAAATGCCACCACAGTGTATCATATAAGAGTACATTTTTGTGGCCTTCTGTTCCTCTCACAGGAAATGGAAGCATTTATGGGAGATGTTCTGATGGGGATTTCCTCCTGGCTCTTCTCCATGTCAGAAGGGGGCATTTCCTTTGAAGTGTCTCATATTATCGGAAGACAAAGCTGTCCAGAAAGCAGCTTGCTGAAGCCTCAGGCAGTTGCAGGAGAGGAGGGAGGTCATGCAGGATTGTTCTTTGCTTGTGATTATTTAAAGAAACCCTAGAAGGTTCCTGAAAGCCAGAGAGATGAACACCATGTATATGAGGAAAGTTTTTTGACTTTATTTCTATGCATATCTAGAGATGTAACAGGATGGATAACTGATTGCATGATATCAAATAGTAAATGATATCAAATTAAAGACTCCTGTGGAACAATCATAGACTAGTCTATTCGATAATTCTAACCAAGCATCATTTGTCTATCTGTTCTGGGGCCTGAGGAGTCCTTTGGAATCTGATATCCATCTGCATACACGTCTACACAAGATGTCTCTGACCCTGAGCTATTCTGCTCAGGTATGTCAGTGAATTAAATGAATTCCACTCTACTCCCCACCCTCAACACACACACACACACACACACACACACACACACATACACACACAGCACATGAATTCTTACAGCAATCATCTCCCCTTGGATTTCGGGGAGTAACCAAATTCTAAATATTTTGCTCCTTTTTCAAACTTTGTTTCAAAGCATGTGTTCTGATTTGAGGCTTACAAATAAAAAATAGCCATATGAATCTAAAATTTCTAAATTATTCTCCTCACCCACAAAGTACTTCTCGATTGGCATTTCTGTGCAACACAACAGCCCTGAGTTTCTCTGTCCTTGATTGTCCGTACCCAACTTTAGAGGTCCTCTTCAGTATTTCTTTAATGACTCTCTCCAGGCCCTGGTACTCCCCATCCTAATGTGACCATTTTATCCTAGGGACCAAGAGCAGCACTAAGGTGGGCTAAGTCAGGGATGCAAGGAGACAAGGCCTTGAAGGTCATCTCAGTTACCTGGCTTGTTTTCAAGGCCTCCCATGAATGGAAAAGGATCAAACAGACAAGTCGAGGTTATACATTTCCATCATCTTAAGTTCTCCACTCTATTTGTGAATCTCATGGGTGACCTTGAGCAAGGTCACATAACTCCTCTGTGGCTCAGGTTTCCTCCTCTGAGAAAAGGAAGTAAAATTTGCATCAACTTCATAATGTTGCCAAAAGCCTCAGATGAATTCAGACATGTAAATAGAATGGCAACTGGAAAATAGAAGGCAAAATGTAAGTATTTCCTCTTAATATTATCACTACTATAGTCATTATTTAAATTCACTAGGATTCATACAAGGGCTCTTAAGTTTGCAGAGACACAGTGACACGAGTCTCTTAGAAAGTTCCAATGAGCACAAAGGAAGGAGAGAGTGAGAAGCTAACTTTAACAAAAACGAAACCCTCCTTTTCTCTACGTAAGGTACTGCAGGTTAATGATGAGGTTTGTTGCAACCCAGTTGGCTAGTACTGAGCTGGTCCAACGACTCACATCTGTTCTAGACTTCTCTTTCCTCTTGGCCTCTGGCCTGCTGCCACCCCCATTGCTGTCACTCTACTATGACTCAGCCAGCAGGCATCTTAAAAAATCAACATGAGGAAATCCACAGCCAAGCATCACAACTTTATCTATTATCTTTGCTTCTCACTTTCTGTGGCACAATGTTCCAATGAAGTTGTAGGTCTCTAGTAGCATCCCCCTCCCCTTAGCCCCCTGCCATAGCAAATCATGACATGTGCCCTGTGCTTTAGCCTGGAATTTGAGCTTTGACTTCTACCCCCAAATTTATGTATTTCTAAATATTGGCCTTTAGTTCTACTATTTGAGTAAAAATGACATGTTAATATATTTTCTGTCTCTTCAGATTACTGGTGACTGGGTGATTGTTTTTCAGGTTGTTTTATTTTACTTAAACTCTAACCTCCTTCTCTAACCCTTGAGTTATTTTTTTCAAGGGATCAGCCAATTTGTGTTTGATTGTCTAGGGGGAAAAAAAAGTATCTTACAGTGATTAGATAGAAGGCAGTTTGCTTTCAGAAAATACAATTTTCTTAAGATAGTGGAGCATGCTGACTTCCGTTCTTTGACACAAATATTACGTCTTATCTAGACTTACGAATGAGATTAACCAAGAAAATGGGCCTGCAAAATGGAGAATTTGTTTTAAACTTTGACATATGCCCAGTTTAAAAAAAAATTCTGTGAGATTGCTAATTTAAAAATATTCAGTTGGTCACAAAGAGCAATTGAACAATATTCATTAAATTTAGAAATTTGGGCCAAAAATAAAAAGAAGAAAAAACATAGGAATTATCAACCAAGAAAAAATAAAAGCAGTTTGCAGTCAACAGTAGCTGCCGGATTTCAGAGGGGCCTCAATGGACTTTGACGGGTGCTAGAATCATTATAGTGTTGAGCAGACAACAAAATGCATGATCGGTGTGACTTCTGCCTCAGTCCCTGGCCACAGCAGATCCTAGGAAGCATGTAAGGTGAAAGTGTCCACAGGACAGAAATGTAGAAGTCAGAAGAGAGGCCAGTAGCTAAATGCAATATGGATAGACAAGAAAAAATTGCTCTTACTCTATTTGGTTAATCCTCTGCTACTCACTAACCATGCATAACCTACTTTAATTCTAGACATCATGCATAAGCATCTAGCACCTTTTAGTGCTGCACGTTGCATCTTATTAAATGTCTCTTTCCTTACCCCATACCACTATATCTTAGCTCCGTAGGGGTAGGGCTGTTTTGCTGTTTTGTCTATGTTATTCACTATCTCCTGTCCCTAAGTTAGTGAGTTAGTGCCTGGAAAAGAGTAGGTGCTCAACAAATATTGTTCAGTAAGTATGTGATTCCCTCACAGTTCCACACGTACAACACCTTAACCTCCAATTCACCTTAACCTCCAACAGAACACCAGTATGTCTAGCCCCAATTGCCTTTCTTAGAATCATAGGTCTTTGACATATAAGTAAAGTAGGAGGTTGTCTAGTCCAATTTCATAATTTTATTAAAAAGAAGGTGGTGACCAGAATATCAGCAAATTGACTAGACACATAGCAAATTAAAAAAAAAAAACTGAGTAGAAATTAGGATTATTGGCTCTTTGCTTCTCTTGGTTTTGGGAGAAAAGCCACATTTGAGTTTTTTTTCTCTTTATAATTTGCACATGAAGCTAAGGATTTCTACCTCTTTGAATTATGAATCTCCTCCTAAGGAATCCACAGTAGCTGTGAACAGCTTGCTTCCATCTTTCGCAGAACTATAGGATGTGTACAGTCATCTTGTGGAGTGTCCTTATCTGTTAGGTAGCTTCTTGCCCTCCCAGTCCCTTTGCACGTCTCTGCTGAGGCCTGAACTTGGCACAGCAAGCTGTTCTTACTTTAGAATATGGAGTATGTCCCTATGTCCCTCTCTTCTTCCTTTACCTAGAAGAAATTAATTCAAGATTTTATTTTTATCCAATCCAAAGCTTTTTTTTCTTTGACCACTAAGATAATAAAAAATCATCATGCTTTCTCGCATTCCCTGGAACAAGCACCAGGACCCACACTATTTCAGAGAGCAGGAGTGACGTTCTATGGCTATAATGGGACAGTTTTGATATGTTGTCAATGAAAATTCATGAATCATCTCTATGGAGCTATCCAGAGTCAGTGTCTGTGGGGCAAAGTCCAGTGATTAACAGGTAAGACTAGAAAACTTCTGTGCTAAGTGTTAAGTAAAGAATAAAATCATGGAGGTAGCATGATGGAAGGTGGGTTAGAGAGAGAGAGCAGGATCAGGAAGACCATCTATGGCCCTGAGTACAGATTTGGGGGGATGTTTCAGGGAAAGCATTGATGGCATTCTATGTAGATGAGACAAGGGGGGGCTTATGTTTGGTGGTGGGAACTTCAGATACAGGAAAGAGAGATGAGTGATTTGAGGGGGAGGGGTGCTCTGAAGCTGACCCTGTGGATGGTTCTGTGGCCATTTCTGCAGTAAGATGTTTCTTCAGAGGTCCAGTGAGGCTTCCAAAATCATCAGAAGGAGAAGTGCAAAGTCTTGGTAGTGGAGGCCACTTCCTTTCCTGTGTTTAGAAACACAGGAGGTATGTAAGGGAAACTTCACGGGATGATGGTTTAATCCTGGTTAGCAAAGCCTGCCCTTAGAGCCTTTTGAAAGTGTGACTCTGGAATGAAAGATCAGGGACTTTACCTGCTGACAGAGACAGAGAGTCTTTAATGGTTATCTAGGAATTCCAGTGCTGTCCGAGTTTTCAAAAACAAGCCAAAACACAATTGCTGTCAACTGATGACAGTGATATGGAAATTAAATATGATTTCATGTGACTCCATTTGAAATGGAGTCACACAGACTGGGCAAAAACATAGCAAACTTCATAATTATAAAAATAATTTTAATATTTATAAGTCCAATTGATTATAAAAATTTTTAAAAGGGAAAGCCCATTGTATTCCCTATTATTGAATGCTGTTTTACTAAGTGATCTTAAGGCAAAACATCCGTTAATACCCCTGAACCTTCTTCCATTGTATCCCCACACCAGGAGCATTTCCTTTCCTGAGTAAGTGAGCTTCTTTACTCTGTGGCTTTGCTCTGGTGTTGGGCATCATGCTTTCTGATTGGGATGCTCACCTCGGCTAACCTTAATCACCATCATTCCTTTAGCCAAGGTTTGTTTGTTTCTGCCTCCTTCACTTTCCACCCTCCCCTCTCAGAGGATAGTGTTGGCATCCAACCCTGGCCTGCAGACCTGCAGATCTATACACAAGAGTTCACCTTCTATCCTGGAAGAGATTTAGAGGATTTTAAAGTGATGTTTTTGCTCTTTTGAGGGCTCAAACTCTCTTCCACTTTTTGTTTGTTTTGACTTGTATTATTTTATTATTTGTCATTGAATTTTTTACTTTCTTCCAACTTTTTTTTAAAAATTCTTTTTAATTTATACATGGCAGTGTCATCTATTGTGACATATTTATACAAGTATAGAATGCATCTTTCTCTACTTTTCCAACTGTATTTAGGATTTTATTTTTTTCTTCGGTTTCTAGCAAATTGATGATGATGTTTACTGAGTTAGTTATCTTTCTTGAGGGTTTGTCAAGCCTCTTAGATCTGTTGGTTGATTATTTTCAGAAAGCTTTAAAGAAATTTTGACATTCTCTTCAAATGATTTTTCTTCATTCTGTTTAAGGCTTCACTAGTACATAATAATTAGTCTGATTATTATTGTTGTCTTACTGGTCACTGACTCAGCATTTATTTATATTTTTGTCTTTCATGTTTATTCCCATTTGTATAGTTTCTGTTACACTATCTTTAATTTTTCTGTTACTCCTTTCTGCAGTTTCTAATCTGTTGATAATTCTATCTATAGAATATTTAATTTTTATAATTGTTAGCTCTAGAAGTTCCGTTTAACTTCTTTTGATCTTCCATTTTTCTCCTCATTATGTTCATTGTTTTTCTTTTAAATTCACTAGGATATTTAAGAAAGGGATTTAAAGTCTACTGAGTGCATCGTTTTTTGTTATTTCTAGGTATTTTTCAATCTATAAATATTTCTCCTGGTTATGGTAAACACTTTTATGCTTTTCATGTGTCTTAATATTTTCATTTGGATGTTGAACATTTTGATAGATATCATTAGGTATCTAGCTTTTGAATGCCTTTCAACTTTCTTTTATGTTGAACTTTGTTAAAACAGGTCATTAAGTAATTTTTACATCAGTTTGATCCTTTAAAGAATACTTTAAACATCTTGTTAGGGCAGATCTAAAATAGCCCTTATTTAAGGGTTAGTTCTTTCTTACTACTAATAAGGTATGACTCTTTGGGAGACTCTTTCGAGTACCTGATTATTAAATATATTTGCTGCACTCTGGCTGGTAAGAACTTTAATGTCTTCCAGCCCTGTGTAAACTCTGGTTTTTTTTTTAGATTAGAACCCTTTAGTAGTGTGGTAGAGTTTCACCCACACATGTCCACTTTACTATATGGTATCATTTCAAGTAAACTTAGATGTAGATTTCTGAAATTCTTCTCTGGATAGATTCCAGCCTCCTTCGCCTCCCCTAACTTCAGTCTCTGTTTTCTCAACTCAGAGAAACCTTCATGGCTTGCTTAGATTTCCTCCCCATTCCATTGTCTAGAACATGCCTGTGGAAGAAATCCTGGGCTGCTATAGGGCTCACCTCCTGTGTTTACCTTTTTTTATGGGCTATCACCTTGAACTTGTTACAAATATCTAAATGCAGCTGGTTCCTATAATTTTTCCTATATTCTTGTTGTTTATGGTATGAAGGCATATTCTAGTTGTTATGGTGTGAAGTTACTCTAAATGACCAGGAGTAAGAATTTTTTTTTTCAGCATAATGTATTAAAATTTAAGATTTACTTTTGGAAAAATAGGAAGTTTTAGCAATTCTTAACATTTCATGGCATGCATTGGTTGGGTTTGAGTTGCAAATATGATTTTCAGTTGAATACACATATATAAATTTTCTGATTTCCACCCAGCTATCTTCACAGAGTTTACCTTTTGCACTCTTGTACTTCTTTATGATTGCAACCTCATATTTATATACTTATAAAGTAACATTAGTGGAAAATGTTGGTTAAATGATTACAATCTTTGAAATACAGATAAAAAACAAAACTTTAAAATGTATCAGTTGTTGATGGACTTTTATTTATTGATATGTGGTGTTGAGAATCAAACCCAGTGCCTGATACATGCTAGTCAAGCACTCTACCATTTAGCCACAACCCCACCCCTAAAATGGTTGTACTTTATGTGGTGTTCCAGGAACTAACTTAACTGTTACAGAAAAATGCAAGTTGGTATACTGGCACAAAGATAGAGATGAAGCAGATTTTAAATGGAATAAAAATATTTCTAGTTCTATATTTATCTGTAAGATAGTAAAATGAAAAGAAATTGGTAGAACATGTACACCTATGAACCATGTTAACATGTTGTTCTCAAAATAGTGCCCATGGTGACTAGTCAGAGTATATGACTGTTTCCATTCAAGTTCTGTACTATTCTCTTTTTAGAACCTTCGTATCCTGTTTCCATTATCCCATTGTCATTCCAGATTCTTAGACTTTAATCTACAGTCAAAATCGTGTCCCTCTTACTCTTGATCCTCTATATTCAGTTAGTTGACAAGATTAGTGATTTTCACCTCTGCAGTTTCTCTCCTGTCTTTCCCCACTCTTTATATTACTGACATCATTATCTTTGCTCATTTCCTTATTTCCGAAGCTAGCTTCCGCGAACATATCGACTCAAATTTATCTTCTTAATGTAAACTTAGGACACATCACTTCCCTGTTCACACACCTTCAATGGTTCCTCAGGCTAAGTTATGCTCTTATGAGATACACATGTAGAAATACGTACAACCAATCCCAATTATACAATGATGCATAATTATGATGTACCAATAAAAATATGGAAAAAAACTCTGCTTTCATGTTTCAGGGCCTCCACAATCTAGCCACAGACTTTCTGTCATCTTATTTCTTACTATTTTCACCTATGTATCCTACCTCCAAGAAGTTAAGAAGTAACATTTACAGCTGAAATAAATTCATGTCCTGAAGAGGCCTCAATCCTTCCAGATTACTTTCCTTATTTTGATGGTAACAATGCCTGTCCGAAGGCATCTTCGTCGATATTTTGTGTGTCCATACTCAACCTATAACTCAAAATTCAACTCAGTGCTAACCATTGTCTGATATTATCTTCCTTTACCTTTTTCTAACGCTTTCCCTCTATTAGACAACATAAGCAGTTTTTATATTGGTATCGAGTTTCAATTGATCACTTTTGACTTTATATTATTGTTATTTGCACACATACATATACTATATTCCTATATGTCCTGATAATTGACCATTTCCCACAAGGCAGAATTCAAGTTCATAATTTTATCCCTTACATCCCTTTACAGAGTAAATTGTTGAACTTTGCTAAATATTAACAGGATGAATATTACACTTCTCCTTAGCTCCATTATACAATCTTCCAATACCATAATTTTCCTTATAATTAAATATATAAATGTTACTAGAAAAACTATATACATTTAGGATCCACATTTATCATAGTGCAATTATAATTGAACTTTGTCCCAAATAAGATTTTGTATTTTCCAAGAGACCTGATCCGGAAGGGGAAAAAACATGGGGAGCTGGCAGGATGGGGGTAGGGAAAGGGACCAAAACCAAAGATCTGAAAACCTACAGGCTCTTTTCTTAATCATGGATCTTGGCAGTGAGTGTTGCAATATGTTGCCATCTATTAATTAAATCTGTACTCTGGTGAATTGGCCAAGAGAGAGAGCATTTTTTTTTCCAAAAAGGAACTGAAAAGGATGAGAAGAATAATAAGTCTAGGAAACCCCTTGGGTAATCAGAGCCTTTGATGTAGCAATACCCTGCCATACCTTTTACCCAGAGGCCATGAGAACACTGCAGGGAGGTAAGAAACCCTAGAAAGAACTTACACATTTGGATGGAAAATCATCACTGAAATTATTATATTGCTTCATAATATATTGATAAGTAATACTGAACCAAAAAGAAGAGCAAATTATGAGCTTAATATGAAGAAGAGTGTTAGATATGGAAGAAATTTCAGAGACCATCTAGATGCTAGAACATTACTAACCATTGTTATCAAAGTCTCTTTGAAAGCTATTGGAGAAAGCTGTTGATAGTTATGAAGCCTGTATCCAGAAAAATGCACATTACATGCAAAATCAGCCTTAGGTTGACACTTTGTGCTTCAGAATAACATTTCCTCATTAAAGGCAAGAAAGATACTTTTCAGGAACAGCTGGCAATTTGTTCAAGATCTACCGGAAGTTGGTGACAGAGGGGTACAATCACTGGAAAATGCCTCCTGAATTCAAGCCCCAATCTTGGATTTTATCCAACACATTTTCTTTTCACCTGCAGTAGTGTTTAGCAAAGTAATTAATTTTATCCGAATAAAATTCCCTTAATTTTTTTTTTTTTTTGCTGTCTTGGAAAGAAACTGAAATCAAAATACATGCTTTCTAGGTCAAGTATTTTTGCATATACTATTTTATTACTGCCATAACCACAGATGATATTATTCTTATTTTACAATGGGGAAATGAAGTGATTTCCCCAAATTTATACAGATACTGTGAAATAGGGCTCAGATACAAATCTCTAGCTCTTAGCTTAATCTTAGTGCTTTTTTATTTTTGTTTTTGCTAGAAATCCTTACATTTCCTCATGGTAAGCTGACTCTGGAAGACATCTTTTGATCTGCCGAATGAAATGAGGCTTACTGCTACTACTGCTGCAACTATGATTAAGCACCTGTAAGGAAATAGAAGTTTTATGTAGAAAATCTACCAACAGAAGTGTTTGGAAATGTATATCTATTCATACCTCTTCAGGCACAATTTTTTCAGATATTATTATAGCCTAGGTTACCTATCCTTCCCTCTTTATTTAAAACATTAGCCCCAGATCTGACCACACAGTTCATAGACCATTTTGGAGAGCCACCTGTTAATTGTATCAAAAGCCTTAAACTTTTGCCTACATTTTAGCCCATAATTCTTGTTCTATTAATGAGTCTGAAGGAAACCATTCAACAATAAAAATCAAACAAGTATACCAAGATATGTGTCCAAAATAGTTTATTGTGATATAAAAATTATTTACATGAAATTCAGTGTGTCAAGAAATGAAATAGTATGTCAAGTTCATACAGTGGAAAATATGCAACCATTAGCAATGATGTTGTAGACATGTTTATTCAAAAGTAAATAATCAAGTGGTATAGATTTTGAGCTAATTGACCTTGTTTTACACATCCAGTCTGTGACTTGTTTTCTCATTCTATTAAAACTCTACATATTATATTCTATGATCATCTATTATTTACCTATTCCTTTATTGGTGCATTTATCAGTTCTTTCTTTTCTTTTCTTCTCTTTTTTTGATATTGTGATGATCTCTCTGTCCTTTCTCAGGGATCCCAAGGAAGGGGCTCTGTGCTTTTTCTTTTCATCTTTTGGGAACCTCTCTTACATGGCATCTCATATGGGAGCCTCTCTTATGTGGCACCTCATATATTATCCATACTGCGGATAATAGCAAAACCTTATAATACAGTCAGTCACACTTAGTTCTTGAAATATCAAGGAGAACTTATTTATGACACTCAGAAACTGTCTTCCTCATTCAACAATGCTTGCCATTTAAGAGAATTTATTTGCTATGGAATCAAAAATTCTATTTCTGAACTAAAAATATTTCTTCTTGCTTGCATCCCTTCTTTAAAAATCTTAATTTTTTTCCAAATCAACAGAGGCCTCTGAGTTAACAGTTCACAGAGATGGAAATGAGAAAAGATAAAAGCACATTTATATACATTCAAACCATTATCCACATTAAACATTAACTTTTTAACTTAATTCAAAATGGAAAAGAGTCTTTATAATGGGTTTTTCCATACAAGAACATGCTATATTTTAAATAACTTAGCTCTTAATGTCTCCAAAAATACAGTATCATTTTCTTCATAAACATATAGTAAATTTATTATATAACATTTATTCCTATGTATTTTGTAGTAATAGTTGCTATTATTAAGTATGATCTTTAAAAAATTAATTTTCAAATTATGGCCAGTGTGTATAAGAGCAATTTACTTTTGTTATTTATTGTTTAAGTTTATTTTTTATGTAGTTACCTTGTTGAGACCTTTTATCTTTGCTAATCTTTTCTTACAGATGGAGTGAGTTCTTCTCTTGTATGTCCTAGGTAGACAGTAAAGACAATCTCTTGTCTTTCTTCTGAATAATTATTCCTCTTGTTTCTAGTTTTGTGTTTTGCATTAGTTAGAACTCAAAGAAAATTTCTAAAAATGGTAAAGTGCAGCTGTGATATATAAATTATAATCTTTTATCTTTACTATAAATGCTTCTAATAGTTTAACAAATTGTGATATTTCTGTTAGTTACCTACTTCAGGCTATGGGATTTCTTCCTGTTCCCAGTAACTAGGGATTTTTATTTTAAAAAAAAATCAGAAATGGGTCCTACTTGTCATTGAGATGACTGTGCTTTTTCCTCCTTTAATCTTTTGATCTATTGAATTACGAGGATCAATTTCCCAATGTTGGAATCTACTTGTATTCCTTAATAAATCCTAATTGGCCATGGTATATTATTAGATTTAATTTGTGAATGCTTTTGTGTTTTGTGGCATAATGTTTGTTACTGAGACAATTCTATAGTTGGGAAGCTGGCCATCAATTTCTATGCTTTGCAATAGTTTATGTAACATAAGAATTATATTTTCCTGGATATTTTGGCACAATATAATGCCAAGGGAAAAAAGCAATTTATATACCATTATGTATAATCTGATCTGTTTTTTTAAAAGTATGAATATACATGTGAAAAATTCTGGATGAACAGATCAAAGGTTAATAATATTTCTTAGGAGCTATACTATTTTTTTCTTGTTCTTTCTTAAACTATTTTTTTTAGCTTGTCTATAGTGGATCATTGAATGTTACATAGGGGCAGAAGCATTTAAGAAATATGTTACTAGAAACCACTTATCTTGGGAATATGTTACTAGGCTTTCTAAGCAAGATTACCTTGCACTGATGTTTTGATTCTTCTGTGCCAAATCATACTGATCACAGGTAACACATGTTGTTTCTAATACCTGATCCCTATGTCTGTACTCACTTTCAATTTTTTATCCGGCTTATTCTAGTCTGACCTTTGCATAGATGTTCTAGTACTATTCTCTTTCTGGGTACTGTGGGTTTTTTTCTGACTTTTGGACATCTTTTGAGAATGCAGTGTAGCCTGTACCCTATTCCCCATAGCTCACATTGACATATCACATCACACTGCCTCTCAGCTGAAATTGACACTCATTTTGGTAAAGGGAACATAGTCAAAGAAGATTTTCTGGGTTCACTTCCCTTGGTCTTCTATGGGCTATCATCCAGATATTTACTTTGCTTCATCTAGATCAAGGAAACATGAGGAGCTTTGGCTACTGACTGAATTTTACTTTATTTTTTTGACAAAAGCCCAAAGTGGTTTTTCCAAGTAAGTCTATTGGGATTATAGGGATTAAGTAGTTCCTGAGTTCCTATTTATGGTCTTTCCAAAGTTTTCTCTTATAATTTTAGAGTTAGGGTCCTCAGCAGTTTTTCTAGTCATTTAGAAATAACCCAGGGCAGCAAATATTGTCTGCTTCAATAGTCTGAACTAGTTTATTCTCCAGTATATTGCAGCTCGGGGAATCCTCCTCACCACATCTTTCTCTCTCTCTCTTTATGGGCTGCGGATACTACAAGATGAGTCTTCTCAGAATTGCGGAGTCAGCAAACACACTGCCACTTATGCAATCTGCTTGGTCAAAATGGTGTTCTCTTCCATCATGCTCTCTGGCCGGGCTGATTGTAGTGCCTGCCTGGGTGTCTGGGAAACAGGTCTTCTGTTTGTTCTAGCTATTTCTATTAAGTGATTTCAGCCTTTCTCCCATGTCTAAGGGACTGTCTCTGACATCTAGAAAGCCAAAGTACTTTTGATTAAGTGGTTAGGCTGTTTAATATTTTTCCCATGGTTTCCAAAGTTCTTCCCACTTGGGGTCATCAGCTTACCCTAGGTGAGATTCCAAATTAAGGTACAAGATGATTTCATGTTTAAGGACAGGAACTCTAAAATAGATAGATCGCCTGGGTTTGAAATGGGCTCCATGACTTTAATCATGTTTACTTGAGCAAATTAATCTTTCTTCACTCCTCTTTCCCAATCTGTAAATTTGGAAAAATAATAGCACCTCCTTCATTATGTTTTGGGAATTGTAAATGAAAAAAAAAAATGAATATAAGGCTCTTAGCTGAGTGTCTTGCTTGTGGCAATTTCTCAGTCAATGTTCTCTATTATTATGTTTGGAAATGTGCCCAAGGTGATGTTCGGAATGTTTGGTGAGGCTCCTGGCTGCACAGTTCACTTCCCATTCTTGTTGTTTTCATTGCCTGAAACATCCTCATTGCTTGTTGCATAATTCCACACCTGGTGCACAGGTTCATGGTTTTGCTCTTCATAGCATCTCCTGAGGACCTGAGGTGATTTTAACGACTATGCACATGCCACAGACAAAACATCCTGTCCTCATAGTACTTGGATACCCTCATCCTTGACTATCCTCTCTTCCACTCATGACTTGTCCTTCAGACTCCTAGCTATATTCCAGCCCCTCACCACCAGAAGATGCATCACCTTAGGTTTTTAATTGATGCTCCCTAACTCAACTAATGCTCTTTCCCTTAACTTTCTAAAGTGGACTCCCCTCAACAGTGGTACAGCTTCACTACACCCACCTTAGCCCCCCTCCCTATCACTCCTCAGCACTCAGCTCTTCTCTCCTGCCTCTGTTTCAGCTGGCCTTTCCTGACTTCTCATGATGGTACTGCCCTTATCTATCTCTTCTTCCATTGTATCCACTGACAAAAATGCCAGTTCTTGGATAAATCTAATCTTTGGTTCTTAATGTTTAGAAAACCTTTACAGAAATAAGAGGTTTAAAAATGGCAGAGAGAACTCGGTTGAACAAGAAAAAAATAAAACTCTCTGCTTAAGAAGGAGGGCATTCCAGATGATCTTGCTACAGGATTTTTTAGAAATATAAATATAAAACTTGGGTTGTTTCTTGCTGATGCCTAAGTAATAGGGTGGATTTATGCCTGATTTTTAATTTGTTTATTTATTTTTTAAATGAAGCTGTACAACGTTGACTTTTTAAAGGAAGTTGTGCTTTTTATTTTCTCTAAAAGCATTGCTGTTCTTTGTTTAGTTCATTATATTAGAGAACTGGTGAACTAATATTTGAATAGTATTAATACTAATATATGTATATTCTAGTAATCTAACAGAGCCTTAAGGTTGCTGACTCATAGTATTACTTGGAAGTGAATTTGAATCTTAGAAAATTGAAAAGTTCAGTTTGTAATTTTCTAAACCCCTTAGGCATCAATTCAAAAATGTAAATTTATAAGATTGGACTTCAAAAGATTTTACTGCACTATAGTACTTACTAATTATTGGGGAGTGGAAGGGCCTCCAATCATGTTTTCCAGAATCAGATTATTTTCAAATGTCCAAAAAGCCATTTAAAATGCAATGTGTGTGTGTGTGTGGGGGGGGGATATAGCTAAAACTAAAAAAGAAGTCAGGTTTCCCCTTATAGGGAGAAAAAAAAGAAACAATGACATAAATAAATAAAAAATAAAGAGTAGCAAATGATACTGATGCCCCTTGTCGGGGAGATCCAGTATTCTCTCTCTCTCTCTCTCTCTCTCTCTCTCTCTCTCTCTTTTGTAGAAAAGCATAAGTTTTTTTTTTCTTCACTTGAGCTTGTTTTGTAAACTTCCAGTATAACTTTTTAAAGAAAATATTCTTCACATACTGGATAAATGATTTACTGCTCTGAGTTGGGGAATGAGAGTAGCTCAGTGGGAGATCTGTGTTTCACAGAATTCAAATCAGTCCGCCTGCTTTTGCTAAAAACTTGTATTATACATGAAATCGATCTTTGGCACTTTTTCCTCTAAGTCAATTCATCACCTTTGCTTACTTAGGAAATGAAAAGATGGGAACCATAATCTTTGCCAGATTTTTATTTATATGAACACAGTTATTACTTTAAGAAGGAATTTGACTTGCAATGGTTCTATCACAGCAAGTAGAGATAACAAGAGAGGTGGAGAGGGAAAGACAGGGAGAGAGAGAGAGAGAGAGAGAGAGAGAGAGAGAGAGAGAGAGAGAGAGAGAGGAGGAGAGAAAAGAAACGGTGGTGTAAGAAGGATCAGTTTGCAGGATAGTGTCTACAGTGTGCTCAGCATTCTGCTCAGAGCCATAGGAAGTATGGAAGGAACAGAATAAAATGCTTCCCTGCCAGCCAGATGCCATGTCCATCTTCTGTGATCACCACATGCAGGCAGGCAATGGTGGACAGGCCTCCAACCATTCTTTTCCTTTTTCAATTCCTTTTCCCTCCTTCCCATGCAGTCTCCAGTGTATAATATTTAATCATTTAAGTGTACAGATGGGAATATAGAGCATGAGAGATTAAAAGGATCTTACAGCCACCTGTACTCCCAATTGCACATTATGCAATTGATCCTCCATATTTGAGGGTTCTGCACCCATAGTATCAACCAATGGCAGATCAAAAATATTTTTTTTTAGAATTCCATCCATATTGAACATCAGCAGACCTCTTTGCCATTTATTAAAACAACTCTTTACATAGCATTTACATTTTGCTAGTGATTTTCAGTAATCTAGATATTATTTAAAGTATATAGGAAGATGTATATAGGTTCTAAGCAAATACTGTACCATTCTATATAAGGAATTTGAGCATCTGTGGATTTCTATATCTATATGGGTCTTGGAAGCAATCCCCCATAGCTACTGAGGAACAACTGTATACAGACAAGGCATCTGAGGCTCAGAGATAGGAAGATCCAAGAGCTGTTGATATTGCTGATTAGAACCAAAGATTCTGACTTCTTTTTAAATATATTTTCTGATAGATCCTGAAAGAACAAGAAATTATGAAGTAAAAATTATTTTTTAAATATATGTGTAATGATTCTTTCTCTAGATCAGGTTGGGCCTAATCTGATTTGCCCTCTAGTGTGTTTTATGGATTTATTAGACCATAGGCACAGTCATAGACTTCTGTGGGTGGCTACTGTCATGTGGGAGTGGCAGAACTGAGTAGTTATGATGGAAGAGACTTACCCACAAAGACTTATATGTTTATTATCTGTCCATTTCCAGAAAAAAAATATTGCTGATCCCTAACCTAGTTTATTACTCTGTGAAACCTGGAAATATCACTGTCTCAGGACTATCCTAATGGATCTTCAAAAATCTGTTGAATTACAAATAGATAAATGAGACAACCACAAGTCACCAAGTGGACATTTGTAGTGGGCAGGTGTGTAAACAATGGAGGATTGAAATTTGGCCTGAATAAAAGGGTAAGTTTTAGAGTCTATCAGGATTCTGCAGTTGGAGTTAATTTCTGTCCAAGTATGGTGTTTGTGAAGTTAAAGGCAAGGTTGGTCCCTCCGGCTGAACTAAACTAGCCTCTGTGCTTTGTGATAATCCTTAGTGTTATTTGCCAGATATTCAGATTCTCTTTATTTAGGGATTGTCCGGGCAACCAGTTCTAGTGAATGAATGAATATTATTGGCACCCCAGCCCAGAGGCCTTGCTGGGGTTCCACTGGACTGGATTTGGTAATCTATCTGGATTGGAGATAAGGGAAAACAATACTAAAAAAGAGAAATGAATTTAATTGCAGTTTGACTGAAAACTGGGTAGGGAGCTAAAGCTGCCTCTGCCTATTGTAATGGATCGTTATTATAATTTGTAGGAACAAAAGCCAGAAAATAGACTTATGTAAATTTAGCAGGCTGTGTTAGCCAGAGATATGTCACAATTCTGGTTTCATTGGCATTGATCAGGGGGGTCCGGTTTTTGTTTTCCATTCACAGCATAAGGAAACTAGGATGGAGAAATACTGGAATCCTATACTGTAATTCTGGTTATCAGGAAATTGGGGAGAAAAAAAAAAAACAACTAGCTTGTGGCTTTTAACTTAATTTGTAAGCACTTAGCCACATCCCTAACCCTTTTTATTTTTCATTTTGAGACAGGGTCTCAGCTAAGTTGCTGAGGCTGGCCTCAAACTTGAGTCCTCTGCCTCAGTTTCCCAAGCTGCTGGGATTATAGGTGTTTACCACCACAAAGGCTCAGAGTTCTGTATTTCCTTTAGCCAGAGTTATCGACAATACTTCCAATTGGGACTAATCTATCCTTGTGGGCCCTTAGTGCAGACATGGGCAGGTAGAATGGAAGACCCAGTTGACCCTTAGTGATACACAGTATGAGCCAGAAATAGGCCATTGTTGTCCTAAAGCTTCTGAGGTTTTGGTGTTTTTTTTACTTCCCTATCTGGAGTATATGAACTGATCTACCCAGATTCCCCCATATATTATTCTTGTTTGTGTTTTTCTTCCCTGAATTATCCCTTCCTTTCTCTTCACTCACTAAAATCTGAACCCTTCCTTAAAGGTCCGCCTTGAAAGAGTCCTATCTCTTCTGAACTTCCCTGCCCATATTTGTGGTCAACACCGGTCCTTTATCTGAGTTTCTGAGGTCCTGATTATTACCTGTGCTACTGTCTCTTACCTAATTATTTGTGGGCTTATTTTTCAAGGAGTATATATTATCCCTCTCCACAAATCTCTTGAAACCATATAAAATCATGTTTATTATTCTTTGAATCCCTCAAAACACCTCTTATGTGAATGGGGGTGGATAACTCACAACCTTGATTCATGAACCCTCCAGTTTGTCAGCAGGTACTTTAATGAGTCTCTAGCACGCATATGGAAGAGACTGGTTAGTTGTTATTGAAACCGTTTTCTTTTTTTCTACTGGAAACAGCGAGGCCACATTTCCTAGTTTTTTCTTATATTACACACTAGTGTGAGACTCAGTTCTGGCCAGTAAAATGTGTGTAGAGGGATTTTAAGTAAATTCTCTCTTGGCACACAAAAGTCTCCTGTTTTGACACCACTTTCTCTATCTATTAATTTCCGGGGCATGCTTAGTATCAACGTGGTGATACTTGAACAGCTGTGTGGGGCAGAGCTTCCATCCCTTCCCATCAACCTACCATTTGGACTTTACAGAGGTGGGAAACAAAACATTTTATTTTAAGCTATTGAGAATTGGGGTATTAATTGTTACAGCTGCCAGCATTATCTTAACCAATAAAGTTATTTGGAAGTGAAGGATTTTAGTTTTTAATATGATGGTCAGGGAGTTTTCATTGAGAAGGTGACATTTGAGCTGACTTATCAGAGCCAAGGGAGAGAGTCATGTAAATATATGGAGAAAGAATGGTCGAGCCAGAGGGATTAGCATGTGCAAAGGCTCTAAGGCAGAAGCATGTTCACATGGTCAAGGGATATCAGTTAGCTCAGAGTGACTGGAGCCCAAAATAGTAGAAGAAGTAAATGAGAGGAAGTGATATTGCCAGGTTGTTCATGGCTTGAGGGCTTTATTTTACTATTCTAAGCACTGGATTTGGAGTCTTCAACCTTGTGCACCCATTAGGGTCTTTTACTCTCAAGCCAATGCTAAGTTGAATAATTGCCTTTGAATATCTTATATTAAAGCAACTATAATAAAAAAATAAACTATAAGCCAGGCCTGGTGGCACAGGCCTGTAATCCCAGTGGCTTGGGAGGCTGAGACAGGAGGATTGTGAGTTCAAAGCCAGCCTCATCAATGGTGAGGCTCTAAGCAACTCAGTGAGACCCCGTCTCCAAATAAAATAAAAAAGGGACTGGGGTTGTGGTTCAGTGGTTGAGTGCCTCTGAGTTCAATCCCCAGTACAAAAAACAAAACAAAACAAAACAAAAAAAACACCCTATGGTCTTCTGCACTACAAATTTAAACATATTTAAACTTCAAACTTCATATTGCCTTTCCTTTGTAAGTATAGAATAATCCACATGCCCCATGTAAGGTCAGAAAAAAAGAGTTATACAGTTTGCCATTCTTTATAAATCAGGTCATAGGTACAACTAAATCATGACTTTTTTTCTGCAAGAGAGGAGAAGAACTTAGAATCACCCCATACTTCATACAAACTCATAGGATGTTAGTGATTGCTGTCAGCTACCAGTGCAATGGGAGGTCAATCTGAGATTTCTTCAATACTTCATTTAGCTCTGGAGTTTGTTCTAACAGTTGTCTTTTCAGGTGAGCTTAAGGTCAAGGTGATAACTGAATGGCTTTTCTTTCATTTCCTAAATATAATTAAGCTAGAGGCTTACTAGACTGGCTATTAGTATGTTCGTTTTCTGTCATCTTAACATTGAAATAGCATATGTTTAAATACTTTCATTCAGTGTAGTTAGTAGAAAAATGAATGAGCAAATTTCACAAACAGAAAATTTATGAAGGGAATGAAAGTAAAATTTGTAAAAGTAAAATGCTCAATACATATATGGAAACACTTAATTGGCAGTAATAAAATTGCATGGATATATCCTTTTGCTAAATTATCAATTTGGCAAAAAAAATTATAGTGGTGTTTTTGGACAAAGATATAGAAAAATTTGCCCTTTCATATATTAGTGGGTATGATACAAGCTTAAAAAAAGGCAGAGGGGAAATTTTACAAAATACATTAAAATCTTTAAAATTTGTATACATATTTCCTAATGTATTTCCTAAAATTTCAGCTTACTAAGGGGGCCTAGAAAAAAAAAAAAACAATAGCATCATGTCAATTACCACATCCAGTGCCCAGATCTTGTTTACTAACTATTGTTTTCCAGCTAAAGAAATCAAGGCCTCTTGGAGAAATAGTTGATTATAGGGCTGGGCAGAGAAAATACAAGATAAGAAGATGAGAGCATCCTGTAACTTCAGAAATGAATTAATGAAAAACGTAGGAACCAAACTGAGAGTTGGCCAAAGCTAGAACAATGTGAGGAGCAAAATAAAGATTGCCCTGGACTATAACCTAAAGAATTAAGTAAATGTCATGAATCTAAACTGATATTAAACGTTTATTAGGGAAGAGGTACTCTTTCCTAGAATTCCAAGAAATCAGGCAGACACAACCTCCTTTAGAGATGGAGCTTAGTTTACATCCCTTTGAGTGCTGATGGGATGTAGTAACTTGTTTCCAAAGAATAAAATAAGGAAAAGAAAATAAATAGTACCTTTAGAGGGGAGAAATCTGGCAAACATCACTTTAAGTAGCAAAAGTCAATATTATCATTAATAAGGCAGGATGGTGTCTTGCACTCTCTGCTATGACACAAAGACTTATCTCTCATTTGTTGCAATGAGATACCTCATCTCTTCCCCACAATATTCTTAATTACAATATAATCAGGAGAAAACAACACAAAAAAACCCAAACCAGGGATATTTGACAAAATACATGACATGTACCATTCAAAATGTCATGGTCTTATAAAAAGAAGAGCCCAAGAGATTTTCACAGATCAGAAGGGACAAAGCAAATGTGATGATGAAATGTACTATGGGATCCTAGATTGGATTCTGGAACATAAAAGGACACTAGAGAAAAAATTCGTGAAGCTTTGATAAAGTCTACTGTTCTGTTAAAAAAAAAAAAATCCCCTAGAGGGAATGAAGGGAAGGGCAGGGGGATGGGAATAGGAAAGACAGTAGAATGAATTGGACAAAACTTTCTTATGTTCTTATATGAATACACGACTGGTGTAGTGTAACTCCATACCATGTACAACCACAAAAATGGGAAGTTATACTCCATGTATGCATAATGTGTCAAAATGCATTCTACTGTCATGTATAACTAAAAAGAACAAAATGAACAACAACAACAACAACAAAAAATCCCCTTGATCAAGCAGAACTACTTGTAGGTACTTATTCTATGGAAACAATCACATAAGCCAGTGGTTCTCAAATGTTTGCTTTGCAACAGAATCACTTGGAGGGACAGATAGAGTCACATTTCTGGGCCCACTCCCAGCATTCTTATGAGAGACAGTGGAATATGCCAACATTTACTGAAGTCATGCTTATTGTAATTATCTCTTTGATCATGATTTTTGTTTTTATATTTACCTTACTAATGTTTTCAAGTGTTTCTATGATATGTATGTGCAGCTTTTCTAAGAAAAACACATTTTTTTAATAAAAGAAAACTATAATTTTAAATTTCAAAAGGCATCTGTTTCTCACTTGAGGTTTTTAATACCGAAGTGAAAGTTTTATGTTCTTGAGGGAACATTGATGTCCAGAAAAATGATATTGGTGGGGTTTAAAAAATTAATATTCAATTTGTTACAGTGAAAAATCTAAAAACCTAGTTTTCCCTTAAGCTTTTAAGTTCAACCTAAAAATAACATTATTATAGTTACAAGTCTAATAATATTTAACAATCACTTCCTTGGGAATTTTGATTAATGTTTTTACTCTCCTAAATATTCTGCCCCACTTACAAGCTTAGCTAAAATGTCTTAAAACATTTAAACTTAACTTATAAATTTAGTAGATTTTAGTGTTACATGTTTTAAATATCTGTTGAACCAGTAAAACTTTTCCAGACACTTTGACATTGCAAGTAAATCTCTTAAATTGTACTTTAAAAATATAAAGAATCTCAAGTACTTTAAAATAGTCTAATAGTTTTTACAGACTTAGCCCAAATCTCATACTTTTCAACTTAAAATTCCAAGTCTGAAAGGAATAACTCAGCTACATGTTTCACATTTGCTCACTGGGCTAATCTTTCAGAATTTCAAAATGTCAAATTATTTAAAACATGACAATCACTTCAAAATGCCCCCCAATCAGAGATTATTTCTAAACTAATATAAACAATCTGATCCATGGCTCTAATTTACTTTTTCATATATGCACAGTTATGGGCTGAATGTATATGTTGAAATCTTTGCCCTCCTCTGCAGATAGGGTCTTTAGAGAGGTGATTATTTCAAAAGAGAAGGCAAGGAATGAGACCAGGAGATGCACTTTGAAGATCATGTTGACTGTGTCACAGATGAGGGAGAGCTGATTAGCTGAGAGCTGATAACTGAAAGGAAAAGAGTATGAGGAGGTGACAGTAACTTAGCTCCTCATGGGGAGGAGTGAATTGTGTCCACAGGGAGACATCCCAGTGAAGTCAGCCTCTTCAGCCATTCCCATCACCGGGATAAGTGGTCATATCTAGCCAACTCCACTGTCAGCATATTCGTGATCTGTGAGTAACTGGGTGAGCCTGTTCCTCTGGTCCCCTGATCTGGTGTCTTTTCTTCCCCTGATCCTATTTCCTTTTTCTACTCCCATAAGTATCCTTCCTGGAATTACCCCACACATAAACTGTAACAACTCAAATTCTTGATTCAAGGTTTACATCTGGTAGAACCAATCCAAGAGAGTTATTCACAATTTACAAGACCATCTCAAGGGAACAAATATAAATTTGTAAATTCTGAGCATGGGAGGGCAATCTCATATTATGTAGTGGAAAGAAAAGTGGATTTAGAGTCAAAAAACTTGGATTGGAACCCTAGTGCTGTCACTAGTAGATGAGTAAAACTGGAAACTTGGCCACTTTGAATCCCAATATCCTACTTTACAAAATAGAGAGGCAATAAATAATAACTCAATGAGATAATGTCCAAGTGTCTTGCACATAGTAGGTACTAAAGAAGATAATGCCAATGTCTGACACATAGCAGATACTCAGTAGATACTCATCTCTTCTCTTTGTTCATATCTTCATGTAATTTATGTGTAGGTGGAAAGTCAGTGTGATGTCATAAAGAGATAAAAGACTGTCAAAGAGGTTTTAAGTTCAACTCCAATCTTGTATGTAACACACAATTTAGGGCATGGTACTCAATAAAAAAAATGGCTTCCCCATCTAGAACAAATGACCCTTCCCCATCTAGAGTAAGGATTATTAAAGGTCTTTGCATTAAAGAGATGGGAGACCATACTCTCAGTAATAGCTGCCCCAGATGTTTAAGATACAATCAAAATTAAAAATATTGCATTTTATGTTTCCAGTCCATCACTCCAAACCCTTTCTCCAATTTGACATTAAAAGCTCAAATAGCTGTGCTCAGTATCACACACGTGTAATTCCAGCAACTTGAGAGGCCAAGGAAGGAGGATTGCAAGTTTCAGGCCAGCCTCGGCAATTTAGCGAGATCTGGTTTCGAAATATAAAACAAAAAACCGGGGATGTTGGTCAGTGGTAAGCACTCCTGGGTTCAATCTCCAATACTTCAAATAAATAAACAAGTAAAAATAAAATAAAACAAATGTTGCAACAACTTTAAAAAGGTGGGAAATTTGTAGATAAGGCATTGGAACATGAATCCATTTCTCCTATGTCTACCAGGTGTCTGTCTACTCCTATCGATTTGAATCTTAGCCTAAATAGACAAGATATTTGAAAAAGGTTTGTCAAGTATCTTACATCTAACTGACAATCAAGTTTACTTGATAATGCTGAAACAATTATAGCCATGTTGTGCATGCAGACAAGCACCCACTCATGTACTCATGTGCTAATTTATTTATCAAGCACATTTATGATTCTCTGTCAGTTTATATTGGTTACTTTAGTTCCAAGCAATCACAGAACTTTTCCCAATTAACCAGAATTTAATTGTATTGGTTGCTTATTTCCATTGGAAACAGAATTATTAATTCTGAATTTAAAAATGATCTATTCTCTAACATTGTCACCGTGTTCATAGGAAGACAGAATTATCATTAATACTGAATTAAAAATAGTCCACTCACCAAGGTTGGCAGTATGTTTATAATAAAGAAACACAATTTGTTTTATTCTATTTAAACAACTATTAATTTGGATCTAGAATTTGAAGCCTTAACTTTATCATTTGATTGTTAAAGGATGGGGCTTGAGAAGAGTAAAACTAAATTTGAAAATTATCTCTGTGAGGTTGTGTGGAATTTAACTTAAAGGCATCATTTGCACATGGAAAAGAAACATAATGAAACAACAATGGAGACATTTACAAAACAGCACTTATTCTGTGTCATTATCTTCAGTACTTTATGCACAGTATACCATCATATTCTTATAGTCAGCATTTAACCTAAGGTCATCTCATTTGCAATTGTGGAAGCAGAGGTTTGGGGAAGTGAATTAATTATCCATGCTTATATGTGTTATAATGGGAATGGAGAATGGATACCATCTGATTTCAAAATTTGTGCACCTACTAGTAGGTTACAGTGATTCATCATTACAAAATATTGTATTTAGAATTTCAAGGGTCTCATGACCTTGCCATCTTGTGCCTGGGTGCATGAAATCTGGAATGATCACTATGGTGAATAACTATGGTCTCTGCCACCTGTGGACGCTTCCGGGATCTTCCCTTCTGGAGGTTAACTCCTAAATTAAAACTTGCTATTGCTCCTTTCTGTGGACAAATGTGAAATGGATTTGTTTAGTTTAACATAACAGGCCCTTAGAGAAGGCCTAGCCTTATCTCGTCAGCTTTATTCCTTATCCTTCATACTTATACAACTCTCAAATCAACTCAAAGGAACCTCTTGCCATTACCACTGTACTGATTTCCTTTGCTCTAACCAAGCCTCCAGTCTAGAGGCTTCAACAATAGAAACCTCAGTTTTGGAGGCCAAGAAGTCTGAGATCAAAATGAAACAATGTTTTTTGGTTTTTGTTTTGTTTTGTTTCCCTTAGAGTCACCAGGGAGGAATCTGTTTCATGCTTCCCTTCTAACTCCTGGTGGTTTTCTGCCATCTCCAGTGTTCCTCAGCCTCTGCTGCATCACCTCCATCTCTGCCTTCACCTTCACATGGCATTCTCCTTCTGCCTCCGCTTTTGCCCCAATTTCCCATGCTATAAGGATTATGAGGACATCAGTCACATTGGATAGCCTGGCCTACTTTAGAATGACCCCATCCTATTATAACCAATGACGTCTACAGTGACCGTATGTTCAACTCTAAGGTCCTGTTCTGTGCTCCTGGGGGCGAAGGTGTCAGCATATGCATATTGGGAGGACACAATTCAAGCCAGAACAATTCTGTGTTTTCAGCCTCAGAGGATGCAGTCTTCAATTGCTCTTTTCTTCTTTATAGTGAATCTCCAACCAACCTTGAAGAACATTTCAGATGTAAATCCGTTTATAAAGACATCTCTTAACTCTCAGTGGTAATTGGTTAAACCCAGATGATGTTCTTCCTGATGTGATTGTTCTGCTCACCTGAAAGCTGTATCTATGTCTTATTTATTTTTGTCCTTTTAGCGCAATCATGGTTTCTGGCACATAAAGTTGTTGAGTGAGTAAGGCAAATAGCTTCCCATCCTCCACAGCTTCCCATCCTCTGTTATGGTCTTTCCAATATTCTGGCATACAGGAGCCTCCGTGACACAATTAATCTTATGAAAATGAGGTTTCATGTTTAAGGATTTGCATATTGAAAGTTTTTGCTCTGTTTAATAAAATTAAAGAATGAGCTCACATTGTATTTACTAGTGAATTGGACTGATGATACCTCTTATGTTCAGGGTCTAAAATTTGCCAAGCTTCAGCTTTTCACAACCCCTCCTCCTTCCTAACTAGTGTTCTGCCACTTCAGAGGTCAACTAGATGTATCTGCAGCAGCCTGTAGATACATGTACTCTATTGACACCACCCAAAGTCAGGGTAGGCATCAGGCATGAGAGAGCTGTGGATTTTCCTTGTAATTTTTCAAAATCCTGCCATGCCAACACATGCACCCTGTTTATTGTGTTTCCACAGACTTGTACCAGTTGGAATTTGAAGGCAAACCCTGCCTAAGTACTTCATCAGAGGTGCCAGCTGTCATGATGAATACATGAGTCCATTGAGCAGTCTTTGTGGTGAAGATACGGGTGAATGCAATTCTGATCCTTACCAGTCCTACTGGCATGCCAGTAATTTGGCAGTCACAAATCGTTTAACCACAGCGTTGTCAGCATTCTCAGAGTAAAGCACTTCCATTCCTGTCACTACAAAGGATAAATTAGCTCCTACAGGGGAAAGAATAGAAATAGCTCCTTAAACACTTTCTTTAAGCAGTTGCCTAAAACCCTACCTTGAATGTCCCCATCAGGGACAAAGGTGTCATTTGCTGAATTTAATACTTAAGATTTGCATTGCCACAGTAAGAACTCAGAACTGCTTTACAAATATCTCATTAAAACGTACACTGCCATTGTAAAATAAGTACTTCCTTAATTGTATTTTGTTCATTTTTCTAGGAAGGATCACAAGCCATTGAGTTTAATTTACCTAGGAAATATCGTGATTTAATAATATATAAGACTGATAAAATGACTGCAAAGTATTGCGCTTTATTTCCTTAACAGAAATTCAATAACAAGAATTGAAATAAAAATTAAATGTCTTAATTCAAACACTGCTGGTATCTTCAGAACTTTGTTTTGAGTAGACTTGAGCATACAAGTGCTTCATTTGTCCTTTGGTATTTTAGAAATAGTCAAAAGACAACCAGAGACAAGTCTGCATACACAGTGAACAACTCCACTGCCAACAGAGGATAAGACATGGAAGTTCTGTTTAGGTATTACTTCTAATTGAGCTGTTCTAAAAATGTGCAGATTTCCCTAAATGTTTTCAATTATAACAGCATTACTGGGAAAAGTACATATCCCATCAAGAGATGCATATGATAAATCAGTGTTCAAATATGTAGGTTTGGGTGCATTTGTTTTCCTAATAACCCCTTGACTCCACTACCACTTCACCTGCCCCATCACTGCCAGTGATTTTGTCCTGCTTATTCCCATGTCCACAAAAGGCTTCCTGATGTTGTATACCTAGCTTAATATTCCCTGCTCCGAGAACATACTCCTCTTGTTTAACTTGGTTAAATACTTGCTGCTTACATCACACTCTGGCATTGCTGTGTGCTGTGGATTCAAAGCCTACTAAAGAATTGGCCAGCCAAGCACATCTCTAGGATGTCAAACTACATGGAACACAAAAAACACAGGTGGTCAAACATTTCTGAAAATGATTAGAAACAGAGAAAATCCTGATTGCCCAAATTCCTCTTTGTACACTACCAATACCCATATGTAGCCCAATCTGTGCCAGGCACTTTTGTGCCTACAAGAATTATATCAATTTATTTAAATGTCACAACGACCCTATGAAGTAGATATTTTTGTTGATGTCAGTTTACAGATGATGAAGCTGAGACGCAGAGAGGTTAAGTAACTTGTCCAGAGTCACTCAGTAGGGAACCACTGTATGTCATATGAAGAATACTATAGATATTATGAAAAATGTTTCATAAACCTGTGCCAGAAACCACCTTTCACCTCCCACCATGTTATACATGAGAAACATTTGATGTTCATTTAGCTCTTTACTAAGGAAGGTTAGACCAAGAAATGGTGGGGGTTTTGCTTGGCTGAGGCCACATTCTGTGACCACAACTGATTATGAGAGTCTGAACACAGCTGCCTGCTGCCAGGACCCTTCCCTGTCCTTCCCCCAGGCAGCTCTCAATCTCTCCTCCAAATAAATGTGAACAAATGATCCAAGAATCCAAGTTTGAAGGAGCAAAAGTACATTGGTGTGCTTGGGATGCTAAATTATCAGCCACCCCATACATCTTTGTCAGAAGCTGCTCAGATTGAATTCATTTTAATGGAACTGGGCTCCTGAAGTAATTTAAAAAGAGAAGCAAGGGCAGTAGGTTCAGAGTGAGGTGACTCCAGTGCTAGCATTGTGTTCTGATGAAGGAAAGGGACCCGCTTTTTACTCCCTAGAGTGCCTACGAGAGACCTTGTCATGGACATATATATATATATATATATATATATATATATATATATATCTTTTTTTTTGTCCTGATGGGAGAAGACTTGGGCTGTAGCTGTACTTATATCACCAGGGATTTTGCTGAGGTGTTGGGGATTCTTTTTCCTCTTTTAGCAAAAGTTCTCCTCATCAGAATTCTCACAGAAACTTGTAAAACCATCATTAGGTGAAGAGAATGCAGATGTGAGATTTGATGTTAAAAGAGACTTCCTCTCCTACACTAAGGAAGTCAACTCAGGCCAATCCAGATGGGCTTCATGGAAAGGCTACCAGAAAATTTTTATAGATATTCCTTTAGGAATGTGTTATAATTATGTTGTCTGCCCAATGTCTGCCCTATTCTAATGAACCTACTCTGCCACCAACCCCTGTTCCTTCCAATTCATCCTGCTTGTATTTGCATTAAAAAACTATTTTCTTAAATCCTGTTTTTATTTAGGAAACTTTCATGAATACCAATTCACACTTACATATAAACCCCTATGGTATATATTTCTAAACTTTTAACATATATACTTTGTTGTATATTCCCAACTAACTTCACTTTGATTCCTCACCAGGAAGTGTCTCTGGGTCCCATCATGGATAACCTGGTCATTAATGAGGTCACCAAATAAGATAGTGTGATTTCAGGGGGTCTAGGAAACATTGTGGTCCACAGACATTTTTCTTATTATTTGGATGCAGCAGCTAGCTACTTCATTATTGCCATTTCTTCCTTTCATTTCAGATTTTGATCTTATGAAGGTAGCTTCCTCCCTAAAAGATATGCATTTCAAACTCTTAGCATTTTACACTTCTGTGCTGAGAATCTTTCTGAGAGCACATATGATAGGTCAAGATCAGAGAACATGATATTTGCAGTAAATTAAAAAGCTATTACTACCTACAGGATTTTTATTTTTAGTGTGTACACACATGTAGGTATGTTTTTAGAGATCTTGAAAAAAATAACATCAGCCACTGATGAATCTATTCTATGACTTACACAAAAATCAAGGGCAATTTATCCCATTAAATTGATTTCATATTTGCTAAGAATCCAAGAAACAATTAATAATCTTTACTGTTCTTTTATTTATGTTCTGGTTCCATGTCTGGCTCCATGCTTGTTTCTTAAGACCATAGGAAGAGGAGTATTTGGTTAGAGAATATGATCTGTTACCTGCACATATCCAGGAATCAGATATCCTGAATTTTCAATCACACTGATTATATTTTCACCCCAATATACTCCTATTTATAGAACTAAATGTCCACATTGCTGACCTAGAATATCTGGAAAATTCCAGCCCTACACTTAGGCAATCCTTTGAGTGTATTTTATTTACTCAGGAAGACACAGGGTCTGCGTATGTTTGCCTAGAGACTCTGGAGAGAGACTAGAATCTGGCCCAACTCACCCATTAACCTTTTCTTTCTCTCCTAGAGAACAGTCTATGACTCTAATACTATGATTTATTCCTCCTTCCTTCCTTCCTTCCTTCCTTCCTTCCTTCCTTTCTTCCTTCCTTCCTTCCTCTCTTCCTTCCTTTTTGGTACCAGAGATTGAACCCAGGGGTGCTTAACCACTGAGCCACCTCCCCAGCCCTTTATATATATATATATATATATTTTTTATTTTGAGACAAGTTCTCAGTAAGTTGCAGAGGTTGGCTTTGAACTTGTGATCCTCCTGCCTCAGACTTCCGGTCTGCTGGGATTACAGGCATGTGCCACCATGTCTGGCTCCATGCTGGTTTCTTCAGACCATATTCTCTTACCTTGATCTTTACCTAGGATATTGTGTCATAAAGCCCTGATGGGGCATTCCTCTCCTGCATTCAGTTTTATTTCAAAACCAATATTTCCTTCCTGGTATTTTGCTGTTTTCACTCTACTTATAATTCATACTGGATATAAAATTTCACATTCACGAATGCAGGTATGTAAAGATGTGATTTTTCTAAAAGTTAATGTAGCATGTAAGTACCTGTTTCTACCAGGTAGGCAAAGCTTAATCAAACCAATTCAAAGTTACTAATTCACTTCCAGATAAAAACTGTATCTTTCACTGCCTGCTAAATCAGTCTAGGAGTTTCTCTACTGTTCTGCCTTTCTCTCTTGAAGTTGTGTAAGTTCCAAGGTCACTGACTGATTGTGACCTCTCATCTTGGGATCAGGTGAGGCCTGACTGGTCCACCTAGGACACCATCCATGTCCAACTTGGCAATCACTAAGGTATAGCTTATCCTGCTTGGTCCTAAACATCCATTTCTGGTCCTGCTACACTGGCTATAGTTATTTGAGACTCCAGCCTGGACCCTAGATCACATTTGGCATCTCCTTAGCCCATCAACAAAGCCAGTTAGCCACTTCTGTGTTTCTTCCTTGAAACTAGGGATTTCTTGCCTACACTTTCCGCCACCTAAGCACCTATATATTAGCTTTGGTTAGACTTTGTGCTCTTCTTTCTCAGGCTAGGCTCTGGTGGGCCAGACAATGTACCGTCTTTTCTAGGACCTATGGCTTCTCTCCATATTTACATAACCCATCCTCGACTGTGGATTCATTCCAGGGTACTAGCCAACAATCCCTGACACATGATTCCTCCTTCTTAAGGACACGCCTTTGTCTTCTGGTGTCAGGAAGGTAGTCTTGGATCATTACCCAGGATTCCCCCCAGTAGGGCCCCTGGAGTAAACACTGACACGAGTTTTCTGTGGCCCATGGCGGTCAGTCCTTTAGAGTTAGTTATCCTTCTCTAACAAAAAGCCCAGCTCCTACTGTAGGAACTGCATTGAATGTTCTTATTTCTAATATTTTCAATAATGTCTGATCTTATTTTGGAAATCTAATATGATAGCTTTTTTGTTTCTGGCTGTTTCTGACCTTCCCTGAGGCAATGCCTATGAAAGACAGTTTTGGTTTTCTTGGGGAATTGAAGTAGTCTAAATATCCCTTCCTCATATTCATAACTTATTCCAAGTTTTATATAAAAATCATCACAAAATAGACCACTTTGCTATCTTTTTCTTTTTTTACATGTATTGTTTACTATGTTTCTTAATTTATGAAAGTCACCTAATTTAAAGATTGCACTCTGTGAAAGATGAAATGTGCTGTATGGTTAAGGAGATGATTTTATTCGGGCTATTGCCCTAGGAGACCATTCATTAGTTGAGAAAAAACCTGAGGTTTAGAAAGGTAGGTAAACAAAACTGTCAGAAGGGCTGACGGACAGTCAGATTTATGGAATCAAAGGAGAGGGTGGAAGGCATTCTTCTCATGGGGTATTTGAGAGCAAGGTGGTCCATTTTGGTGAGCCATCTTCCAGAACATAAAGTTCAAAGTCATCCATCCCTCAATTGTTCAAGAATTTCATTATTCTCCTTTCTGTATTTTGATGATTATGCAGAAGGTCAAAATAAAAACATTATCTTAAACTCTTTTTAAAAATCTTATAAATAAACACACCAAACCTTAGCTAACTTTAACTGTGGTAAGTAAAATTTCTTTTCAATGAGCTTTCTGTGTCCCTTCAGATGTTCATGTAGTTATCCTACCCGATGACAACTGGTCATTTTACCTTAGGGCAAAGCCATTCTGTCAAATCCCCAAGGCCCAGACAAAGTTCAACATTTTTACCTCCTCACTTTCTAATAGATCTCCACTGGCATGGAGTGTTAGGGGTTGAAGAAGGCAGGTCTGTACAATCTGGAAAGTTACTTAAGTGATTCTGATTATACTACTTTCCAAATGAAACTCACTTGTCCACTCTGTAAGTTCCTTAAGGTCGCTGTTACATAATCACATTGGGGAAGCTATTTCTCTCAACATTTCTCTTCTACTTAGCAAAATTAGGAAGTTGTAGATGGTACAATGGTTTTCATTGCATATATATTTATAAAAGCAAAACATTGAAAACAGCATAAATAGATGTCAGTGAGAGAATGAACAAATATGACATTTTATATTCATACAATGGGACACACTATGACAGTTTGATTTACATACAGTAGATCCAAATAAATCGTATATATAAAAATGTTGACAAAGACAAGAAAAAATGATAACAACAATGTATTTATTATTTATATAAATTTAAACCCACATTTTAGAAACAATATATAGTAGAGGTATAAACACATACAATTTTTTAAAATGGATCAGAGTTGGGCTGGTACTCAGAATGCAGCGGACCAGATTGAGATGTGCTTTAAATTCAAACTTTATGTTCATTTCAAGACTTAGAATTAAAAAAAAAGTAAAAATAGCTCATTAACACCTTTTAAATGTAGAGTGTTAAAATAACATTTTGGATATACTGGGTTCTATAAAATATGATATTAAAATTAATTTCACCTGGTTCTTTTACTTTTTAAAAACATGGCTACCAGACATTCAAAGTTACATGTGTGGCTCAGATTGTTTTTCTGGTGGCCAATAAAGGACTAGAGGTTTTCATTCCAAATTCATCACAATCTGCTCTTAGGACATGCAGAGGAATACAGCACTTGACATTGCATTAAACTGAGTGTTTAATTATTTCACTAACGTTTAATTGTTATAAACAAAAAAAGAGTAGAAGCAAATATGAAAAGATGCTAACAGTGGTCAATTCTGAGGCATGAATAGAGATGATTGTTATAATATTTGTATCTTTTTCTCATAAGGAAAAAAAATAAGTCTCCAAAACCTTGCAGAGCTCCCATGTTTATAAGTGACTTGATGAAATGAGCAGTGTGCTGGAGTTTATTAAAAACTATGCATTGCCAGGTGCAGTGGTGCATGCCTGTAATCCCAGTGGCTCAGGAGGCTAAGGCAGGAGGAACACAAGTTCAAAGCCAGCCTTAGCAAAAGCGAGGCACCAAGCAACTCAATGAGACCCTGTCTCTACATAAAATACAAAATAAGGCTGCGAATATGGCTCAGTGGTTAAGTGCCCCTGAGTTCAATTCCTGGAACTCCTCCCCCCAATAAAAATAACTATCCATGTAGTCTTAGGTGGTCACCTCATTTTTCTATGCTTCATTTTTGTTTTCTATAAGATGAGTAATTGAAAAGAATCATCAAGATCTCAAAGAATCCTGATTTGTTCCTTATTATGTTGTTTTAGGGGCCTAGTATGGTAAATGTGCAATAAATTATTGCGGAAAAGGTGCAATTATCCAAAATGCTTCCAGTGCCATGACACTGACATACGGTACTCCATATTATTAGCCTGAATATATTTGTTTTAGAAATTTGGTAGACTATTAAGTTAATGACCATAAAAATATTGGGCTCCTTTTCACTTGTTTTTGTGTTTGTATAAAAACCTGTACCTTTAATATGTGTCAAGAATAATCAGAACAACAATAGGCAGCTGGGCAGAATTTGATGATCTATCCTGTTACTCTGTACAATTTAAGTGATGGTACGAGAGAGTAATTATGTGGCAGTCCTTCAGAACCCTGCAAAGAGCCTTCTCTTGACCTGCCAGAGTATTATTACAGTATTTGAAAAAAATATGTTTTAAAAATATGTATTAAGCAGAAAATGACTAAAGAGCATTTTTGCCTACTATTTTTAAGCAGTCTTTCAAAATACAAGCATATGTAGTTAAGTATTTTTCTTTAGAATATAACTTTGCAAAAGACACTAATTATAGCTACATACCCAAATGAGGGTGAGAGAAAATAATTCTTCCTACTTCCAGTATTCTTCTTGTTTATATTTCCTAATCCATCGTTTTTTCTTGATTTTATTTTTTTCTTTTCTATTTAATGAGTATTTGGTTTAATAGTATAGGATTACTATTCAAAGATATACAAATATGAAATCTAGACAACAGTAAAAAACTTAGATAAAGCTTATCTAAAGCCTATCTAGTTTTTAGAGGGAATGCCTTCAATTTTTGTCCATTTAGAATGATGTTGGCCTGAGGCTTAGCATAGATAGCCTTTATTATGTTCAGATATGTTCCTGTTATGCCTAATTTTTCTGGTGTTTTGAACATAAAGGAGTGCTGTATTTTGTCAAATGCTTTTTCTGCGTCTAATCATACAATCATTCTTATCTTTAAGTCTATTGATGTGATGAATTACATTTACTGATTTCCATATGTTGAACCAACCTTGCATCCTGGGATGAATCCCACTTGATCATGGTGCACAATCTTTTTGATATATTTTTGTATGCAATATGCCAGAATTTTATTGAGAATTTTTGCATATATGTTCATTAGAGATATTGGTCTGAAGTTTTCTCTTTTTGATGTGTCTATGCCTGGTTTGGGGATCACAGTGATATTGGCCTCATAGAATGAGTTTGAAAGTGCTCCTTTTTTTTTCTATTTCCTTAAATAAATTGAAGAGTATTGGTATTAGTTCTTCTTTAAAGGTCTTGTAGAACTCAGCTGTGTATCCATCCAGTCCTGGGCTTTTCTTGGTTGGTAGACTTTTGATGGCATCTTCTATTTTGTCACTGGAAATTGATCTGTTTAAATTGTGTATATCATCCTCATTTAATTTGGGCAAATTCTATGACTCTAGAAATTAGTCAATGCCTTCAATATTTTTTATTTTATTGTAGTGCAAGTTTCAAAATAATTTCTACTTATCTTCTGTATTTCTGTAGTGTCTATTGTGATATTTCCTTTTCATCACATTTTAATAATTTTGACTTTTCTCTCTCCTTCTTTTCATTAGCATGGCTAAAAGTCTGTGAATTATATTTATTTTTTTGAAGAACCAATTTTTGGAAAATTTGGAATGGAACCACCATTTGACCCAGCTGTCCCTCTCCTTGGGTGTGAATATACTTTGTATACAACCAGAGATATGAAAAATTGTGCTCTATACATGTAATAAGAGTTGTAATGCATTCCACTGTCATATATAAAAATAAATCAAACAATAAATAAAGTTATTATGGAAAAAAGAAAAAGAAAAATTAAAAAAGAAGTTATGAGGCTTGAACGTAAAGCATTTAAAACAATATTGTCAAAGAGTAAACATATATGAGTCACTTTTCATGAGGGATGTTTCTATCCACTTACCACTAATGAATGTTTTAGATTAACACTTAAATTTTCAATCTTTTCTTGCACTTAATAAAGAAATGAGACTATCAGGTAAGATATGAAATCAATACTGTTTGGAAAGATTACACAAAAAGTAAAGAATAATATCTTGCAAGAGTTCTAAATTGATTTCTCATTTTAACAGAAAATCAAATTCTTGTTCTTCATAAACATGAGAGTTAGCAGTGAAGAAAACACATTTTGTTCTTATGGATAAACCCATCAAAACCAAGCCAGCTCTGATAAAATTTAGCTCATTTTATTCTTTCTTTTACAATTCAGGCTTTATAAACAAATAGAAATAAAATGCTCTCTTCTTTCCGCAAACCTTGTATACTTTTCTATAACCACACTCCTCTTCAGGCTTCACATTTTGGATCAACCAGACACTTTAATACAAACTTTTTTTATATTGAGGAACAAAAACATTTTAGATACATGTTCATACTTCTCTGCTACATTGTTGCCAGTATAATCTCAAAATTCATATTAACTGTCACTTTATCAGAGTAACTAGCTCATATCTCATAGAGAACACTGGGAGGTATATAGTTGATTCCTATCACATACAAGCATTTTGGCAGACTAACAAAGCTAATGGATGCACATAAAACAACTTTCTACAGACATTCATTTACTTTCTGTGCTTTTTGTTTTCTCCCAGTACTGGGGATCCAACCCAGAGCTTTGAGCATGCTAGGTGTTTTAGTCAGATTTTTTTTGCTGTCATGGCCAAAAGACCTGACAAGAAAAATTAGAGGAGGAAAAGTCTATTTTGGGGCTCACAGTTTCAAAGGCTTCAGTCCATAAATTATCAACTCTATTCTTTGGGACTCAAAGTGAAGGCAGAACATCATGGTAGAAGAGCGTGGTGGAGAAAAGTGGCTCAGGACATTGCACCTGGAAGCAGAAAGAGCTCCCTTCACCACAGACAAAATATATACCCCAAAGGTATACCCCCAGCAGTGACCAAACTCCTCCAGCCACACCCTACCTGCCTATAGTTACTGCCCAGTTAATTCCCATCAGAGGATTAATGCACTGATTAGGTTAAGGCTCTCATAATCCAATCATTTCACCTCCAAATTTTCATTGTCTGATACATGAATTTTTGAAGGACATCTAATATCTAAACTAAAATACCAGGCAAGTGCTCTACTACTGAGCATCATCCCCAGCTCCTTTCCATGTTTCTTTATGGTAGAAAAACTGAACAAGTTTGTTAATATAATCCAAAGATATAATTACTCCACAGCATGTAAACATAGAGACACAAAGGTATGCACAATTAAAATTATATTTAATAATGTAGTCATTTAAAAATTATGTGGGTTATTCATTAATTATCTCAACTTAAAATATCAGTCCAAGTTTTAAGTTACCTAAGGATCTTGATACTATGTTCAACTTAATACACTGTAAAATATGATCACTGGTAATATAAAAATTTTCATAATAATGTTTCAAATTAATGAACATAAATTAACATTTTCATAGCCTGAAGTATTATGTTAGAATAATATTAGCTTTTTCTTGATAAATAATATAAAATATTTAGAGAGTTCTGATTAACTAGTTTTTTTCATGAGAAAATAAATCCTAATCTTATGAAAATAAAATATAGTCATGTATTATATTCCTTGTTGATAAAACTGGAGAAGAGATAGCTGCACTTGTTTTCCTTCTTGAACTTAAATTATTGAATGAAGGATTGGTAAGCCTTTAAGTGAGTGAACTTATATTCTTATGTAGAAATATTTTTAGCTGGTACTGTCCAAAATAGACTTGTAAGAAATAGTAGTCTAATACACTCTAAGTTTTAGAAGCTCGATTTTCTTTCTGTATTAATGTTCTGTTTCTTAATTTTATTTCTTTCCTGTGAGTTTTGGAAATGTTGTTTACATAAATTGGTAATATTTATATGAAGTTTCTTTAAGAAAATTCAAATTTAATTCACTAAACCTTTTGAAGATAGAAAAATGTCATACTCAACAATAAGAGTGAAAGGCCTTATGAATGACATATACACACACAGTTTTTATAGTTTCCCTCGAAGACCAAAGTAAACAGAAATACAAAAATTTATTGTCCGGATCTCAAAGAGGTGTTCTCTCCCAGTGAACACATAATTCTTGGCTGATTTGGGCTCACAAATAGGCAAACAGACAAACAAAAGACTAGCAGTACTCCAAAGAGATCCTCATCATCCATCCAATAGAAATCATCCACTGGCCAGACTGTGGGAAATCAAATTCTTAATCAGATCTGCCACCAAACAGAGAATAACTTCTCAGCTATGTGCGATCAAGAAAATACCACAAAATTAACAGAATGTATGGGTTGGGGGGCGGGGGTGGGACCTATAGCTAGCAAATTTAAACATCTGTTACCACCCTGAAGGAGTCAAAAACAAAATAATAGCAATGCAAAAGGAGTTTCTGGCTTTACAGTCCACTTCTGAAACACGTTCTCTTGTCAATCATGGAAGAGCAATATTGTGTGTTATATTTCTTTGCCACTTAACTTTTAAAAAATCTTTTTTATTATGAAATATTTCATAAAAATCATTCTGTACATATGTAAAATAGAAATAATAGTATAGATATATTCATGTACCCAATTCTGACCTTTAAAAATTGATATTGATGCCAATTTTCTTTCATCAGAACCTCCTTGGTTCTCTCTTAATTATTCTGAAATAAATATCATATGCCATACTTTATTTTTCCTAATACTTCATACCTCAATGTGTAGCTATAAAAAAGAACTTTAAAAACAATAATAGACCACTACCATAGAATCCTACCTTTGCTTCTATTATTTACCATAATCTCTTCAAACCATTAAAAAGTATTCAGACAGATATTAAATGTTAGTAACAGGCCTATATTTGTTGAATCAGGCTATCAAACTAGTACCCCATGTTGCTTTTGATTGGCATTTCTCCCCCCCACCCTCTCTCTCTCTCCCTCTCCCTCTCCTGGAAATCTAACTCAGGGCTTCATCTATGCTAGGCAAGTGCTCTATCACTGAGCTACATCCCCAGCCTTACATATCTCTTAATGCTCATTAACTTTAGATTCATGCTGATTTTTTTTCTCTTGCTTTTCATTCGTGGAAGAAACTTGATCATTGATCCTTTAAATAATTCAATATTCTGGATTTTGCAGATTGCAAATAGCTGGGGTTTTATTTATCATAGTTCTGTGTCCCTTGTATTTTTTTATGCGGTAGTAGTTGTATCTAGATATTTGATTAGATTCCATTTAGTTTATTGGCAAGAATTCTTCATAAGTCCTTGTGTGCTTGTCTCAGGAGGCTGGACTATCTCTCTTGTTCTCTGATGCCAAAATTAATCAGTGGATTCAGGTGTCATCAGCCTGAAACTTTGATTATTGAGCTCTTTTTCAGCTTTTTACACACTGCTTTTAGGTTGATGACCAATGACTAGATCCATTATTTCATTAAGGTCTGCAAAGTCACGTCACACCTTTCAGATTTATTAGCTGGATTGTTTCTATTAAGAAACAGTTTTGGTTTTTTTTTTTTTACAAGGAGATGACATAACCTGAGTTGTGCTTGAAGAGAGTAAACCTAATATTTGTATGATGAAGGAGCAGGAAGGTAAGACACTGGCAATGAAGATGTGGTTCTGTTTTCCTATGAATCATCTCTGTGAGAGGTGATGAGTGACCTTAAAAAAGAAATAATGGAAAGAAGAAGCTGACCAAAATTGCACTGCATGAGCTGAAGTGTGAGAGAGAGAGATCCAAGACAGGGTGTCTGTGAAAATGCTGGTGCCACCAACAGGAACCAGGAAAACTAGTGGTTTGGAGAAGAAGAGAGATGATAGATAGCTATTATTGTGTCTGTTTTCATATCTTTGTAAATACGGGCACTCTCTCCCTGTTGCATTTTCCTTTGCTTTCAGGAGTATGATTTTTAAGAGCTTTGCAGAGATTTCTGTCAACTCCCTAGGGACTTCCTTCATGTTCTAGTATTTCTCACCATCTGGAAGTGGAAAAATTTTTCCCGACATCTAACCAGAATTTTTATTCTCTACGTTATCCTCTCTGAGCTGCAAACATAATTGTCTCAAGGGTTTATGGCTAGGCATTTTGATTTTCTTTTTTTTAATTTGAGGGACCGTGATGATGACTCAGCTAATTTGGAACACAGAAGATTGTCTCCAAGGACCTTTTAAATACATAAACAAAAGCATTTTATTCCATTCCATTGCCCCTACTTAACCTTTTTTTCTACCCCACTAAAAGGTTCTTCTCCCTCTTGTGTTCTTCAATTACTGAGCTGACACTTCTAAGCCTGGCCTCCTGCCTGGGTAACCTATATGGACAGCATTTAGTTCTGTGGGTCTTTGCCTATAAATCACTCTCCTCCTATATAAACATATATGTTCCTATTCTTTTCACTCCCTTATGTTATATTGTTATGACATCAATATGCCCAGGCTTACATTCCAGATTATAGAGCAAAATCATCACAGAAATTTACAAGGATTTTTTTTTTCTCTTTTTACTCCAGTTGGTCATTCTTTCATGGTCCTTTGTTGCTGCCAGCCAATGTCCTACCCATGAACTCCTTAATGTTTATCAATGCTCTTCTCTAATACTGGGAAAGTTATGCAACCTAAGACCATAGCATTCATAAACAAGGAAATACTTTATTTCTGCATCGTTCTGGTTGTGCTAGCGCTTGCTTGAGCCGTTATGTCCATTCAAGAATTTCATTCCAGTTGTATTGCACCATAAATAACAGAGCTCTTCCTTAAACACTTTATGGAAATCAATAATTTTACACTAGAGGAGCTGAATCCATAAAATCACCTTATGTAGAGAGACTTTCTTGAAAATTAAGAACCACTGTTTAACAATGAATAACATCTCCTAAATAAGCAGTCCAAGTTTCACATTGTGGTTTTTCTTTAAAAGCAATAGGAATCTGGGTGTCACTCCTGCTCTTATTTATAGTAAAGAAAAAGAATCCCAAAACAGAGCAAAGCATCATTATGCCAACCAGTGGAGGGTGTTCAGAAAAAAAGGGTAAGCATGAGATGGATTGGTTACTTACCTTCAGCAGGCTGTGAACCAATAGCGTGGTGGACGAGGTTTATGGGTTAGTGGTCAGTGCTGGCAGTCAAACCTCTGTGCTGTACCACCATCAGAGAAATACAGTTGCTGGAGTCAGCACAGGGCTCAGAGGTACCTAGAGGCTTATATCATGTACTTCATGACTCCTCAAACTGTGAAGAAACAATTGGTTTATCCTAATAGCCGTCTTATGGATGATCTATAAAATAGACTAACTGGACTTTGAAAAAAAAATGGACTATCTAAAAGAAACCAGACCATCCAGAGCAGTTTCCAGACAAAAGCGCAGCCCATGGGACATCTTATGTACAGCTAGCACCACCTGGCCTTAGGACAGAGACATCGTGTTCCTAGTTTCTTATGGGACAAGCAAACCTGTTAGATTATGCAAATTAGATTATGCAATAGAAACTGAGTCAGGTTTTCTGCATACCAGGCCTAGTGAGGCCACCACAGAAGTGGCAAGATTGATTTTCAGTCCAACATGCTACGCAGTGCACTGGATATTTGAAGCCTGCAAGGTGGTTGGGCCCATTATAATCAGTGAGTTATTAATATTTTAGATCTTACGGAGAAAATATCTCTTGTAAAGCTTAAAAAGAATGCTTTTTAAAGTTAAAGAAACGAGTGAACTACTCAGTTCTGCTCATTCAAAAAGATATTTGAGTGTTATTAAATTAAATCTCACAAATTCCACCTGATAATGCATTTACATACAATTCTCATTTCAGTTAAACCCTCTAGATTTAAAGAGTGACATAGTTAATAAAAAGCAGTTATTTTGTGAAGGATTCATTTTTCTGCCTGGTATATATTAATAAAGTGCAAACATAAAGAACAAGATAATTTTTTTCCTAAATGTGTGCTGGGTGACTCATTTTTTTTTCACTAGATCCAAGATCTAAACAGGGTGATAAGTAGGATGAGGACCTCCAAGCAAATCATGTTGAGTAACACATCCCATCCTCCTTTTACCCCAGGCTTAAAACCAGCCACTTTGGCTCAAATGAACATCACAAGATAGTTGATAAGAGAAAATAAATATGAAGGAATATATGTGAAAGAGGAGGTGGTGTATTGTGAATGAGCTGCCATGGATAGTTCTAGCGCCAATTGTAGCTAGCCTAGTTGTAGCTAGGAATTGGGGAGGTAGTCTGTGAACAAGATAGATTGACTTATAAAGAGGAAAAGTTTCTTCTGTCTCACAGCTTTGATGGTTTCAGTCTATGGTCAGTTGGCTTTTGGGCCTGTGGCAAGGCAGCACATCATGGTATGGAGCACATGGTGGAGAAAGCTGCTCACCTCATGGTGGCCAGCAAGCAGAGAGAAAGAGGAAGAGACTCAGTTTCCAATATCCCTTTCAGGGCATGCCTACAATGACCTTATTTCTTTCCACTAGGCCCAACTTCTTAAAGGTTTTAGAACCCGTCAACAGAACCACAGACTGGGGACTAAACCTTTGAAACATGGACCTTTGGGAGACACTTACCAAACCATAGCATAGGAGAGAAAGAGAGAATATGTTAAACCATCTTCCTCCATTTATTACTGTACATGTCACTTCAAATCTCTACCTAATAATAGGCTTATTTCCTTGATGTGCTGGTGGAAACCCAGAGCAAAAGTGTACAAAATTGCCTTTCTTATGGGTAAGAATTTCTTACTATTCCCTAATTCTCTATCCAGAAATAAACCATCCAGCTCAATCACCATTTGTAATGGTTAATCTGAATTGTCAGCTTGGGTATAGTCCAAGAAGAGGAATAGCTGGGTCAAATGGTGGTTCTATTCCCAGATTTTCAAGCAATCTCCATACTGCTTTCCAATTGGCATGAACATACTTTATATACAGAGACATGAAAAATTGTGCTCTATATGTGTAATAAGAATTGTAACGCATTCTACTGCTGTCCTGTATTTTTTAAAAAATGAAATCAATAAAAGATAAAAAAAAAGAATTGTCAACTTGATTGGATTAAGAAAAGTCTAGGATTAAAATTCTGAGTGGGCTAATGAGGGCGTGTCTAGGAATGATTTGCATGTGGGATAGTAAACTGAAGTGGAGACCCATCCTTAGTGTGGGCACCACCATCCAATAGACTGAAGGCTTGGATGGAATAAAAGAACAAGGAATTAGCAGCAGATGGAAACTTGCTGGAATGGGTTCTTGATTGATGCTGAGATCACCCGAGGACTTCAGACCTTCTCTCCTTCACACTTCCAAAGCAGACACTGCCAGTGATTCTCCAGTGTTTCCAGAAGCCTTCCACCCTTGACAGAGATAGCATTATTGATAACTATTGTTCTGAACATTCAGCTTCTTGGTCTGTACATATACTGGTTCCTCCAGCTCTCCAGCCTGCAGAGGGCCATTGTGCAACTATCCAGCTTATGGTTGTGTAAATCAATCTAATAAATCCCCTTTTATAAGTCTATCTAATTATCTATCTATCTGTCTATCTATCTATCTATCTCCTGTTGGTTGTGTTCCTTTAGAGAACCCTGACAAAAACATCATTTGATAAGTTAATTTCACCTCTTATCCCACAGAACTGTCTCTTCCTTCATTCTAAAACCCTAAATGAGTTGAAGAAACAAGATGATCATGTCTATAATTCAAATCATGGCCTTGTGGTAAGGGGTCGGTGGTGTGGAATGTATCAATCAATTTTAAAATAAAAGGTTGGATAAGTAACTCAGGTGCTAACTTTGCTTTTCAGACTATACCTGGCCAAAAAGACTCATGAGGGGGATGGGAAGCCACACAGGGCTTGTGATAGCCTTCTTAGCAAAAGAGTCTACTCTTTCTGAGCTGGTTCCTATTAAATAGATACCCTTAAGACTGAAAATGCCAGAAATATGAACAAGTTCATGATTTAACTGTATATGGCAAGAATAATTAGCTGATTCCAACTAATTTGTTGAAATTCTCAGCAAAGATTTTAATTTGCAAGTGACAAAGTAGTTCTTCCTTTGAGGCTTTGTAAAATCTTTATCTTCTCTGAAATAATTTTAATAATATTGAGTTGAAGGAAAATTCCTGCAACTTCAGTGAGTCTAAGTGCTCTATTCTCAATGCTGTACTAATAAAATAGCAGGAGGTTCAGGCAAGTAAAAGAACCTTCAGACCATATTGCTTCAGACAATAGCTTCTGTCAATTGAAAATGATCACCCCAGGCTATGCTGTTTAGTAGTAAGTGATGCTGAAACATCAGGACACAAACTATTCAGGGCATACAGTGACAAGTTCTCCAAAGTTCATCCAATGAAACCTAATAAGAAGAATTCTTTTTTTTTAAATCACTCACTTTTAGTTCTTGGTCTTCCCTTCTTCATAATTCCTGTGGAAGTTACATAAATCAAGCAAATAATCTCTAAGGGAAGATGCAAAGCACATTATTATCTTTTCGTTACATTAGCTCTAAGAGGGTGATCCTTTTGATTATATGAAATCAAACTGTGATTACAGCTATCCTCTGTTATGCATCATTTTAAATAGCTATCAAAATTTATTGCAGGAAATCCTTGAGACTTCCCTCCTGTTTTATAACATAAATTAAACTTTCAAGGTTTTGATGGGTATAACCACAAATTCTATACAATTTATAGGTAATAAGCGTGTATCATCTGCTTATATTCTTCATTTATGGTGGCTTTCTTTATTTTTTTGTGTTTGTGTAGATTTATTTATGTGTAACTATATAGGGGCACAAAAAAAGCGACTGTAGCAGGAAAAATATGCTTCTTGCCCTTCTCCATGTTTGTATATGCACTTAAATAAATTTGGTCACAACATCATTATGTTTTTGAAAAATAGATGTTGATAGCACCAAGTGTTAGACATAGGGTAGCATTAGAGGTTAAACAAGTGTCAGAAAAAAATACTGATGCATAGCAATCACTGTATAGGCAAGCATTTAGCAATTCGTAGAACTGTGCAGTAAATAGTGTCGACAGCTATTCCAAGTTTTCCTAGGACACTCCCAATTCAAGCACTGAAGTCCCAAGTCCAGAAAACACCTCAATCTTGAGAAAACCAGAACCTTTGGTCAAGTTGTGTGTGGTCTCTTCCTTAATGTTTCCTAATCCACACACTAACTTAAAGCTTTGTGTGAGGCTGATGAAAAAGTACTGAAGCAAGATGTAGTCAGGTGTGTAGATAACCTATTGTGGGCACAACCCTCTGCACTCTCACCTAGGCACAGAAACACTTAGGACTGCAGCCTCAGTGGCCGTCATTAAAGATACATTTGAAGAATCTGCTAGACTCTGTACCTTTTCATGCAAAATTGGAGAGTTGAAAATCTTTTAGCCTTTCCAAAAATCTTGAAAATCACATTTCATCAAGGGGAATTCATTATGCTCATTGTTTAGCTTTTATTTTAACCAATGGACCCCCTTTTAAATACTCATTGTTCTATTTTGAAAAGCCTTGCCAAGAGTAGAAAAAAAATGGTTAAAAAGGGCTGGAGAGCATACAGGGGATGGAGAGATGGGGGCATCAGTTAAATAGGAGAAATAAGTTCTGATATTCTATTACCCCACAAGGTGTGGTACTGACAATACATTACACACATTTAAAAAGCTAGAAGAAAAAACTTTGAATGTTTCCATTAAGGTAAATATTTAGGGGGATAGATAGGCTCACTCCAATTTCAACATTCCATAATGAATACAGGTATTGAAAGCATTACATGGTATTTCATAAATATGCATAATTTTTGTTCATTAAAAAAAAACTCTTCTGCTGTTGATCACCGCAGTAGTTTGGGCAGCCTCTGGTTTTCTGATTATATGTCTGCTGATCACCAATGGAGTATCAAATTAAAGTAACATTATGTATATGCCTCAAGAAGATCTAAAGGAAACCCATAGACTGAAGAATGGGAAAAGATATTTTTCTAAGGATATAAAAATCTAAAGAATTATTTGCTAATACTCTTTTTAAAATGTCAATGCTGTCTGTACAGTGATATAAATATCAACAGATAGTTAAGACCCTTTCTCTAGAAAGGGTCTTAGTGAGATTATGTTGCTTTAGCAAAATCTCAACCTACCAGAGAGATGGCTTTGGGAAATGGGACTTGAATTCTAGTCCTTCCAACACCTCTTAACAAGCCCTTATAACTTGAATAAGTCACTTCAGTTTTTCTGTAATTTTTCATGTTTTAAAGAGTAGTTCATCTTCAAAGACCCTTCTAGATCTTAAACGTGTCCAGAGCATAGATTATAATTCTAAGCATTTGAATTTTTATTATAATTTTTAAAAGGTAATTAGTTTTTCTTGTACCAGCATTAAGTAGAAGTTTGGCTACTGTCCATGTTGTCAGCCTTTCGTTCCTCCTGTATTTCTTTGGCATTGATAGATGATTTCTCTGAAGCAGAGAATTTAGCTGGGAACACAGTGGTGTTTTGTAAATTGGTCAGCATCTTCAAAGTGTCTGTTTTTTCAAATCTTAGAAAAAGTGAGCAAATCCTTTCACTGAGAGTTTCATTCAAGCATTCGGTTATGTGTTTACTTCATATTCAAAAACAATACCCTACATAGTCATACCCTAGGAATGCAGATCTTACAGCCTTGGCATTAAATTTCTCTAAATGGAATTTTCTGTACAGATAAAGCACAAAACACAGCAAGTTTTGACTCTGAGGACATTTCCTTTGATAAAATACACTCCAAAATGTCCATGGGAATATTATTCAGCCCCTTGTTTATGTGAGAGCCAGAAGTTTTACAATGCAAGGTGAATATATTCAAACTCATTATCTAGAATATTTCGGTTGATCTCTAAAACTGATCTTCTGTCTTATTCTGACATCTAAATCAAGTGAGGCTATCCACTTCAGGGCACAAATTAGAGGACTGGCACCAGACTAAAGCAGTTAGACTGCTGGGGAATCGATACAGGCCATTTAAGCATCAGGACTGACTATGTTTCATTTTTGACATGTGAGTTTATGCTTATTGAGTGGGGGGAACTTCAACTCTATAGCAGCAATAAACTCATTAGGAAGTGTCAGCTTGGATTATAATGCATGTTAAATAAATATCACCAAGGCTGAGACAGCCCTCATTAACTCTTTAGTAGAGTGGCTGGATATGAAATCAGTCTCAGTAGTTATGAGCATAGTGGGATTTGAGACCAACTTCTCTCTCCCATAGACTTGTCACCGTGCTTGAATTCTAATATTAAAAAAAAAATGCCTCTGAGTAGAAGACTTCTTTTTTTTCTAGAACCCTCTAACCAAATGATGTCAACTAACACTTTTTTTTTTTTTTTAGTTGCAGTTGGGCACAATACCTTTATTTTATTTATTTATTTTTATGTGGTGTTGAGGATAGAACCCAGCACCTTGCACATGCTATTCAAGTGCTCTACCACTGAGCCACAATCCCAGCCCCTCAACTAACTCCTTTAAGAAGACATTTATTTTGACCCTTTTATGTATCAGACAAAAAATAAATTTAAAAAGTATAAGATTTGTTCAAGGAGGTACGAAAACCGAGTCTTGTTGCAATGAAATTCTAATTAGGCATCGGGCAATCCTGTGTTGCACAGACAGACATACAGGTAGGTCGCTTAAGGAAGTATGATCCCTTCCTCAGAGCACATTCACCCAAAGTGATGCCTTATGATGAATTCTGAAGGCAATTGGTTGATATAACCACAGGTGGACACTATGCTTAATGGAGTTAGGAAAAGCGAAATATCAAACAGCATCACCTTGAAAAATGCCTTTATGAAATACACTTGTGCTACCTTGAAGAAAAGAGTCAGCTCTGTCCCTTTCCTGAGGTCTCAGTCCCAGTCTTTGCTTTCTTGGGCTTTACCTTTTTGCTCCATAAGTAAAACAGGATTGTTGGGTGTGTGGGAGACTCCCCACTGAAATTAAGTTTCCATCTCACAGGAGAACATCACAGAATTTCTTACCCTCCCTCCACTCCAAAGGGTGCCAAGTGGAAGAACAGAACGCCCAATTCAACAGTTTTCTCAACCAATCCCTGCTGGACACAGTGTCAGCTCCCCAGTCACCCTGCCAACTAGCAACCACCAGGTGGTCTACACAACCTTTCTTAAGCGGAAGCTTGCAAGCTCTCCCTCTCTGCCCTCTTCGTCTCTGCTTTCTGCCCTCTTCCTCTTCTTTCTCTCCTCTCTCTGCCCTCTTTGTCTGTCTCTCTGGTCTCTTCCTCTGCTCTCTTTCTCTTTCTCTCTGCCCTCCTCCTCTCCTGTCTCTGATCTCTGCCTCTCCTTTTCTTCCCCTTAGGGCAGCCCCCCAATAAAATCTCTTAGTTGAATCTTTGTCTGGGGTGAATCACTCACCTTTCAAGGATCACCACATAAGAAACTGACTTGTAAGAAGGGGATGAGTTTTTCCTGCCTCATTTCCACTCCCCAGTTACTTATTTTCTTATCAGCTACATTCCATCAGAGTCAACTGAGAAATCACCAAAACCATTGCTTCAACTTCTCTCTGGGTGGTGCACAACTCCCTCTTCTAAATATGAACTTCTTTTAAATGTCATGGGTCAATTTTTAAATAGCTCTAAAATATGGTTATGTTCTGTGTTCAGTCCTTACTGGGTGGGACTCTTCTTCAACACCTTTCAGCCAGTTGTCTACTCCTTCCTTCAAACCATTTCATACTTTGTGCTTATTTCCCCAGTACTGCTTCTTATGTCAAAATAAATCTTATAAGATTATAAGAACAAAAGAACTTACAAATATAGTCCTGTAGGCTTCATATAGCTTCATATAGAATTCTAACGGTATCCTCAGTGTATGGGCCCACTATGTCTTCCTGCAATGTTTTCCTAAGACAAATTAGAAAGCTGTTAGGATCAAGGCAGGTTCTTTTGTCACTCAGGCTATACTGTGACAACCAAATGATTATCAAAATTCTGGTAGCCGGGAGAATCTGCTACCTCACAGAATGTGAGTGTTGAGTCCTGGGCTCTCAGTTTGTTTCCACTGGGGAACAACTTGAAGCATTCTTCTGGTGACAGTGCATGTGACAACTTAGAGATATTTAAGTATTTTCATTAATTGACTTGGTTTATAATTCTTGGTTTTAAAAAAAAAAAGTACTGGGTTTTATTGAAAAAGAATAAAACATTTACTAAATTGTTAATTCATACAAAGTACTTGGACAAAAATTGGAGTGGAATCATCTGATTCTCCATATGACCCCTCAGCAACTCCTATTTGGCCTGCTCTTCCCAGGAAGGGGGTCCTCTTTGGAGAACTACATCACCCAGGTTCCCTTGCCAGCTAGCTTCAGTTTGGAGCTATCCAATGGGAGAAAATGTCACAGGAAGTGGGAGGAGAGAGAGAGTAGAGAACTTACTTCCTGTTGCATCCTACTTCTGCTTACTTCTCTAGAAGCAACCAGTTCACTCATTGCTACATGCCTCCAGGTGGCCATTCCTCCACTACTGCACCCTTGTTTCCATCCATTCTTTTTGGAGGTCCAGGTAAGTCAATGCCTTTCTTGTACTACATCTCTGCAAGTAGTCCTTTCATTGCACTCTGTCCATTTAATTCAATGGTTCCCAGCCCCTGATACACTACACGTTATCATCACCAAAGGAGCTTTAGGAAACTACCAATACCTGAATTCCCCATCCCCAGAGATGAATGTAACAGGCCTGGGGAGGACCTTGCTTAGCAGCTCTACAGGTAATGAAGTCAGAGTTGAGAAACCACTAATTGAAACCATCTGAGTGAATTCTGTTCTTTGCCAAGACTCTGACTGATGACTGCTCACTGAATGTTATCTATTGTAATTATTAGTACAGTTACTGCCACTGGTCACCATTTTCTTGTCTTTTATGCTAATATTAATCATTCTTTCCAGTTTACAGATGAGGATACTTTTTAGATAGTGGTTAAGTAATTTTCTTAACTTTCACATGATTTCTAAATAATGGAATTCAATTTATTTGGCTCAAAGGTCTTTATGTTCTTTCTACTAAAATATACAGCCAAGGTCAAAGTCTCTCAAACTTCAATGTGCATATGAAAGACCTGGGGATCTTGTTCAAATGCTGTTTTGATTCAGTAGTTCTGAGTCATGAGAGTGCAGTTCTAACAACTTCTCAGGTGATTTCAAAGGGACAATTACTTCACTTTGATTATAGAGGGCATGAATAACTATTTCCCATTCTCTTCTTTCTTTAAGCCTTTAGAAATTCTTCACCTATCCATTTTTACCTGATGACCTTGTTTCTTACTGAGAAAACCATCAGGATTCTGCACTGTTCACACTATCAAATCTACCCACTTACCTATGGTTGCACCTGCCTCCCACTGTAACAACAGATGGAATATTTGTGCTCACATTCCAAACTATTCCAACCAGTACAACAGACCCCATCTGCTCTTGCTCACCTAAGGGCAATTTTTCATGAATATTTCCCTCTGTTCATCATTATTTTCTCTTTCCTAAATTGTGTCCATCAACATGAAATCATGTTGATGCTTTTTTTTAATCTTAAAAGAAATTAATTTGATTGCATCTGCTCCCAAGAAATTCCACTCCAATTTTTGTCCTTAACAAAATATGTAATAATACCTCTTGTCTCCAACTGTATTCTAAGGCCCATTCCACTTTTATCAGCTCTAATCAAAGTCATTAATAAGATTCATGTAGCTAAATCCAGGGTCAAATTCGGTCTCCATCTCACTACATTAGTATTTAGTACGTCATTAACTCCCTTCTCCATGGTGTGGTTTCTTCACCTGGGTCTTTAGAACATCACGCTCTGGATTTGTCTTCAACTTCACCGATACTCAGCCTCCATCTCTGGCCTCTCCTCTTAACACTAAACCTTCAATTTTCTCAAGCCCCAAGCTCAAACTTTGTTTCTCCCATCTACATTTACTTTTTTTTATAATGTCCTCCAGCAGCATGACATTAAATATAATATGTATGCCTAAATCTCAGATCTTTTACCTGAAACTAAGGCGTATAAATCCAACTGCCTATGCAACATCTATACTGAGATAACTAACAGACATTCAAATGAAATATATTCAAGGCTGAATTACTCGTAGTCTTCCTTAAATTTATTTCACTCACACTTTTCCCCATCTCAGTCAATATACCTCTCTCCTTCTAAATGTTCAGGTCAAAAATCTTGATGTCATGCTTGAATCATATGTAATCTAATGTACAACCCTACTGACTAAACAAAGTATATCCACAACCCCTCACTTAATACCACCTCTACTGCTACACCCCTTTTCTGAGACTCTTTTGGGATTAGTGGTCTCTTTAGAAACTCCTTGATTCTACACTTGCTACCCAATATCCACAACCTCTTTCAATAAATCATCCTTTGAAAATGTGAGTCAGATCATGTGGCTTCATTGCTCTGTATCCTGTGAGAAACATTTTATTTCACTCCAGAGTACGAGCCCAAATCCTCACATCAGTCGAAGGGTCTGGTCTATGTAGTTCACTTCCTGTGTGCTTGCCCCAATCCTATTTCTCTGAACATCTGTCCTACTTTCCTGTTCTACCACTGGTCTTCAGGCATATTGATTTCCTGAAACCCTTGAACTTCACCAGCAGACTCTTGCGCTCTTGTCTATGCACTTCCCTTTCCTCTTTCCACATGGATAGCTCTCATCTCCTTAAGCCTTTGTTCAGATATATCCTTCCAGTGAGCCTTATCCTATCACCTACTGCAAGTATCCTTCATCTACTACCTACCTCTGGATTTCCTGATTTCTATTACTCTGCTCTATTTTGAATTTCTTCTTTACATTATGCAGTCTCCTTATATTTTAAACTTATTATTTATTGGCTAGAATATACATTTCCAGGAGGACAGGGATTAGTGTCTTTTGCATACTAAAGTTTTTTTTTTAAGTACCGAAAAGTTTCCAGCATATAATAATACTCAAAATGTTTTGTTGAAAAGTGAATGAAATAAAAGAAAGAATAGTTTTTTAAAAAATATTTGTTTTATTTGTAGTTGGACACAATATCTTTATTTTGTTTGTTTATTTTTAGGTAGTGCTGAGGATTGAACCCAGGGCCTTGCATGTACTAGGCGAGCGCTCTACCACTGAGCCAAAACTCCAACCCCAGACAATGGAATAAAATTTTGTTAGTCAAGAACCAGGGGTTCAAAAAATAAAGATAAAATTTTGGGCTGGGGATGTGGCTCAAGCGGTAGCGCACTTGCCTGGCATGCGTGCAGCCAGGGTTCGATCCTTAGCACCACATACAAACAAAGATGTTGTGTCTGCCAAAAACTAAAAAATAAATATTAAAAAAAATTCTCATTCATATTCTCTCTCTCTCTTTAAAAAAAATAAAGATAAAATTTCAATCTCATTTGAGACTTACTTGCTATTTAGGTCCTAAGAAATTACTTCTGATTTTTCAGGAGTGAGATTTATTGATATGTGAGATAAATGCTTTTCTCTAAGCTTTGGACTAGCCCAAAATATCTCAGTCAATATAAACAGCTATTTCCTATTTTTTGTGCTCAACAGCATTTGCCAACATTTTATAGTATGAAAAAAATGTCTCATGGCATGGAATTTGGGCTGACAGAATGTATAAGGGGAAACTAGGGGGTTTAGGGTAATGTGTAGTATTTCACTGCATAGAGCCCTCGGGGTAATGTTCTCAAGAAGAATCAATAATTGGAGGCCAAGTAAATAGCTTTGTTCCCCTCAAATATGAACCTGGTTACTTTATCAGGAAAACAGATGTTTATTGCTTTCAGGCAGAAAATAATAAGTCAGGCAGGTTTACAAGCCCCCTTTCCATCTTGAAAGCATTTTTGTTAGCTTCTTCATCCTTAAGGAAAATTACCAAATCAAACCTTGAAAGGTAGGTGATTAGTGGGCGTCACAACTTGGCATCTCATTTCTTCTTCCCGGCTGGGGATATGGAGATGCTATTGACCTCCCATTTAGGGAAAAACACATTTTTGACAGCAGAGTTGTCTCAGGGCTTTTTCTTGGAGCAGAGAAACCATGTAACTGTATGCTAATGTAGAAAACCAAAAGAACCTGGCACAAGGCACTTAGGACGGCTCTGGTCATGGTTTACAAAATTGATTCAATAGCTGGCACTTATTGTAAGGGGGAGAAGGATCTTATATCCTTGTGCCCAAGGTAATTTGGAGCAGACTGAAGAGTCACCTAGAAACCTCTTCACCATTTTTTGATTATCCAAAGCTTTCAAGGACCAATTTTTATAGCTTATAGCAAAATTCAGGAAAGAATAATGACAGAATAAGTGATCAGAGTCTCTGAAAGTCTAAATCCCAAGTTCAGACAGCACTTGATATCATTCTCCAAACACAAGAGGATACCTTTGAATGTTTTTTCAACCATTTTACTAATGATTTAAATAATACATTCGGTGTCTGTGTGAAAGAAAGGAAGTGTAAGGTCTTGTGAGTCTTTTGAGGTGGAGAAAAGCCAGGGCCAAAAGGAGATTTTATCTACATCGGGCTGCATGCATTGGAAAAAGTGGAGTGGAAATCCAAGTATTAAGCAGACTGATCAATATGTGTTTTACATGCATGTTATTGTATTTTTCATATGATACCATTATATAAATTCTATAAGAATCCTTTAGGTTACTATCAGAGTTGCTTCAGAGACAACTACCAATAGTAAAATATGCCATCTGATTCCACCAGCTGTACTTTGTCAGTTGACTGAGGACACTCACCCAGTGTTCCCTTTATGTGTTCTGTTTAATTCTGTTATTTCACATGGATTGATCATACTTCCCCATAACCTGAGTGAGACTGCCTGAAACTAATGGGAATGCATGGGATTTGCAGATATGCTACCTGTGTTTGGCTCCCAGCTTTGTGCTTAGTAGCAGAAGGGAGAAGAAACCATAGAAAAATAGAAATCTTTTCTTAGTCATCATTGGTTCCTGGCTGAGAGCCTTCTAGCAACAGATAGATGAACAAGAAAAATAAATACAGATTTAACATAAGTTTTACACAACAATGCAGCCTTCATAAAGAAATGAAGTCCTAATAAATGGGTTTACCTGTGTGTTTGAGTGCTTAATTTTAAGGAGTACATGGTCTTAGAGAAGTATAATTAGACAAAAGACACAAAGTTGTATGATGAGTGGTAATAACCTGGGGGTGGGGGTGGTTAGCAAGGCCTGTTTTTTCTAATTCTTCTGTGTCTTCAGAAATAAAGACAGACGGATGTGCCTTTCCTCTGGGCATAGGGTAGGCACCTCTGGAGTGAAAGTTTATTACCTACTTCAGAGAAGAAGGGTGAGCAATAGGTGAGCATGTCTTTCCTTCTACTGGTTTTTCAAATGTTAAGGTGCCCTATTGTGTGCAGCATGTCTTGAACCCTATCATTAGCTGTAAGTAAAGTGCCAGTCATCTGGAATCTCACAGTCTTAGTTTCTTTATTCCATCTGAAAAGTGAGAATGTAATCAAAATAATACCGCTAACACAGGATGAATGTAAGGACCGAGTGTTGAAGGTGATTTACAAATTAAATGTTCTACAAACATTAGTTTCCCAAGTGACATGTACCTCTGTGGCTCACAGTATAAGTCAATTATTTATAGTTGTTCACCTGGTTTTCTTCATCTTTGTTTGACCGTCTCAGTTGTTTTATCCTAAGAAATTGGGTTATCTGCTGGAGAAGAGAGATAGGAGAAAATTAGATTTGCTCTTCTGTAGTACAGCCTTTGTGCCTTCCTTGCCTCTGCTTATCTAAATATTTTACATTTATGGGATGGTTCTCCCTTTTTCATAATCCCCAAAATAAACTCATGAAATTCATGAAGTTCATTTTTAATGTAATATCTCCAGTTTGGGGCATCTGACATGCAGATTAGTCCAGAGTTCGACAGGAGTACTAGCACTTCCCCCTCCTTCAAACTCATTGCAGCTACACAATGTGACACCTACCAAGAGTGTGGAGAAGGGTATTTGGTTGGCTTTTTCCTCTAGAGAGATTCATTTCTATACAAGTTGTAATGTGTGATATAATATTTCCATGGGCAACACTTTTAGCTTCAACTATATATACCCTCTTTATTGATTGATTGATTGATTCTCAGTTCATGCTATTAATGACCAGATACTATTTTCCGCCAATGGGAGGGATGATATTGGCAGAAAGGAAGTTAGGAAAGTTTGTAAAACCTAAACTGGTGCTTTTCAGGAAGAATAAACTCTTTTCCAACAAGATATTTCCAATATTGTAAGAGACAAATAAAAGTAGGGAAGTGATGTTAAAAATAGACAAGGAAAAAATCGAATTACTTTTCCAGGAACTAGTACTGTAGAACCAATTACAGCTTGCCTAGGTCAAGGATGGGAAATTAGCTAGAAGGTTGCACAGGCAGAAAGGTTAATAAACAAAAGATAGGTAGGCGGATTGAAGACCAAGATATTTCTCTTTTCAGCAAATTTATCAGAGTTTCACATAGTTTTAATACCCTTTACTCATTTCTGACTTTCTTTTTTTTAATATTTATTTTTTTAGTTATAGTTGGACACAATACCTTTATTTTATTTATTTATTTTTATGTGGTGCTGAGGATCGAATCCAGGGCCTCACACGAGCTAGGCGAGCTCTCTGCCACTGAGCCACAACCCCAGCCCTAGTGCTGATTCTTTTAAGATGGGCAGTGGTGGGTTCCAAAGTTATATTTTATTGAGGCTTACTTTAAATTAGTCTAGAAGACCATGTTGATAACAATAATTATTAGTAGTAATAAAAATGCAACAACTGCTTATGTAAGACTTTCTCCTTGAACAATTATGTCAGCCAGAACCTGCAATACCTTGTATAGTATTTTTTGTCATCTTAAATGCATATAAAGGACATATTTTTAAAAACTAGAAGTTCACTAGAGGAAAGCAAGTCAGGAACAGAATGTTAGCAATCTGTAAAGAAATTCTAATGGTTTATGTCTATATTGGATTGTGTTTCAGGGAGCTATAGAATATTTTATGTAATCTTCACACCAAAGCAGGATATAGTTGATATTAACCATTTTTCTTATAGCTAAAGAAACTTGATTGACAGTGATCTGCCTAATGTCTGGAAGCCCATCTTTTACCTAGTTTTTCTCCCTTCACTTTTTCCATGTGATAGGTCCTCTCTTTATAAACAAGGTATATAGAAAGGAATAGTAAAAGCAGATTTTTATATTCCATCCTGTTAGATTTAGGTCTTTTTCAGTCCCCTTGGGATTTTTACTCCTATCTTTGTTATTTTCTTCTAATTTTTCCCTTTTCCTTTCCAAGATTGAAAAAAAGACTAGCAAGAAAATGTTGTAGGGTATATTTTTCTATAGCCATGAATAATAGAATATTTCTTGGACTTTCTAAATTGGCAAAAAAAAACCTTAATAAATGTTAACATTACCAGTGTTGACTAAAGGGAATATAGAATATCTAAATATATATACAAAGTCTCAAAATATTTAAAAAATAGAGTTTTCATATTTAAACTTGACTAACTCAAAAGAAAACTTTAGGCAAATCCCACAGAACAGCATTGATGCTACTGTTAAAAGGAAATAGCAATATAGAATTTTAAAATATTTTAAAACTTTCATGGGTATACCCAAGTTGTGGGAAGAAAGTATCAATGCATTTTGTAAATTTGACTTTTTAAAAATTTTAATTTATTACATATAACAGCAGAATGCATTACAATTCATATTACACATAGAATGCACAATTTTTCATCTCTCTCTCGTACACAAAGTAGAGTCACCACATTTGTGTCTTCATACATGTACTTAGGGTAATGATGTCCATCTCATTCCACTGTCTTTCCAATCCCTTCCCCACTTCCTTCCCCTCTCTCCCCTTTGCTCTATCTAGAGTTCATCTAATCCTCCCATGCCCCACCCCAACCACATTATGAATCATCATCCTTAAATCAGAGAAAACATTCAGCATTTGGTGTTTGGGGATTGGCTAACTTCACTTAGCATTATATTCTCCAACTCCATCCTGCAAATGCCATGGTTTTATTCTATTTTTATGCTGAATAATATTCCATTATGTTTATATACCACAGTTTCTTTATGCATTCATCTACTGAAGGGCATCTAGGTTGGTTCCGTGTAAATGGACTTTATGAAGTTTATTACATAGTCAGTTTTATGGAGCATGGGGTTACTCTAATGAACAAGACCATGGAAAGCACATGGTTATGGATCACATTGCAGTCTCTAGAGCAGAGAATTGAAAAAAAAAATCATGATTTTAACAGAAAAACTAATTGCTTATTTGATCCAGTCTACAAAAGAAAGCAGAAGCATTGTTTGTCTCAGAAGTCAACAAAACTTGGTGGTAAGTGATCTCTGGTACAATAATTGTTCAGTTTTTATATGGCAGTTGTTAACATTAGAAAGTTTTCATTTGTGACCCTTCCCAGTAGTTAGAAGTGTTGGTAGTCATTCAACAGCTGCATAAGCTGTGGCAACAGCTTCTCTTCACACTGCTGCTCTTAATCTGAATCATGTATCTGCCAACTTGCCAGATGATGAGATTAAAAACTGACTTTTTTTCTCTCCTTTAATGTGATATTGAAGCTTTTTGGCTTCATACTGTTGTTGGGAACTATTTTTTTTTCTATTTTTCTAATCTCTTGGTCATTTAACTCAGTATTAAACAAAATGAAACCACAGAGGTTAAATTTCTCTTTTTTTTTTAAAGAGAGAGAGAGAGAGAGATTTTTTAATATTTTTTAGTTCTCAGCAGACACAACATCTTTGTTGGTATGTGGTGCTGAGGATCGAACCCGGGCCGCACGCATGCCAGGCTAGTGCGCTACCGCTTGAGCCACATCCCCAGCCCCAGAGGTTAAATTTTAGGGCTGCTCAGTACTTTTAATTGGTAAATATGCTCTGAGACTCTCTAAGGTGGGAGCAAAGTATGACAGGCTTCTAAACTCGAATTTTTTTTTTTTTTTAGATGTACAATGTGGTAGTTTATTTTTTTGTTGTTTATTTATTTATTTATTTATTTTTTATTGGTTGTTAACATTACAAAGCTCTTGACATATCATATTTCATACAGTCTTCTTTGATATAATGAGAGCAACTGTGAACAGAGCAGGGAGGAAGAGCAGGAAGAAAAGATTAACATTAAACAGAGACATGAGATGGGAGGGAAAGGGAGAGAAAAGGGAAATTGCATGGAAATGAAGGGAGACCCTCATTGTTATACAAAATTACATATAAGAGGTTGTGAGGGGAAGGGGAAAATAAACAAGCAGAGAAATGAATTACAGTAGATGGGGTAGAGAGAGAAGATGGGAGGGGAGGGGAGGGGGAATAGTAGGGGATAGGAAAGGTAGCAGAATACAACAATTACTAATAGGGCATTATGTAAAATTGTGGATGTGTAACCGACATGATTCTGCAATCTGCATTTGGGGTAAAATTGGGGGTTCATAACCCACTTCAATCTAAACTCGAATTTGTCATAAAAAATCTTAAGGAGTATAACTGTTCAATAAAATATACTTTGGGAATCCTGAGGAATATTCCAATTCAACTTAAGAACAATAGAAGCATGACAGGTATCACTTTTTTTTAAACATTATTTCTGAAGTGCTAATACGAAACAATAAAAATAAACAGATTAGTGGTAAATGTTAAAAAAAAAAAGAGGAGGAAACATTTTCACTTGGAAATGGTGATTTCCTCCTTCAAAATGCAAAAGAATTAAAATACTATTGAAAGGACTGTAAGTGAACATTATTACAACATATAACCTCTCCTATAAAGGGTTATAAAGTAAAATTCAAAACTTAAATCTCCTTTTCTGACCCTCAGATTGACCTTTTTTAAAAAAAAAAAAAAAGAAGGAAAGGTAAAGATAAAATTTTGACTCAGTAAGGACATTTGTGAAAATAATTTCAAGATGTGACTTTTCTGGTTTCCACATACCTGCTCGGTGGACTCCATCGAAGCCTGGTTTTGTTTGCCAAGTTCAACATTCCACTCTTTAATTTATGAAAAATCTTTCTCTTTTGAGCTAAGAATAAGCACTTCTTCCACTTTTCAGTTTCATCACCAGTACCAGCAATGCTTTATTTCTCCCACAAGAGCCATTTTTCACAAATATACTAAGTTTGTATCACTTTGGAGCAGCTACTGCATGTGAGCGAGGAGGGGACGAAGGCAAGTGCCTTGTGAGGAGGAGACTGCTGGCTTCCTGCAGTGGTATCCTGACCAGCTCCCCACTCCCAAGGCTTTTAGCGTGTGTTGTGCAAATCCATGCCATCACGAAACTACTGATTTCTAGGTGGCATGAACCTTTGGAGTTGTGTCCAAAGAATACTAAATGCTAATAATAGTACTGTCATGCTAAATGTCTGAATGCTAAGAGTCTACTGAACTTCTAAAAAATACAGCAATATTTATCATCATGATAAAGGTTAATTTCACTCTTTTTAAAGAGCCAAAAAATATGTCACTCCAGGTCACCTTAAGATAAAACTCATTCTAGCTAAAAATATACCGAGAACATGTAACTGATAGGGACCTATTAAAAATGCGTATAATATCTGAAATTTGTGAGAGATTACGTACTTAAATAATGCATTCAGTAATGAATAATGTATGGGCATCTTCAAAATAATATTATGTGGCAGATTATAGATCACCTAACATTAAATAATTCATCTGTTTATTGCCCTTACATCATAAGGGGTTATGAGTCCCATTTAACACATAAGGAAGCACAGACACTAGTTAACTGGCTTTTCCAGGGCCCCAAGGGACATTATTTGTAGAGAGACAATTAAAGGCAAAAGATTCTCTGCATCAAGCCATATTTTCCTTGAATTTCATTTTTCTGTAATTACAAATTTTTCTTGTTCTAATTGTTTGAATACTTGACCTACTAAGAAATTGTAAAATATATTTTAAACTAAAGCAATTCACAAATATACATACGGGAATGTAGAAAATCAGGTTTATTGTAAGTGATTCAGAAAGAAAATATTCCTTATTCTTGGGAACCTTAATAGATCCAAAATACTGACATGACTCTCAAGCTCTAGTTCAAGACCCATTTCTCTAGGAAACTTCATTTTAAACAGTTACCTTCAAGTGATCATAAGGTAATTATGCCACAAACCATACTTTGAAAGATACTGCAGGTTAGCATAGTGGTTAAGAGGTCTAGCTTTGGTATCAGGTGGAAGTGGATTAAAAGTGTCCTGCTTTAATTGGATTCCCTTTGAAGCAGACCATGATTTGGATTTGAGTGCTAGTTTATTTTGAAAGTGATTCCACAGGACAAGGAGTGGATTCAATAGAAGCTGTTGATAATCAGCCTATCACTGAAAACAATTAGTTCTTAAGCCCACTGATGACCTCTAAATGTCAGCTATGCCTCAAAGCTATTTTTAAGTGAGATGAAACCTCAGTGTAGCATTAATTTGTATTTCTCTTATTGATAGAGATGTTGAACATTTTTTAATATATTTGTTGACTGATCGTATTTCTTTTTCTGTGAAGTACCTGTTCAATTCCTTTGCCCATTTATTGATATGGTTATTTTTTTGGTGTTAAGTTTTTCAATTTTTTTTTAATATACTGGAGATTAATGCTCTTTCTGAGGTGCAAATGGCAAAGATTTTCTCCCATTCTGTAGGAATTCTGTGCACATTTTTTATTGTTTCCTTTGTCATGAAGAAGCTTCTTACTTTAATATCATCTCATTGATTGATTCTTGATATTACTTCTTGCACTTTAGGAGTTTTGTTGAGGAATTCGGTACCTAAGCTGACATGATGGAGATGTGGGCCTACTTTTTCTGCAAGTAGGTGTGGGGTCTCTGGTCTAATGACTAAGTAGAGCCACTCCTACTGATACCGCTGTTGACCGGTGACGAGTCCTTGCTTCCCCGATGTTGAAGAATAACACCAAAGAAGCACGCCGAGGCAAGGTCAGAGTAGAAAGTAGAAGTTTATTAGAGGACAGCAGAAAAGACTTCTCCCGGAGGAAGAAGGGGACCCAATAGGTGGAATCCGCGGAAGTGCGGTTGTTTCCCCTTCTTATAGTTTTGGTGATGGAATGTAGGTGGGAGGGGTTGGGACACCGGTGGGCCAGGCAGGAAGGACTTCTTTATCACTTCTTTGGGATGGGGTATCTTTAAGTTTGCTGGGGGCTGTTTATTAACACTTCTTTGTGAAGGGCTATCTTCAAATCTGTTGGGGGCTGTTTCCTGGGCTCCATTAACATTCCATTGTCCTGTGTTTTTCCTGAGTCATTTCCAGCATGGCCTCCATTTTAGATTTCACTCGGTATTAGACCCGATTTACCTAACTACACTGACTACCTGACTTTAAATCTGGCTTCATTCCCCCCTCTAATTTGGGAACTCCTTACTGCTGTAAGGAAAGGGGGCGAAGAAGATCTTTCTGGCTTCTTCAGGCTGACAAAAGGGGCGATGTTGGGGCAAGCAGTTTGGAGTCCCCTTTTAAAAATCGGGTCTATTGAGTGGTCCATGATAGAAGTCCAATTGAGAAGTAATAGGCTGGAGGGCCATCTGAGTGATGGGTGGTCTATAAGAGAAACAAGAATTCATTAGTACTGGAACCATATTGTCCCACAGCACAGGAATATGCCAATGAGTATGATGGCAAAGACAAAGACTAACAATGTTTTCCACCAGGAAGTACCAAGAACCAGGAGCTAAGATATTGTTTCCATGACAAGGTTGCTGAGGACATGGCTTCTATCTGAGCATGTAAATCTTTAAGGATATTTGTCACATTGCCAGAAATGTCAGGGATGTAAACACAACATTTAACTTTTAGGGTTACAGTTGTCCTTCCCTTAAGATATAGTTTAATAATTTAATATCATCTGATCTTGCAAAATCCTTTTACTAGTATGACCTGTGTCTAATAGAAATCTTTAATTCTGTTACCTAGGGCTGGATACTCATACTAGCAAACACCAAGCCTACCTGTGTAGGTTAGGAATATCTGTGGGCCTTAAACTAAAAACTACTCTGGCAGTTCCTTTTGATAGTTATCAGGCATTCCTGTCTGAGAATCTCCTTTGTAGCCTCTAGTTTACTTATTTATGGAAGTTACATTTAACTATTATTATTATTAAAATGTCCAGGAATAGCTGTGTCGTGGCTTTGATTGTCTTTGCTAAGTGTTTAAGATGAAGCAAGTCAAACTGACTTTTGTTTTAATCTATTGTTAACAGTCAGCTGAGTTACTCTGGGTGGGAGTCCTCGGGAACTTCAGAGCAGCTTCTCAGTTCTGCTAGTGCCATTTGCGCTAGGATGGGTCCAGGCCTTGCTTGACCATGTGGCTTCCCTCGGAAGCATCAGGGATGTCTCCCTTGTTGATGACCCTCCTCTTCACAGCAAATGCACTGATTGGCTTCCTGTCCTCCACTGGTCTCATTAATCTCCCTGATCGGGAGGTTATGTGGCCTAGAGTTGCAGAGCCCTTTGAAGAAGTCCCCTATTCCCTGATTCAGACTGACTCAGAGGGCAAGAGCCAAATTTTTAATTTTAAAACTTAATCTTAAACATCCAGCAAAATAAGTTAACAGCCTTATATTAAGAGCACTGAGCTTTAATGTCTATCTCTCTATCCTGTAGGTGATAACTTCTTGTCTTAAATTAACCCAGGTTGTGTGTTCTTAAATCAGTACCTCTGCAAAACATTAACAGGCAATCTTAAATCATAAGAAAACTACAAGATAAAATTATCAAGAGTAAAAACATTTAGTTTATATAATAGCTACCTTGAATTTTGGTGGAGTATATCCCCTGTTTGAGATCCTGGCAATCGTGACAAAAACCAACTTTTGGACACAACTTTAAGTGTACTGAAATCTAGCCTACTTCTTTCATAGTCACTTTCACATGAGATGGGACATAGAGCCTTATCTCAAGTAAGGCGGGGCCCTTTATAAATCTTAAATACTATAGTTCTGAAGCTGATCTTTGCTTTTTTTTTTTAAACATCATTTTACAAAGCCTACATAAATTGTTGCTCAAGTTTACATGAATATTAGCTAACACAACATAATATCACATCTAAAACATGAATTAAAGAAAGGCTGAACGCTTTTAACCTTTTGTAGAAGAGTAGCAAAGTACTTTTGTTTTGCAATAAAACCTTTACATAGATTAGGTTCTTATTAACTTAAAAATACATTTAAATTGTATCTCAGTGTAAAAAGTAACATGGAACTTTACATAACTTATTGATAATAAGTACAGTTATAGAACACAAGTGATATAAATAAACTTCCAACATGTTTTTCTTTTAAGCCTAAAATTACCATACACTTTTAGAACACCAGCTTGATATGATGCTCTTTCTAAAGCTTCTACCTTACAGACTTGTATACCTGGAAGATATGAACACATTAATGGCACCAATTACATTGATGTTTTTATATTAACCAAGTTTAGCTTTTAAAGAAATAACAGCACAATTCTCTAAAACGACAACACTTGTTTAATCAGCTGTTTAATGTCTTTAAGATTACTTGCTCAAAAACTTACACAGACCTTCTTTATATCATTTATTTAAACCCTCTTAATTACTTCATCATATAGACTCTTATCCAGAAATCTAGAACCTTGTAGTTTCTCTTTTTATCTGTTAACCTCCTTTTCTTCACATTGAAACAATACTTGTAAACTTTTGAATTTAAGCAGATTTAACATTTTATTAAGGCCTTTTTGAACACCTAGAAAAACTTATAAGCTTAATTTTAAATACATCTTTACTTTCATCTGTTTACCCAATTTAAATTGAGCCATTTGAATCACGTGAATCAGAGATATTTGGATCCATTTTTAAATTTTCATGAGGGCTCCTCATCTGTCATATCACTGCATGATATATGGACATACACGCACACAGACATACCGACATACAACATGTAACACAAGTGTAACACATAACACAAAGGCCTTGCAGCCTTCTCAGGTGAAATCTCATTGCAATGTTTAAAAAACTCCAGTTGGTCAAAAATAGAACTTATCAGAAAAACATTAGCTTGTCTGTAGAATAAAAATTATGAGCTCAAAAAAAAACATAGAATCTAAGAAAAGGCAAAAGTCCTAGAAAAATTGACTGGCCAGTAATTAGTAAATGCCATACAATTTACTCTTTGGTTTAATCTAGTTTGAGTTCAGGTAAGACACCTTTACTTTTTTTTTTCCTTGGGCCTCAGATCTGTCGCCTACTGAGTGCTCCAGGCTTCTTCTATTTGCATATCAATTTAAGTCCCGGCTGAGGTCTGGAAGGAACTGGGAAAACTGGAATTTTGAGCAGAAACTTCACGTCTAAGGCATTTTAACCATAAGTCACAATTTTCAGGTTTAGATGTTGAAAATTATGATACAAGTTTAATTCACAAAATTTCACATCTTTGTACCTTCCTACACTAGAAAAACTTGCTCACATAAAACTGAAAATAGGATCTTTCTTGATAATATAAAAGCTACCACAGAAGAAATTCCTTCAGGATCATTAAGCTACTTTCTTTGTTCTGAAGTTCCTAAAGTAGTATTAAGTTACATTAAATCACCTGGAAAAAATCCACACACTACCATGTGTATCTAAAATTAAGCTTTGAAAATTCCCAAGACTGTTGCTAATTAATGTCATTTCAATAAGCCAGACCAATGTTTTAATTCAACACTTTTTCCTAAATCTTACACACTGAGAGAAACATACCAAATCATAATTTACTATCCTTGCCCAAATCAATGCACTGTATACCTAGTGAAATCTCCTTAGGCTACCCAGTTCAAAAATTGATGAAAAAATAAAACTGAATGATTGGGAGTTACTTGCCAACTTGGAAGTAGAGTTCTTTTAATTTTCTATCCTAAGTATTTAAGTTCTCTGGCATGAAGTATCTGAAATCACAAACTAAACAATTAACTAACCCCAACTTTTAACTGCAAGATTACGCAATGTTTCAAACTCATTTTGATACCAGATGTTACAATGAAACATCTTTTAGACACACGTTTAGCCTAGATTATCTCCAAGAAACAATCTATAATAACCTTTAAAACAGACCAGATAAGAAAAAAATCTCTCCAGGTTTTGAACTTCCATTTAATTATGACTCTTATCAGTGGCACCTTAGATTTCCCATGAGTGGACCAGATGTTCTCACATAAGGGCAACTATAGGTGTAAAATTAAGGGTCTCAGTGTGACTGACTTTACTGCATTTATGTGGAGTAATCCTTACAGTGAAGGAAATTATGAGGAAATTTCCCCAAAGCGAAAATGGCTCTGGCAGCTGCTGGGAATTCCTCAGTTTCCCTTTCACTTGCAAGATTAGCTCCTTTGGATAGATCCAATCCTAGGCAATCTGGCATATCTCCTGACTTTCCAGTAGAGTCAGTTTTTATCTGCCTTAGGTCTTGAAGGGGGAAGGGGGTATGTACTTTGATCGGCCCAAATTTTTCTCTTGATTCTTTTCCTCAGTGAGTCCAGGATTTTTTCCTTCACATGGCAGATATCATAGTTAAGTCTACTTCACATTGTTGACATAATTTAGGATTTTCCGTTAGAGCAAAGAACATACGGCACCTCACACCATTTCCTTTTTTTTGTAAATTTTATCAAACTGTAAAATTGTATTAAAATTGATATTTCCCTCTGGTGGCCAGGTTTCTCGTATTTGAGGCCAGGCCAAGAAAATGAGGCGCTTTTCTTGAGTGTCTGAGGTTCAAATTTATCCCAATTTTTCAATACGCAGGCTAGTGGTCCACCTGGCGTATTGGAGAGAGAGAAGCTCCCCTCTGAGTGAGAAGAAAACAGGACTCAGGCGCCCACGCTGCACCGGAGAAAACTGTTCTCATTAGGGACGTCTCCCTAAGTTTGAGCTTCCTAAACGGTCCAGAAAACCCGTCTCTCACCTTGCTTTGCCAAGGGGTTTCTGGTCCCCTTTAGCAAATTGCTAGGGTCTCAGTTTGCCCTGTGCCAGAGACCCTGGGAGGATTCAGACTTAAGGGCCTTACTGCTTTCCTCCCGACCACTAAAAACACATTGCAAAAGAGAATCCTGTGCTCTTTTGTTGTCTTTGCTCTGTAGACTAAAGGAGCCGCCTGAGTGTTAAGGGATATCTACTGGTTGTAAGGTAGCAGATTACCTTAGAGTTGATAAGATTAAGGAGTTGATTCAAAAAATGCCTCTCTAGTAGCTTAAGGAACACAGAACATTTTAAACATTGGGGCGGTAAAACAGACTATTGAAAGTTACCTATGCATCTTAGGGAACCTGGGCTGATTTTACTAATTATCTCATGCCTTTCTCAGTCCTGCAACCTGAATTGCTAACATTTCTGACCTGCGAAGGAAGGGAAGCATCCAGGAGGAATGGATGCGGGGTTGGGAGTGTTGCGCGTAGCCCATACGGAGGCAAATGTGATTGGGGCTTTCCCTCAGTGCCATTCATCTACCGATCACCCTAGATACCCCTGAGGGCTGTCGGAAGGGGGCTCAAGAGAAAGGAACCTTTGGAAACGTCTGAGAGTAGCCCAGACCGGAATTCCGCAGTTGTTCCAAACTCCTTCCTCCACCTCCACGCATCCGAGGCAGATCGGGATTAGGGACACTGTGTACTCACACCAATTGCTCTCCGGGCCCAGACAGAAAAGTTGGAATCGGCTTTGGCAGAACCCAACATGCCTGCTCTGTATTGAACAGGTGATTGAGAGCTGCTTAGGCCGGGAAACCTCTCACCCGAGTCTTGTAGAGTGGCGGCTGCACTAATTGCGTTTAAGTAGCCGTCGGGTGCCCACCTTACCCTCCAGAAAGAAAGAGAGAAAAAGATGCACCTCAAACAGACATGGGGTGCATGCACTTACCCCGGTGTAGATCTCGGTATGGGACCTCCAATATGATACCGCTGTTGACCGGTGACGAGTCCTTGCTTCCCCGATGTTGAAGAATAACACCAAAGAAGCACGCCGAGGCAAGGTCAGAGTAGAAAGTAGAAGTTTATTAGAGGACAGCAGAAAAGACTTCTCCCGGAGGAAGAAGGGGACCCAATAGGTGGAATCCGCGGAAGTGCGGTTGTTTCCCCTTCTTATAGTTTTGGTGATGGAATGTAGGTGGGAGGGGTTGGGACACCGGTGGGCCAGGCAGGAAGGACTTCTTTATCACTTCTTTGGGATGGGGTATCTTTAAGTTTGCTGGGGGCTGTTTATTAACACTTCTTTGTGAAGGGCTATCTTCAAATCTGTTGGGGGCTGTTTCCTGGGCTCCATTAACATTCCATTGTCCTGTGTTTTTCCTGAGTCATTTCCAGCATGGCCTCCATTTTAGATTTCACTCGGTATTAGACCCGATTTACCTAACTACACTGACTACCTGACTTTAAATCTGGCTTCACTACCTTAATTCTTTGGTTCCTGATCCCAATGTTTTCTGTCTATAAGGGACATATAACATTTAATGTTTTTTTATTCAAAGTATATCCTAAATCTTTTTTAAAAATATTTTTTCAGTTGTAGTTGGACACAATGTCTTTATTTATTTTTATGTGGTGCTGGGATCGAACCCAGTGCCTCACGCATGCGAGGCGGGTGCTCTACCAATGAGCTACAGCCCCAGCCCCTATCCTAAATCTTAAAGGAAAATATTCTAATAATGAATATTGTCTTATCCAACTTGGGTTCTTAACTATACCTATAAAAAGGCATTTCAATGTTATATCAGGTTGGTCACTTCTAAGTGTTGCAGTGAATCTCATGATTCACACTTCCTGTTTCCCATTGTGAATCCACTGAATTTAAGGCAATGCTGATTTGGTGGATCATTCATTTTCTGAGCTTTATGGATAGTTGTGCTATTGAAGCCATATGGGTGGGGAAGGTAAATCCTTACTCTGTGGATTTTTATTTCTTCCTCCTCCAAGATGAAAAACTGATAAAATCAACTCGCTACCAAGTGGCTGGTTGGTCTCCTTATGAGATCTTGTGGTACTATGATTCAGAGTTAGTCTCTGCTGTCTTCATTAGCAGCAGTAACATACTTTGGTGAGGGCAAATCCATTCTTCTAACCCCACAACTTTGTGGAATACTGGACCCAAGCTTTCAGCAGTAAGGTGCCTGGAGGTAACTAGATAACATCTACTAGATGAGCTACTTTCTTTACCTACTCTGTTTAGTGCCTCCTCTGGAGTAGATACCACCTGATGAATGTTGATTTGTGATACAAAGCTTTTGATTCACATCATTAGGTGCTCCCAGAATAGCTTATCTCTGATCTTTCATACCTTTGACTAACTCAGGCCTTTGTCTGCTGTCTAGGAGTCCATGCATATCCTTATCTCAGATACTTCCCTCCACACATTATTTGACAATGTGGTTATGTTGTTCAAAAATCTTCTGCTTAGGAAGATTTCACCTCTCCATCATCTTTCTTTGAGTGAGGCTCTAGTGTGGCAATAGTACATTTTCATTGTATGTGAATATATTAAATTGACCCATTCATGAAACACACTCAGGGAACCACCTCACCTCTCACAAAGCTGTGACTGAGAGATAATGCAGAGAAGTATTAGTGAATGGATACCATTATGATCTGGACCGGCTTTTTGTGTAACTTATATACTGAAGTCATAGATGGACCCAGTTTATAAGGGATGACTGCTGTGCTCACATAACTTTATGATATGGATTTGATAATACTGGACTCTTTATGGACAGATCTCATTACACATGATCATTCAGTGTCCAATTTGTTTCATGTGCTATTCTTTCTTTGAAGCTCATTAGCAGGCCAAGTGCTTTTTATGTTATTTTTTTTTATTGACCATCTTATTTTTTTTAATTAGAGCAATGATGCACATTGTTATAGAACAGATCTCTAGAACTTTTTCATCTTTCAAAACTAAAACTCCATACCTGTTGAACAGCAAATATTTTTTATTTCTTTCTCCTATCTCCTGGCAACCATCATTCTATTTTCTAAGATGACTACTTTAGATACCTCACGTAAGTGGAATTACACAGTACATGTTCTTTTGTGCATGGTTCAGTTCACTTAGCATAATGTTCTTAAATTTTATCCATTTTGTATCATTTGACAGTATTTCCTGTCTAAATGTTATATAATATTTCATTGTATAAATATAACATATTTTCTTTATTTACCTGCCAGTGGATATTTAAGTTGCTTACACCTCTTGAGTATTCTGAATATGCTTAAATAAACATGGTATACAAATATCTCTTCAAGATTCTGCTTTCATTTTTTTTGGATTTGTACCCAGAAATGAGATTGATGGGTCATATATGGTTATTCTATTTAAATTTTTTGAGGACTCCCCATAGTGTTTTCCTTAGCAGCTGTGCCATTTTACATTCTTACCAACAGTGGAAAATGTTCCAACTTCTCCATGTTCTTACTTATTTTTGTTTTTATTTTAATATAATGGCCATTTAAAAGGGTGTAAGGTTTTATCTGATCGAGATTTGGATTTGCATTTTATTGACTAGTGGTGTTGAACATCTGTTTGTATTTTGGCCATTTGCTAATCATATTTGGAGAATATCTACTCAAATCTTTGTCCATTTTTAAAATCAGGTTATTTTTTGTTGAGTTTTAGGATTTTTAAAATATATTCTGGATGTTACTCCCTTATCAGCACATGGCTTACAAATATTTTCTCCTATTCCATAGGTTGCTTTATCAATCTGTTGTTGTTTTCATTGCAGCATAGAAGTTTGATGTGAACCCATTTATATATTTTTGCTTTTATTGCCTGTGCTTTTAAGGCCACATCCAAGAAATTATTGCTAACTCCAACATCATCCATCTCTTCACTTATGTGTTTTTCTAGAAAATTTATAGTTTTGGATTTTATTTTACATCTTTAATCTGTATTGAGTTGTAAATGGTATGAGTCCAACTTTATTCTTTTGCTTGTATATATCTAGTTTTCTAATATTGTTGAAGAGACTATCCTTTCCCTATTATGTATCTTTGGTACATTTATTGAAGAGCATAAGACCATATACACATAAGGATTTATTTCTCGATTCTTTATTCTATACTACTGGTTTCTCTATATGTCATGCCACCACACCACATTTAATTCCTTTAATGTGTTGTTTGAACTCACTTTGCTAGTACTGAATTTTTGTTGAGAATTTTTGCATCTGTGTTCATAAGATATATATATATATATATATAATGTATGTATATGTAAAATAGCATGAGATAATATATATTATATTTTTATATATAATCTCATGCTATTTTAGTCTGATTTTGATATCAGGTTATTGCTTGCCCCATAAAGTGAGTTTGGAAACGTTCCTTCCTCCTTGAGTTTTTGAAAAAGTTTGGATAGGATTAGTTTTTAATTCTTGTTTAAAGTTTGAATAGAATTCTCCTTTGAAGCCATCTTTTCCTGTGCTTTCTGTTTTTTAATGGTTGTGATTTTTTAAAACTACTGATTCAGTTTCCTTCCTACATATAGGTATGTTCTGCTTTTTATGAATTCATTATTTAGTCATAAAAGGTTTTACATTTCTAGGAATTTATTTTCTGAGTGCTATCCAATTTGCTGACATATAATTGTTAATGGTAGTCTCTTATGATCATTTTCTGCTGATATAGCTTAATACCAGACTGTCATTTATAAAGAAAGGAAAGTTGTTTTTCACAGTTCCAGAGGCTAGAAAGTCCAGCATCAGATTCTGGTGAGGCCCTTCTTGCTGCATCATAACCTGGGCAAGGACATCACATGGAAAGAGCACAGGTACCAGAAAGAGCTGGCTTTATAACAAAGCTAATCACCGTGAGGTTCCACCTCTCAAACCTTCACAGTGGCAGTTAAATTTCAACATGAGTTCTGGAAGGAACATTCAAATTATAGCAGATCCTTTCTGTTTTTGTAGCATCACTTCTAATGTCACCTCTTCAGTTTCCAATTTTTGTAATTTGAATCTTCTCTCTTTTTTTCTTAGGGTTTCCGTTTTCTTGATCTTGCAAAACACCAACTCTCAGTTCCATTGGATTTTTCTTTTCTTTATTTTGTTTATTTCTGTTCTAAACTTGATTCTCCTGCTATCTCAAAATTTAACTTTATCTTTTTCTAATTCCTTATTAAGTTTCTGAATTAAGGTTTATATTCTACTTTAATGTAAACTTTAGCTACCTTAAAATTTCTTCTTAGCATAGCTTTTGTTCCATCATTTTGATTTGTGGTGTTTTAAATTTCCATGTTTACGAGACCACCTTCTAGTTTCTTTTGTGATTTATTATTGATCCATTATTGGTCATTCATGAATATGTTGCTTGATTTACACATACAGGTGAATTTTCTAGTTTTCTTTATTCTACTGATTTCTACTTTTATTTCATTTTGTTCGGAAGTGATATTGGTATATTTTCAACTTTCTTAAGCTTGTTAAGACTTGTTTTGTGTTCTGTTTTGGCATCTATCCTGGATAATACTTCATGGGTGCCTGAGGAGAATGTGTGTTCAGTTGGTTTTGTTTTCGGTCTTCTGTCCATATCTTCTGGGTCCAATTGAACCATGTAGTAATGTTCAAGTTATGTTTCCTTACTGATTTAATCTGATGTTGAATATGACTGTTATCATTTGGTCACCATTTGCATAGATTATCATCTTTCATACTTTTCAGCCTATGAAACGAGTCTCCTACAGACAACATATGCTTAGATCTCAGTTTTGTATTTACTTAGCTCTTCTGTGTCTTTTGTTTGTAGAGTTTAACTTACTTTTATGGTAATTAGAGATAGAAAAGGACTACTTGTTACTGATGTTTTCTTAATGATTTTTCTCTATAAATTATTTTGTCCCCTGCCCTTTTCTTTCTTTCATTCTTCCTTTTCATGTTTATTTATTTGCTTATTTTGTACTGACATACTTTGAAGCTGTTTTCATATTTGTGCATTTTCTATGGTTGTTTTCCTTTTGGATATCATTGAAATTATAAAGAACATCATATAACTATAATAATCTGTTTTAAACTGTTAAAAATTTTAACTGAATGCAAGAACACTATTCCTTTTATCTCCTCCCACTATTTTATGTTGTGGATGTCATAAATTACGCACTTTTTGTATTGTTTATCCATTAATATAGCTTTAAAGTTATAGTTATTTTAATATTATTTAAATATTATTAAATATTTAATATTATTTTAATATCATTTAATAGTAATGTTATTAAATAATATAATATTATTTAATATTTTAATATTAATATATTGTTTAATTTTATTTAATATGATTTTAATATTTTCTAGGTGTTTCCTGTTTTAAATTCTGTACTACATTTAAATGATTTACACACCACCATTATAGAATTGCAGGATTCTGTATATGTCTTTATATTTATCTTTATTAGAGAGTTTTGCATTTTCATATGCTTTCATGTTGCTATCTAGAGTTCTTTCATTTCATCCTGAAGCATTCCCTTTAGCATTTAAGACAAGTCTGGTGGTGATGAGCTTCCTCAAGTTTTATTATCTGGGAAGGTCTTTATTTCAGTTTAATTTTTAAGGGACACTATTGTGTTGGAGTGTGTATGTGTGAGTAGGAGTAGTATAGTAGTAGTACTAGTAGTAGTAGTAGTAGCAGTAGTAGCAGGTTTTTCTTTCAACACTTTGATTATATTATCCCATTCCTTTCGGATCCATAATGTTCCTTCTGAGAAACCCATGGATGGTCTTATGGATGTTCCTTTGTACATGATGAGTCACTTCTCTCTTAGTGTTCCTAAGATTTTCTATTTGCTTTTGACTTGTGAAAGTTAGATTAAATACATTTTGGTGTGGAATTTTGGATCTATCCTACTCATAGTCCTTTAGCTTCATGAATTTGAATATCTTTTTCTTTCCATTATTTGTGAGGAAATCAATTATGATTTTTTTTTCAAATTTTCTACCTCTTTCTCTCTTCTTTTCGGACTCCCTTATGCACATATATGGTTCCACTTGATGTTTGATCATAAATCCCTGAGGTTTTCTTTTTTTTTTTTTTTTTGGTTGCAGGAGAGGTCCTCTGGTTCAATAACATCAAATGGCCTGTTATATAATTGTCTGTTGTAATGCAGGTTCTCTGATGCTGTGACAAGCCACATTTTTGTGAGCTATTCTTTTTCTTGTTGGTCCCAGTCATTCACTATATTCCTGTTCCCCATCAGTGCACCAAATCATGTAAAACTTAAACAAATACCTTGGGTGGTCCCCTGAAAAGCCAGAATTTTAGACAACTTCCACTTTTCTCTTTCCTTCCTTAAGAGAAGCTTCTAGTTGGACATTTTCTGTGAATATGCCAAGCCATGTTGGCTTGGTGGTGGTGGTGGTGGTGGTGGGTGACTATAGTGTGTGAATTACAATGGTTCATGGTTTTATATTTGTCTAGTGTAGTGTAACTTCTTAACTGGTTTCTGAATTTTTCATAGAGGCTTTTTGAATGGTATATTGTAAAGTTTCTGTCTCAGAGGGGAATGAGGACTTGGGTTACCTTGATGATATAACTGCTCAGGAACCTTTTCTTTTTCTTTTCTTTTTTTTTTTTTTTTTTTTTTTAGAGAGAGAGAGAGAGAGAGAGAGAGAGAGAGAATTTTTTTTTAATATTTATTTTTTAGTTCTCGGCGGATACAACATCTTTGTATGTGGTGCTGAGGATCGAACCCGGGCCGCACGCATGCCAGTTGAGCGCGCTACCGCTTGAGCCACATCCCCAGCCCTTTCTTTTCTTTTTTAACAGTGAATAATTCTCCACCTTAGAAGGAACGGCCTTGCTATATAAACCTAGGGTACTGTATCATGACTCCATTTGATGCTTGGGAGAAATTCTACAATTTGTTCTACTCTATTACAGAGACTTCTAACAATATTGGATGTATAAAATTATGTAACCCTAGTAACAGGGCAAAGTGTTTCAGAGGTAGGACATATTTGCTTAGGCCATGCTTTTTCTGGATACCATTTAAAATTGTCAGTTTTTCACATGACCCAACAAATGAGTTGAGCAATATTTCTCATTGTAACACATGCTCTCTCCAAGTGTTGCTCCTCTTTCTAAGTAATAAGAGGCACAGTGTGATATTATTTTGGAGGTAATATTACCAAATGCCCCAGACTATCATTTTCTAAAAAAGCAAACCAACAACAACAAAAAAAGCATTGAAAAGTCCCTGAATTCTCTGTCATGTGTGCATTTTACCTGGTCATCAGAGTACTTATTATTTCCTATTCACCAGTTTTAATTTTCAATTTGTCATGACTGTAGAAGGTCAGCATGATATTCTACAGAATGTCAAGATTATAAAGACCGTTTATAAATTTCGTGACTAAGAAATTTAGCAAAACCATATGACAAGAACACTACTTTTTAATTTTGCAGTTTATTCTAAGTGAATACAAAAAATTATGATCTTTTCTTGATTGGCACTGAAAGAAGGCATATGGTATATCAATAGCTGTATGCCAAATCCCATAGCGTATTTTAATATGTTTTAATAAAGATCCCACTTCTATCACGTTGACTGTGATTTGGGCTACCAATAGGTTAAATTTCTACAATTCAGCATCATTTTCTATATAATTTTCTATAATTTTTCTGGTTTTGACAAAGGCTGGACTGGTAAGTGGAAATGTTATTAGGACCACCACCTCTGCTTTCCTTAAGTCTTTTAGGGAGACACTAATCTTTATCATTTTATCTAGGATGTAATATTGTTCTAGGTTTACTATGTTAGTGGAGTTGTGGAAAGTTTCAATGTCTTATATTTGGTCTTTTAAGTCCTAAGATAACTAGTCTTTTTCCAAAGTATGGTAAGCAAATATTTCTACCTATATGCATCCTGATTGTGTTTCAAGGAACTGAGGAAATAAGTGCAGAGTGGGTTCATGGTCCAACTATGACTGTGAGAGGAACCTCAGTCACTCCATTATCATATTTTCATATACCCATCCTGTAACAGAGGGATCATGAGAATAGTTTGTGTCCCCTGAGATAATCAGTGTTAGCTTAGACTCATTATCAAACAGCTTGTGAAAGATCAAGGTATTCTCCTTTCCTTACTATATGGCAATTTTGGGAAAAGGATGTAGGTTCTTTGAAGGAAGAATTAGATGAATCACCACTATATGTATTTGCATTATGGGGGCTTTCCATTTCCCTCTATAAATAAACTCTAGTCTGAGAACTGGGCTAATTGTTGTGATTTCCAATTGTAGTGGCTAAGATCAAGCTTCTCACTTACACTGTTTTTTTTTAAATAAATGAAACAATGTTCTTATTTGTCCATTTATGTTACCTTTAGGAAATCCATGATCTATGGCAAAGACCCTGATTGCTCTACATTATGTGATAATTTCTAACTCATCTAAATAGTTAAGTACTGCCACATGGTCTCTGAATTTATGGACTATTACGTTGCTACTCCCATTAGGTATCTTGGATCCACAGTAACACTTCCTGTCATTGAATTTGTATACCAAGGACAGCCACCCCTGAGTGATATGATGCTACTCTTACTGCGCTTTCCTTATTACTTTAATGAAGGGAATGTTGGGAATACAATAAGCTGCCAGATTTTCTTGGTATTTGGAAGTAGTTCTTAAATAATAAATTTATTTTGATATGTTTACCTCTCATTGTTTGACTCCTTCCTTAGTGCTCTGCCATAGCAGTTCTGAAATTTCCACCTCATTTTTTTGTAGGTCTTCATTGTTTCCAAACGTCAAGGCATCATTCTGTCAACATATAAGGATAGGATCCCAGAACTCTTGCCAAAATTTTAAACTGTGAATCAAGGGAGAGGATGCTTTATCAGTGAACCCATCCCTCAGCCTTGTATTCCACTCTTCATGGTCTACTACACTCAGGCTCCAGTTCCAGACATGTTCTTCTAGTTCCTGCCAGTACAACATAATATCCGTTTCCTGAAGCTTGATGAATAACCCCTTTATTTGCATGAAAAGAGAATTCAGTTTTAATTAGGGCATACTAAGGCTTTATAGTAGATATTAACCTACAAGCAAGAGAGAAAGATCAGATCTTAAGATGACCAACATCATTTGGTAAGAAACTTGATGACTCTGAACAATGAATAACAAATTTTCCTAAAACCTGTTGTTTTAGAACAACAAACATTTATTATCTTCCTAGTAGAAAGTCAGGAATCTGAGAGCAGCTGAAGCTGCTATCTCAGAGTTTTCCATGTTGTTACAGTTGAGATATTGGCTGGAGCTGCATTATCTGAAGCCTTACCTGGGACTGACTGGGTGAGCCAGTTCCAAGATTGCTCACACTCCTGAATGCTGGCTGGAAACCAGCTCCTCCCCAGTATGACATCTCTATAAAGCTGACTGAATGTCATTGCAACATGGCAGATAAGTTCCCTAGAGTATGTAACTGAAAAGAGAAAGCCATGATGCCTTTTATTACCTAGTCTTTAAATCATATACTGTCATTTCTGCCATATTATATTATGAAATGTTAGTTTAACCAGCCCTCAGTTAAGAGGTAGGGCTTTAAGTGCTACCTTTTGCCCAGATGAATATAGGGTAACTTATGAATTTATTTTAAAGACACCATATAGGATCTTGATTATATCAAAATATGATTGAACAACTATCATGTGTAGCATTTTGTTAGTGCATAAAAAATTAGTCTCTAGTGTTCAATCTAGTGTTATCTACTGTTAGTCTCTAGTGTTGAAAGAATTAATAAAGAAATGAATTAGCAGATAGATGTACTTATTTATAAATAGAAAATATTTAGACAACAGTTCTAAACCACATGACTAAAGTTTTATACTTCATAATATATTGTTGATAGACATAGTTGAACTATCTAATATTAACTTATGTGTTATTTGACATTTAATTGAAATATGTCCCTTTTATTTCAAATAAAAAACTCTCCATGCAGCTAACTTTAACTTGTAAATTGTCATAGGATTCTTTCACACATAGAAAAAAACTATTAGATTGGGCTGGGGATGTGGCTCAAGCAGTAGCGCACTTGCCTGGCATGCGCGGGGCACTGGGTTTGATCCTCAGCACCACATTAAAAAAAAAAAGATGTTGTGTCCACCGAAAACTAAAAATAAATATTAAAACTAACACTCACTCTCTCTCTCCCTCCCTCTCTCTCTCTCTCTCTCTCTCTCTCTCTCTCTGAAAAAAGAAAGAAAAAAAACTATTAGATAAATCATAACAACACATAACTTCCACCCCAGTAATGGGCTGACCAGCATGTGTATATAAATTTATTTCCAATACAAATACCCTGAGCTGTGGTTTTTTCACGTCTTAAAAGCCAAATAAAATTTGTTCTAATTAGCAAATGTTTCTCCAGAAATTTGAAGATAAAAAGCATTAAGAGAAAGGTATGGTTATTAGATGAAGGAAGTGCTTGTTTAAAAGAGTCTGGGAAAGAGAAGAAACTGAGACGACTAGAATAGTTTTGAGGAATTAGTCTCCAGTTTCTTAATATATCAGAGGGTCATGGAAAGGCCTTATTCTATCCAGCTCTGTGAATAACTACCAAGGTCTGCCTGAAAGAGCATTAATTCATTTTTTTGTTGCTAATGTGAATTTATTCTAAAATTTTAATTTATTTGATTGTAAATCCTTAAATGGTCATGTAGTCTATTTTCACTTTATATCTTTTTAAACATAAGAACAAAATCAGAATATTTTTGAAATTATTTAAAATTTAAAATAATTAAATGAGAGTTAGATATTTTTCTCAGTAATAGTCCTAAAGATGATTTGATCTGTTAAAAGAATAAATGTAGTGTCTACTGGCTTGAAACTTCAAAAAAATTTTAACAAAATCTATGTAATCACTTATCTTCTTAGAGAACTTCTCCCTTTTTCTCTTATCACAATACATATGACACAATGATTTGTGTCCTTTCTTTGCCTTCATATATGCTTTAGAGGGTACAGTACAGTGAAACAGGATTCACATTTATTCATTTACTCTAATTTGGTGTTGGGGAATTTATTTGTTCAAAGCAGACTTTTAGATTAGGCCATAGAAGATATTTTGTAAATCAAATGATCTCTATCCTCAAATTTGTAGGTTAGGTTACATCATAATTTGAAATATATAATAATTAAATGATAAATTAAAACAATGCAAGCTGGGATCAGTGATACATGTCTGAATTCTAGAAAATCAGGAGGCTGAGGCATGAAAATCTTGTCTGACACCAGCTTTGGCAATTTAGCAAGGCTCTAAGCAACTTACCAAGACCCTGTTTCAAAATAAAAAAATAAAAAGGGCTGGGGATGTGGCTCAGTAGTTAAGCATCCCTGGGTTCAATACTTAGTACTCTTCCCCCAAAGCAGAGAAATCTAAAGCTGAATGTGTAGTTGTTGAGTAATAGCATAGAATATAAGATAGATATATGTTCTTTATGAATTAAAAGGAAAGACAATTTTTGAAGTTCAAATGATTGAGAAAAAGTCATCGAAGAAAAAGAGAAAGAACTGGCAATCACTAGCCTGTACCTTGACTTATGGGTGAGACTTGGTTAGGAAGGGAGGAGAGTGTTTCTCCATGGAACAGATGGATGAGGCAGCATCATGGGAGGGTGACTGCAGTGCAGCTGTGCTGGGAAGCTATACTACCTGTCTGGAACATGTAAGCCTAGCAAGGACAGAGAGAAACATCCTCCACATTTCTTAATGACCTACTTTTGTTTCTGTATTTAAATTTGTCAAACCTTCTATTTCATATTTACATTATTTAAATCCTTGTAAAATACTGTTCATGGTCATCAAAGTAAGAGTACAGAATTATTCTGTGTAAAGAAGTGATTATGCCATCATTCAATACCCATGTACTCCTAGGGGCTTTACAATCAGCCTGCAAAAGACTTGATCTGAATTGTGCTTAGTTACTGAAGTGTTTTCTATATCTAAAAATTTAACTTAAAAATAGAGCTCTGAATTGCAAGACCAAGTAAGTATAGTGCCTTTTCTATCACCCCTCCAGAAAGTCATTTAAAATTATTGTATGAACCAGGTGTGGTGGTGCATTCCTGTAATCCCAGCTACTTGGATGCCTGAGGCAGGAGGAAGTGCAAGTTCGAAGCCAGCCTGGGCAACTTAGTGGCATTCTGTCTCAAAATAAAAGGGAAGGGGTGGTCCCTCCCCTTTTTATTCTTTTATTTTGAGACAGGGTAGTCAGTAGTAGATCACCAAAGGTTCATTTTCAGTACTAAAGAAAAAATTATGAAAAGTTAATGTACTTATAGTTTTAGAACCTATTCTGGTATCTCCATTTTAAGTCTTGATAGGCAGCTTATTTTCTAAAGATTTCATACAATTATGGTACTTCGAGGTCCAACTCTTTTAATCTGATGGGGAAAAATGACTTCTGAATCACATAAAGATTTTCGGCATCAAGGTTTAGGATATAGCATGCTCAGCAATGTGAGACACTGTAGTATAGTTTTAAATATATGAAAAGGGATGTTAAAGGCGAATTAGCATTCTCCTCAACTATATTGCACCAATTGGAAATAGAATCACAAATAGGCAAGGACCATATGAATTGTGAGGCTGTGATGTCATTGTGTGGTTTAATTTATTCAGCGCCCATTGATAACAATCACCTTTCTGCCAGGCATAGCGTGGGGTGGTGGAGACAGGATGGTGCTCAGGATGAGCACAGGCATGGTCCTCACTTGCTACTTGATATGTGAGACATGCAAGAACAACTTTACCAAACAGCACCTCCTGCTAAGAGACAAAGTCATCTTTTGTTTATCTCCAAAGTCCTGGGAAACAACCTAGCCAGAAGTAAGTCTTTTGTGCTCTACAGCACAGAAAGTTTCTCATGAAAGAGCTACATAGACTCAACACAGAATAAAGCACTTTGTATATGGTTCGGGTTTACATATAAGAAATTTCAACTTTCTATCACAGATTTGACTTATTTTTTGAATGAAATATTCTCTATGTCAATTATCCCCTGAGAAGATCAAATGAACAAGTACCCTTACATATCAGGAAGAGTAAAAAGGGACAAGGTTACTTTCTTTGTTGTTTAAAGAAAGCATTGTCCTCCTTTATGTCTTCTGTAACCCATTGATCATTAAGTAACATACTGTTCATTTTCCATGTGATGTAGGATTTTTCCTTCCTTCTTTTATCATTGATTTCCAGTTTCATTCCATTATGATCAGATAAAATGCATGGTATTATCTCCACCCCTTTATATTTACTGAGGGTTGCCCTATGGCATAATATATTTTTGAGAAGGATCCATGTGCTGCTGAGAAAAAAGTATATCCATTTGATGATGGTTGATATATTCTATATATGTCAGTTAAGTCTAGGCTATTGATTGTGATATTGAGTTCTATAGTTTCTTTATTCAACTTTTGTTTGGAGGATCTGTCCAGTGGTGAGAGAGGTGTGTTGAAATCACCCATAATTATTGTGTTGTGGTCTATTTGATTCTTGAACTTGAGGAGAATTTGTTTTATGAAAGTCACAGCACCATTATTTGGTGCATAAATATTGATAATCGTTATGTCTTGTTGGTGAATGGTTCCTTTTAACAGTATATAATGTCCTTCTTTATCCCTTTTGATTAACTTAGTCTTGAAGTCGATTTTATTCGATATGAGGATGGCCACCCCTGCTTGCTTACGAGGACCGTGTGCGTGGTATATTTTTTCCCATCCTTTCACCTTCAGCTTGTGTATGTCTTTTCCAATCAGATGTGTCTCCTGGAGGCAGCATATTGTTGGATTTGTTTTTTTAATCCAAGATACCAGCCTATGTGGCTTTATTGGAGAGTTTAAGCCATTAACATTCAGAGTTACTATTGATATATGGTTTGTACTTCCATCCATGTTTGATTATTTATCCTTTTTTAAAAAAAAAAATTTAGTTTGTTTCTCCATGATTATCTTTCCCCTCGCCCTCTGTCTTTACCGAGGCACTTCCCACTGATGGTTTTGGTTATTGTTTTTCATTTCTTCCTCGTGTAGTGTTTTGCTCAAAATGCTTTGCAATGCTGGTTTTCTGGCTGCAAATTCTTTTAACTCTTGTTTATCATGAAAGATTTTTATTTCGTTGTCATACCTGAAGCTTAATTTTGCTGGATACAGAATTCTTGGTTGGCATCCATTGTCTTTCAGTGTTTGAAATACATTGTTCCATGACCTTCTTGCTTTCAGTGTCTGTGATAAAAAATCCATTGTTAACCTTATTGGTTTACCCCTGAATGTAATCTGTCTCCATTCTCTTGTAGCTTTTAATATTTTCTCTTTGTTCTGTATATTGGATATCTTCATAACAATGTGTCTTGGCATTGGTCTACTGTGATTTTGTGTGCTTGGTGTCCAATTACATATAAGAGGTTGTGAGGGGAATGGGAAAATAAACAAGGAGAGAAATGAATTACAGTAGATGGGGTAGAGAGAGAAGATGGGAGGGGAGGGGAGGGGGGATAGTAGGGGATAGGAAAGGCAGCAGAATACAACAATTACTAATAGGGCATTATATAAAATTGTGGATGTGTAACTGACGTGATTCTGCAATCTGCATTTGGGGTAAAATTGGGGGTTCATAACCCACTTCAATCTAATGTATGAAATATGATATGTCAAGAGCTTTGTAATGTTGTGAACAACCAATAAAAAAAATAAAATTAAATTAAAAAAAGAAAGAAAGCATTGTCCTTTCTGCTTTCTGGCATGTTATAGTTTTGAATTTGCCATTTAATGCCATTTTAAGTAAAAATTAATTAAAAATTTAAATTACTAACATGAATGATACCATTCACCTTTAGTTTATATAATACTAATTTTTTATATTTTTTTAAAGAGAGAGAGGAAGAGAAAGAGAGAGAGAGAGAGAGAGAATTTCTAATATTTATGTTTTAGTTTTCGGTGGACACAACATCTTTATTTTATTTTTATGTGGTGCTGAGGATTGAACCCAGCGCCCCGTGCATGCCAGTCGAGCATGCTACCGCTTGAGCCACATCCCCAGCCCCTATAATACTAATTTTAATGGAACTATAATAGCATTTAGCTTGTATGGGGAAATCACCAAATTTATGTATGTATTTTGCAGCTTGTACATACGTACACAAGTGCGCGCGTTACCAAAATAATGAAATGCTGCACAAAATTAATTCAAATGTTTTTATTTTACTTCTTGATGCACATACTCTATATTTGGTTTATTGACTAGTAAAATACTAAATGGAAAAGGAACCCTGATTTTCACAACCTTTCTCTTCTATGTACTTTCAACATAAGTCGTTGGCTGATACATAGAGGTGAATACAAAGCAGAAAGTGTATGCAACAATCACATTGTTATTAACATTTCTTAGATGAAATGTTTTCTTTCTGCATTCAAAGCAAATACACATTGTACTTGCCTGGCCTGTGTGAGTCCCTGGGTACAATCCCCAGTACCAACAACAATAAAAAAAAAATCAAAGCAAACTCTTCTTTCTTGTCTTGTTTTCCTTTTTGACTAGGGATTGAACCTGGGGCATGTAACCACTGAGCCACATCCCTACCCCTTTTTATTCATTTGAGACAGGTCTCATTGAATTGCTTAGTGCCTTGCTAAATTGCTGGGGCTGGCTTTGAATTTTCAAGCTTCCTGCCTCAGCCTCCACAGTCAACTGGGATTACAGCGGTGGACCACCATGCCCAGCAAAACATAGTTTTCTAATGGAAAGTATTACTTCATGGTTATCTTAGTTAGCTTTCTATCATCATGATGAAATGTCTGAGGCAATTGACTTATGAAAAGTAAAGGTTTATTTTGGCTCACAGTTTTGGAGTTTCAGTTCAATATCTGGCAGCAGCTGCATTGGTTTAGAGTTCTGGTATTGGCAGCACATCATGGTGAGAACACATGGTAGAGTGTACTACTCACCTCATGAGGAGGAAACAGAAGGAGATGAGACTGGGGGCCCAGATGCCAGTGATCTAAGGACCTCACAATTAGGCTTTACTTTATAAAGGTATACAGGACCTCCCAATAAAATTACCCTGGGTACCAAACCCTTGTATAGGGACCTTTCGGGTCATGTATCTAAACTACAGCAGTGGGCCCATCTGCACTCTCACCCAGTCACAGACATAAGAATATTACCTTGTATTCACTTTGAGTTTCGTGAACTTCCATGCATTGTGGATCCACTGGAATCATGTGCTAATGGTGAACATTATCTATAAGTGGGAACGGAGACAACAGTGACATCCATGTTGTTTCCTAAATTCACATTATTACTCTGTGTGCCATTAGATTTCATTTACAAAAGTCAAATTCAAAGATAAACTCAAGAATTTCAGAACAATGATAGCAACCATATGCAGTGTTGCACACCTATAATCTTTGCTACTCAAGAGATTGTGTGGCAGGAGGATTGCAAGTTCAAGGCTTGCCAGGGCAACTAAGTGAGACCTGTCTCAAAATAAAATTTCAGAAAAGGGCTGAGGATGTAGCCCAGAGGTAGAATGCGCCTCGGTTCAATTCTGAGTACTGCAATAAAACAACAAAAAGAGGGAGGTGGTGGGGGACATACTAAAACAGTCAACGAAGAACAGGATCTTCTGAGCATGGTGCCCTATGACCTCACAATATGATGTGCAGATGCTGCATATCCATGAGCTCTCCCTGATCACAGCCCTCCACAGTGTAGTTGAACAGTTCTCTACAGTATAGTTGACAGGGGTGATTACTGGACAAATTTTAATGGAAAATCATATAAAACTTTCCCTAAAACCTAACCTTTGTTAGGTTCCTAAAACCAAATTGTTGCAAAGAACATATTTTAAACAATTATTTAAAATAAACAATTATTCTATGTGACATTTTAAAAGTAATTACTTTGATTTAAACTCAATTGGCATAAAAGTGATACATTGGTTAATTTTGTTTGTTTATAGATGTTTTGTTTCTAGGAGTTTTACCAAACTTTTGGATTGTAGCCAGACAAGCGCTATACTTGGGCTGACTCCCAGTTCTGAAGATTGTGGCCCTAAGCCCAAATTTCAAGGTCAAGGACTTGGGACTGTTTGGCTGCTTGAAACTATTAGAACTGAGAAAAAAGGGGCCTGGTGAACTCAGCATTGAAGAGAGAAATCTGAAAGTCCTTTGATTTGTAGCACCTCATCTCCTGCTACTACAATATCTCATAAGGGGAATCCATTTGATTTTAGGACAGAAGGAAATTCATTGCATATAGAAGTTGATGTTTTTAAACCTCTGGTTAGATATGAATGAGATAAAGCTTGGAAATTAGGGACCAAGGAAGGATTATAAGATCTAGATCCACTAATGGGAACCTGGCCAAGTTACATGGAGAATAAAAAAACAGTTATGAACTTGTATGTTGTGCACATGACATTGGATCTAATGCCAGTCCCATGAGAGCCCTACCATCTTACATTTTATATGTTTGACATAGGAATAATACTTCTTGGGCTATTTATCTACTTTCTTTCACTTAGCCTAAGAATATTAGGATAATGGACAAAATATTCCCAGTAACTCTGGAAGATAAGAGATCTATTACTAGGTTATGCAAAAAGTGAGACCAAAATTCAGGTAGGTAAGAGTGACCACACAGAAGGCACAGACACTGGGCAAAGACAGGGCCAAGACAAAGTTGTGAGTTTCCTGCCCTCAAAATCCATTTTCTCCATTCTAACACATTTTGGTCTGTACTTTAGGTGATTTTCTCTGTGGTCTTAAATGGATTTTTACAAGGTCTGTGGAGTTCCTGCATGCTGTTACATATGTTTTAGTACTGCTGATGTTCAGTTTTGCATGTGTTTTATTTTATTCCCCTAGTAGTCTTAAAACTAGGACAAGAATTATTTAAAGGGGAAAAAAGATTATTATTTCGGTTTAAGAGTCCCAATAGAATAGGGGAAACTTGGAAAGTGTAAAAGAGTACTATATTCCTATTAAGTGTGACTCAAAAGCCACCCTTGGTTTTACACCATTTCTATCTATGATTTTATTTCTCCCAAGCATTTTTTTCAGACTTGCACAGCAGCTAATCCTCATAAAGGAAAAGCCACACATGAAATTTAAACTCCAACACTTTTGCTAAAATTCCTGTAGGACAATATCTTCCCTTCTCCCTGACCATATTAAATTGACTACATGGAATAGAATTGGCCTTCTCCTTCCAATATTCACCTTTGGATAGAATCCAAGCATTAACTAAGAAATATAGAAAATCAGGTGTGATCAGATGTAGATTATCTGGAATATGCTTTTATGGTCTTTAGAAGTAACACTTCATAGAAGGAAAACATTATAGAGGAAACTGCTAATTACCTACATCTAATTTGTAATGTACCTAATTCTCATAAATGTCAAAATATGTAAGATGTGTACATGTATACTTGCAAAGCATGCAGAGAAACCCTGTGAGGACCCCAGATTTTATGTTTAATTTTTGCAAAAGGGGCCAGATATTCAAAGGCTCCTTATAGACATTTTCTCCCCAAATCCTTTTTAGCAAACACTGGGAAAGAAAGACGAAGGTTTATGGACAAAAAGCCTACATGGCCCTTTTCAGCTTGTATCATGAAACCCTGAAATGCTCAAGTCTGAAAAGCATTAAGAGGCCTAGATTTTACATTCTCTTCCTTAAAGCCCTTAAGTAGTTCAGAGACCCAATTGAAGAACAAAGGACAGGCCATGGTGTAGACCTCTCAGCCCCATTCCACCTGGATAAGTTCTTCCTTTTGTCAGTCTTATCTGAGAATATGCATGAATTTTATCTGGACAAAGAGTTCTGCTATAAAAAGATTCTGAAAACTACTAATATATTCTTTTATTTTGTAGGTAAGGAAATTGAGATCAAGAAAGAGAATAATGACTTTTCATTATCATTTTGCTACTTGACATGCATGGTATTATAGATGAGTTTCAAAGCCTCAAATGTCCACAAGCAGTAGTATTTGGACCATGCAAACTTATGACTTTAAAAAAAAGTTATTCTTTTTTCGTGGTGGAAGGCCTACCAGGGGTTGGACTCAGGGGTATTCCACCACTGAGCCACATTCCTAGCCTTATTTTGTATTTTATTTAGAGATAAGGTCCCACTGAGTTGCTTAGCGCCTTGCTTTTGCTGAGGCTGGCTTTTGAACTCAAGATCTTCTTCCCTCAGCCTCCTCAGCTGCTGGGATTACAGGCGTGTGCCATTGTACCCAGGAAGAAAAGTTATTCTTTAACTTCATGTATAACCTTTCTTCCCAATGATCAATTTGCTTATTTCCTCTTTTGAGTATTAAGCCAGAGGCTTCCAATTGTTCAACTGATATCAAGTATTCCCCCTCTTTGTAATAACAGAATCTTGATTTTACTTTGGAATAAAGGCTCAGCTCAGCAAAAAAAAAAAAAAAAAAAAAAAAAAAGACATTCCACAACCTCCTTTGCATCAGCTGGGAAAGGGGAGCTGACAGCTGAGAGATGGGTGTCCCTTCCCTCCCTGCTTTCTTCCTTTTAGAGGTCTGTAATGTAGCTTCCATAACTGAATCCCATAGTGACAGCAGAGAGAGACAAGGTACTTTGGTTTCATGTGCCTTCTTATCAGACCTACTCTGTTATTTAGGAGGTGAACCCTTCTGTGCTTAAGCCACAAATAATCTCCACACACACCTTATTCTTTATGTTTGATCCTTCCAGAAAGCAACTGTTTTTCCCCCTTACACCCATTATGAATAAAAATTAATAAAGTCTCTTTCTCTTTGTGTGAGTCACAGACCTTTCAAGATAATCCAATGTTTTCAATAATGACTCACAATTACAATTTCCTCTTCCACATGGCATTTATCAAGGATATTCAACATTTTTTGATTTATCACCCATCCATTTAGTATTATTCAGAATATCCAGCAGAAGGTAGACTAACCGGAGAGTCAGTCTTTCTTTCTTTCTTTCTTTCTTTCTTTCTTTCTTTCTTTCTTTCTTTCTTTCTTTCTTAACAGTGGGAGAATATTTCTTTTCTCTTGGAATTTACCTTGAGACAACTATCTAGTGAAAGTTCTTGATTTTAAAGTATAAGGTCCAGGAAAACCAAAGTATTTCTCTTAGAAATTGATAGAGTTTGAAAGTCGATCAGGTGTTTGGGGTGGTTATTAAAACTGATTTCAATGAATGTTTTTTTTAATTTCCATCTAAATTTTTAGAATTGCTTGTGCTTTCCAAACTTGAAATATGCTGGATGCAGCAGTATACGCCTGTAATCCCAGAGACTTGGGAGGCTGAGGCAGGAGAATTACAGGTTCAAAGCCAGCCTCAGCAACTAGCAAGGCCCTAAGCAACTTAGTGAGACCGTGTCTCAAAATATAATAAAAAGGGCTGGTGACATGACTCATATGTATATAGAAGCTCTTGAAAGCATTATTTTTTTTCCAATAATAAGTGTAACATGCAGTTAGGATACTTTTGACTTTAGAATTATTTGGATACAGTATGTTTGAGCTAGATCTAGTTTGGAGATCATTCAGTATAACTTCATTTCTCTATTATGTTAATGGCTAAGACAAAAAGTAGAACCTCAATTTTCTCCTGACTTCATTGTTCTTTCTCTCAGCATAGAGCATTTTCTTTTAATTATAATAGAGATACATTAGGCTATACCAATAGAAACTAAAATAAAAGATAAAACCAAGAAGGATTCTAGATCCCTAGCTGACTTCTGACCTTTGGGAGTATTCTGGTATCAATAATCTCTATTGCCTCATTTGCAATCATTTGGGGTGCATATTTTATTCCCCATAAGAAGGGAGTGATGGAAAGACCTTAGTTATTTGCCTTTAATCTTTTCTGAATCTGTTTTCTCACGGAGCCTATCTTCATCTGAAAGGAAATAGCTGACATTTTTCAGTTGGTGGAATGACTTCCAATAAAGTTCCAAGAATCATTTGGAGGATCAGTTTTTTTCTGGCCATTAGTTGGTATCTAAGTAAGTTACCAAAGACAGAGAAAGATTATAATATACTGTGCTTGGAAAGTAAGATATGGATACAATGTCTGTCATGATTTGGGTATGAGGTGTTCCCCAAAGCTCCTATGTTAATGCGGAGATGTTTCTAGGTGAAATGATTAGATTATGAGAGCTTAACCTAATCAGTCTATCCTAGTTTGAATGAACTGACTTGAGTGGTAACTGTGAGCAGGTAGGGTATGACTGGAGGAAGGTGACATCTTCCCTGAGGACCTTTCTTCTCTCCCTCTTCTTCCTGGCCACCCTGAGGTGAGCTGCCTTTCTCTGCCATGCCCATCAGCCATGATATCCTCTTGGGCTTAGAGCAATGAAGTCAGCTATCTAAGGACTGAGACCTTTGAAACTTTGAGCCCCAAATAACTTTTTCCTCCTTTAAGTGATTCTTGTCAGGTATTTTGTTCACAGTTACACAGAGCTGACTAACACCATGTCCCTTTAGGACTGGCAACGGATGAAATTTTTCTAGGTATTCCTCCTCTTACTCAGCAGAATGCCTGGTTTCTACTTATAGCATGCTTCCATCATGAAAATTGTGATTTTCCCTTAAGTCGGTTCTCACACTCGCTTCATCAGTCCTGTAGTATAGATGGATGTTTAGTTAATGGTGTATGTGGAATTTTTCTCAGGAAGTTAAACACACACCCCCACAACAATCCCTTTAATCCCAAATCAGTAATTGTTCTTATTGTGTTCCATGTTTGAAAATATGAAGATTCTGCCCTTTGATATTTTTATAGGCCACTAAAAATTGTGCAGTGTTTTCTATATGCATGAAATTCTGGGGTTTTATAAGGAAAGTCTTCATCTATGTTAGTAAGCTGCCTCATGAGGGGAAGAATAAGGACACCAGCTTATATGGAGCAGAGGGCTCAGATGGAAGCCATAGTGAGAAATAAAAATAGAAGAGACAAAGAACCTCTATTTGAGGAAAGGAAGTAATTATTTGCATGAGAAATTCGAATCTCTTTTTGTCAGCAATTGGGAGCCATGGGATATTTTAAACACGGGAGCATCAGGATTTCTAACTAGCAACAATACACAGGATGAATGAGCAGTCGGGAGACTAGTTTGTTAATAATTTCTGTCATTGGGACTAGCAGTGAATTCAGAATCTTACAAAACACATCTACATTTATTCAGAAAATATTTATTAAGCACCTTATTTTGGTTAGACTCTGTTATGAGTTGAGAATGCATTTATGTTTCTGACTTCCATACTGTACATACCACTGGAAAGAACTGGGGTATGTATTTGTGTGGGTGTGTGTGGGGGGGGGGGCACAGTATTTAATGTAGAAATTGGAGGAGAAAATTAGAAAACAAATTTAGTACAAAAGATGCTTTCAGTACTAGATGTCAGAGAAATAGATATTAAAACCAGAAGATAGTTTAACAAAATTAGAATGGGTTAGTAATCAAAGATAATAGCAAGGATGTAAAACAGTAGGAACCCTAGAATTGCCTGTCAGAGTATAGTTTAGTATAATTTTCAAGAACAATTAGACAATACCTAACAAAGTTGAAAGTCTACACTATTTAACCAAAGTAAAAACTACCTACATATCGTTCAGTAATAAAGTAGAAAAATAAAATACTAATCAATAATGAAAATGAATGGAATAGATATATTTATCAATGTGGGTGATAATGTTGAGTAAAAAAATTATAGAAAATATGCAAAATATTTTATGTAAAATTTACAATCATTCAAGTCAATCATATGTACTAATTTCACACAAAAATGCTTAAAGATGACATAGATCTGACTCAGGAAAGAGATTACTTCCAGAGGAGATGAGATCAAGGGGACTGGAGAGGAACTTCAAAATTATGGGTCTTTTATGCAAGCCAATGAGCCATGAGAGTTCACTGTATCATTCTTTATATTTTTCTAAATAATTTCTAATAATTTAAAAAAATCTTCCTCGTAATATGACATACAAATTAAGGACTTAACTGCAATAGCCCCAGTAGTGAGAAACTGGCTAATTGCATACTATTTTTCAAGAAATCTTTGTCCTACATGACAAATCTCCCTGATGTTTTTTTAAAATGGATTTTTATTGGATATTCTGAAATTTCCAGGGACTTAATATAGCTACCAAGAACTACCACTGTGAAATGTGATGATGCTTCTCTTTTTTTTTAGTGTATGTATGAATATATTGTGACTTTCTTTAATGCCTCTCAACAATGTTTTGCAGTTTTCATTGATTTTACAAATATCTTGAAAATAACAGTTTTCATTTTCATTGATAGTATATACAAACATACTTTTGACATTTTGATCCTCCAACAGCCTTTTTTAAAGATTCCTTAGGATTTTTTATATATGTATACAATATAAACCTTTTTTATTTTCCTTTTCCTATCTGGATCTTTTGTTTCTTATGTTGCTTTATTGGCACTGTATAGGATTGCCAGTAATGTTGAATGAATAGTAGCAGTGAGAGAGGACATTTTTGTCTTATTTTTTTATTATTTTATTGGTTGTTCAAGACATTACAGAGCTCATGATATATCATCTTTCATACATTTGACTCAATTGGGTTATGAACTCCCATTTTTACCCCAAATACAAATTGCAGAATCACATCGGTTACACACTCACATTTTTACATAATGGCAAATTAGTGACTGTTGTATTCTGCTACCATTCCTATCCCATACTATCCCCGCTCCCCTCCCCTCCCATCATCCTGCTCTACCTCATCTGCTGTTGTTCAATTCTCTCCCTTGTTCCCCCCGCCTTTCCCCTCACATCCTCTTCTATGTAATTTTGTGTAACATTGAGGGTCTCCTACCATTTCCATATGCTTTCCCTTCTCTCTCCCTTTCTCTCCCCCCACTCGTCTTTGTTTAATGTTAATCTTTTCCTCATGCTCTTCCTCCCTGTTCTGTTCTTAGTTGCTCTCTTTATATCAAAGAAGACATTTGGCATTTGTTTTTTAAGGATTGGCTAGCTTCGCTTAGCATAATCTGCTCTAATGCCATCCATTTCCCTGCAAATTCTATGATTTTGTCATTTTTAATTGGTGTGTAGTACTCCATTGTGTATAGATGCCACATTTTTTTTATCCATTCATCTATTGAAGGGCATCTAGGTTGGTTCCACAGTCTAGCTATTGTGAATTGTGCCGCTATGATCATTGATGTGGCAGTATCCCTATAGTACGCTCTTTTAAGATTCTCAGGGAATAGTCCGAGGAGGGCGATAGCTGGGTCAAATGGTGGATCCATTCCCAGCTTTCCCAGGTATCTCCATACTGCTTTCCAAATTGGCCTTACCAATTTGCAGTCCCACAAGCAGTGTACAAGTGTACCCCTTTCCCCACATCCTCGCCAACATTATTGTTGTTTGACTTCATAATGTCTGCCAATCTTACTGGAGTGAGATGGTATCTTAGGGTGGTTTTGATTTGCATTTCTCTGACTGCTAGAGATGGTGAGCATTTTTTCATGTACTTGTTGATTGATTGTATGTCCTCCTCTGTGAAGTGACTGTTCAGGTCCTTGGCCCATTTGTTGATTGGGTTATTTGTTTTCTTATTATTTAATTTTTTGAGTTCTTTGTATACTCTTGATATTAGGGCTCTATCTGAAGTGTGAGGAGTAAAAATTTGTTCCCATGATGTAGGCTCCCTATTTACCTCTCTTATTGTTTCTCTTGCTGAGAAAAAAATTTTTAGTTTAAGTAAGGCCCATTTGTTTATTCTTGTTATTAACTCTTGGGCTATGGGCTTCCTATTAAGGAATTTGGAGCCCGACCCCACAGTATGTAGATCGTAGCCAACTTTTTCTTCTATCAGACACAGTGTCTCTGATTTGATATCTAGCTCCTTGATCCATTTTGAGTTAACTTTTGTGCATGGCGAGAGAAAGGGATTCAGTTTCATTTTGTTGTATATGGATTTCCAATTTTCCCAGCACCATTTGTTGAAGATGCTATCCTTCCTCCATTGCATGCTTTTAGCCCTTTTGTCAAATATAAGAAAGTTGTAATTTTGTGGATTGGTTTCTGTGTCCTCTATTCTGTACCATTGGTCCACCTGCCTGTTTTGGTACCAGTACCACACTGTTTTTGTTACTATTGCTTTGTAGTACAGTTTGAACTCTGGTATTGCTATACCTCCAGATTCACACTTCCTGCTTAGCATTGCTTTTGCTATTCTGGGTCTTTTGTTTTTCCATATGAATTTCATGATTGCTTTATCTATTTCTACAAGAAACACCGTTGGGATTTTAATTGGCATCGCATTAAACCTGTAGAGAACCTTGGGTAATATCGCCATTTTGATGATGTTAGTTCTGCCTATCCCTGAACAGGGTACATTTTTCCATCTTCTAAGATCTTCTTCTATCTCTCTCCTTAGGGTTCTGTAGTTTTCATTGTATAAATCTTTCACCTCTTTTGTTAGGTTGATTCCCAAGTATTTTATTTTCTTTGAGGATATTGTGAATGGAGTGGTTTTCCTCATTTCCATTTCAGAAGTTTTGTTGCTGATATACAGGAATGCCTTTGATTTATGCACGTTGATTTTATATCCTGCCACTTTGCTGAATTCATTTATTATTTCTAGTAGTTTCTTTGTAGACCCTTTTGGGTCTGTTAAATATATTATCATGTCATCCACAAATAGCGATAATTTGAGTTCTTCTCTTCCTATTTTTATGCCTTTAGTTTCTTTTGTCTGTCTAATTGCTATGGCTAGTATTTCAAGAACTAAATTGAATAGAAGTGGTGATAGAGGGCATCCCTGTCTTGTTCCAGATTTTAGAGGGAATGCCTTCAATTTATTTCCATTTAGGATGATGCTAGCCTGAGGTTTAGCATATATAGCTTTTACAATGTTGGGGTAAGCTCCTGTTATCCCTAGTTTTTCTAGTGTTTTGAACATAAAGGGATGCTGTACTTTGTCAAATGTTTTTTCTGCATCTATCGAGATGATCGTATGGTTCTTGTCTTTAAGTCTATTGATGTGGTGAATAGTATTTATTGATTTCCATATATTGAACCAGCCTTGCATCCCAGGGATGAATCCTACTTGATCATGATGCACAATTTTTTTGATATGCTTTTGTATTCGAGTCGCCAGGATTTTATTGAGAATTTTTGCATCCAAGTTCATTAGAGATATTGGTCTGTAGTTTTCTTTCTTTGAGGTGTCTTTGTCTGGTTTCGGGATCAGGGTGATGTTCGTCTCATAGAATGAATTTGGAAGAGCTCCTTCTTTTTCTATTTCTTGAAATAGCTTGAAAAGTATTGGTATTAATTCTTCTTTGAAGGTTTTGTAAAACTCCGCTGTATACACATCCGGTCCAGGGCTTTTTTTGGTTGGTAATCTTTTGATGGCTTCTTCAATTTCTTCCTTTGTTATTGGTCTGTTTAAGTTGTGTGTGTCTTCTTGACTCAATCTGGGCAGATCGTATGACTTAAGAAATTTATCGATATCTTCACTATGTTCTATTTTATTGGAATATAGGGTTTCAAAATACTTTCTAATTATCTTTTGTATTTCTATAGTGTCTGTTGTGATATTGCCTTTTTCATCCCGTATGTTAGTAATTTGAGTTCTCTCTCCTCTTTGTTAGCATGGCTAAGGGCCTGTCGATCTTATTTATTTTTTCAAAGAACCAACTTTTAGTTTTTTCAATTTTTTCAATGTTTTTTTTTTTGTTTCAATTCCGTTGATTTCTGCTCTAATTTTAATTATTTCTTGTCTTCTACTACATTTGCTGTTGTTTTGCTCTTCCTTTTCTAGGTTTTTGAGGTGTTGCGTGAGTTCATTTATTTGTTGGTTTTTTCTTTTTTTGAGGTAAGAACTCCAAGAAATGAATTTCCCTCTTAAAACTGCTTTCATTGTGTCCCATATTCCGGTATGTTGTGTCTGTATTGTCATTTGTCTCTATGAATTTTTTTATCTCCTCCTTTATGTATTCTGTAACCCATTGATCATTGAGTAACATATTGTTCATTTTCCATGTGATGTAGGATTTTTGCTTCTTTCTCTTATCAATGATTTCCAATTTCATTCCATTATGATCAGGTATGGTGCATGGTATTATCTCCACACCTTTATATTTACTAAGAGTTGCCCTATGGCATAATATATGGTCTATCTTTGAGTAGGATCCATGTGCTGCTGAGAAGAACGTGTATCCACTTGATGATGGTTGATATATTCTATACATGTCAGTTAAATCTAGGTTATTGATTGTGCTATTGAATTTAATAGTTTCTTTATTCAGCTTTTGTCTAGAGGATCTGTCTAATGGCGAGAGCGGTGTGTTGAAGTCACCCATAATTATTGTGTTGTAGTCTGTTTGACTCTTGAACTTGAGGAGAGTTTGTTTTATGAATGTTGCAGCTCCATTGTTTGGTGCATACAAATTGATAATTGTTATGTCTTGTTGGTGGATGGTTCCTTTTAACAGTATATAGTGTCCTTCTTCATCCCTTTTGATTAACTTAGGTTTGAAGTTGATTTTATTCGATATGAGTATGGCCACTCCTGCTTGCTTCTGAGGGCCATGTGAGTGATATGATTTTTCCCAACCTTTTACCTTCAGCCTGTGTATGTCTTTTCCTATCATATGAGTCTCCTGAAGGCAGCATATTGTTGGATTTGTTTTTTTGATCCAGGTTACTAGCCTGTGTCTCTTGATTGGTGAGTTTAGGCCATTAACATTTAAGGTTACAATTGAAATATGATTTGTACTTCCAGTCATGTTTATTTATTTATTTATTTTAGTTTGGCTAGTTTTACTTTTTGATTATCTTTGTCCCCCTTTACTGAGATACCTCCTGCTGTTAGTTTTGGGCACTATTTTTCAATTCCTCTTCTTGTAGTATTTTGCTCAAAATGCTTTGCAGTGCTTGTTTTCTGGCTGCAAATTCTTTTAGCTTTTGTTTATTGTGAAAGATTTTAATTTCATTGTCAAATCTGAGGCTTAATTTTGCTGGATACAGTATTCTTGGTTGGAATCCATTATTTTTCAGCGTTTGAAATACATTGTTCCAGGATCTTCTCGCTTTCAAAGTCTGTGATGAAAAATCAGTCATTAACCTAATTGGTTTACCCCTGAATGTAATCTGCCTCCTTTCTCTCGTAGCTTTTAATATTCTCTCCTTGTTCTGTATGTTGGCTATCTTCATAATTATATGTCTTGGAGTTGGTCTATTATGGTTTTGAATGTTTGGGGTCCTGTAGGCTTCCAGGATTTGGCAATCCATTTCATCTTTCATCTCTGGGAAGTTTTCTAGAATTATTTCATTTAATAGGTTGTCCATTCCTTTGGTTTGATTCTCTATGCCTTCTTCTATCTCGATGACTCTTAAATTTGTTTTTTTGATGACATCCCATATCTCTTGAATAGATTGCTCGTGGGATTTAAGCATCTTTTCTGTGTTGACTATATTCTTTTCAAGTTGATAAACTTTGTCTTCATTGTCTGATGTTCTGACTTCTACTTGATCTAGTCTATTTGTAATATTCTTGTTTGAGTTTTTAATTTGGTTTATAGTTTCCTGCATTTCTTGGATTACTGTTTGATTTTTTTTAAGATCTCTATCTCCTGGTTTAGCTCATTCTTTGCCATTTGAATTTGTTTGTTTAATTCATTTTCAAAATATACTTTTATTGCTTGGACTTGCTGTCTCATGTCTTCTCTAATATTCTTTTCCATCTGAGTTAGGTAGGCCTTGATTTCTTTCCCTGTCCATGTTTCTGATGCTTCTAGGTCCTCCTGTAGATTTAAATTGTCCTGCATTGTTTGTACTCCTTTTTTCCCTTGTGTTTTCATGATGTTCACCCTAATTTCCAGCTCTATTTGATTGCTGTGTTTCTGCTCTCTTCTATAAATTTGTTTTGGTTTTGTATATCTCTGTTGTCTCTCCTTTGTGTTGGTAGACTATGCTTGCTAATGTGGATTCTGCTGGGAAGGAATTCCGACGGCCGAGCTCCAGTGACGTCACCTCTCTGCTATGGCGGGCCCCAGGCTCCTTACTGGAGTGTCCGAATGGAGGGGTGGGCCTGGACTGTCTCTGGTTGGTTTCAGCTCCCGGAAGCTGGCGGCTGGGCGGTCTCCAGCCGCCCAGTCGCACGGGCAGCCAGCGGGTGATTGGTCGCCGGCTGGCAGGCGGTCTCCAGCCACCCAGTTGCGCGGACAGCGGGTGGGCTGTCGCTGGCGGGGGGTGATCTCTAGCCGCCCAGTTGCGCAGGCAGCAGGCGGATGATCGGTTGCCAGTAGGTGTGTGGTCTTCAGCCGCTTAGTTGCATGGGCAGTGGGCTGGCTGTCACCGGCGGGTGGGCGATCTCTAGCCGCTGAGTCGCAGGGGTAATGGGCCGGCTGTCGCTGGTGGGCGGGCGATCTCTAGCTACCCAGTCGCGTGGTCGGTCGCCGGCAGGCAGGCGGTCTCCAGCTGCCCAGTCGCGCGGGCAGCCATCAGGAGATCGGTCGCCCCGGGGCATGCAGTCTCCAGCTGCTCAATCCCAGGGGCAATGGGCCGGCTGTCGCTGGTGGGCGGGCAATCTCTAGCTGCCCAGTCGCGCGGTGGGTCGCCTGCGGGGGGCGGACTCCAGCTGCCCAGTTGCATGGACAGCGGGTGGAGTTTCGCTGGCGGGCGTGCTTTCTCCAGCCGCCCAGTCGCAAGGGCCTGGCCTCTAGTCCCCTGGTTTCTCCTGCTAGACCAGATTTCCCCTGAGTGATGCCTCTCGGCAGTTCAAACTGTACTCTGGGCCTGCCGTTTGTTGGGCGTGGAGGGTGGCTATTGGGAACCCTGGCACTCTATTGTTTAGATTTTTTCCTGCTTGCCCCTCCCCCAGCACTGGCAACACAGGTTTTCCCCGCTGATGGGAGGAGGATTTGAAGGTCGAGTGTCTATAGTTTTCCCGGTGTCTTTATGCAGGCTTGCTATGATAATTCCTCCCCCGGAGAGCCTAGGAGAGATTTTATGCGAATTCCCCGCTGTAAGGGAGATGAGCTGAGTAATACGCACCTGTTTTATTGTTGCATTCTGTCGGAGAGTGGCGGTGGTTACTTCAGCTCTCCAACATGGTGGCTGCTGGTTTCCTTGGTGGAGTTTCCGTTGTGGGGGATAGAACTGTCCCGCTTCCTTCCCTGTCTGAAATCCCGAACTCAGCCTGGGGCTCCGTGAGTGCTCAGGCGGCAGGATTCTACAGAATCTGCCGCAACCTCCCTGTTTGCTGGTCGCTTCTCGGCGGCTCCCCACCGTCTGTAGCTGTGGGGCATGCTGTGCAGATCAGTCAGCCCAGATCTGCGGTCACACAGTTGGCTCGTGTATGAGACTCAATTACCAGACCTCGGTGCTGGAAATCCTTCCTCTAGGTTTCGGTGCACCCCCATTTTGCTGTAAGTTCCTAACAAGATAGTTTTTTGTCATTCTAACTCGTTATTCACCCGCACAGTGGCGCGGTACACAGGGTGTGATGCACTCTATTCGCGGCCGTCTTAAAAATGTGATGATGCTTTTCAGTGTAAGATTATATTTGGGTAGAAGGAAGACCAGTAGAATAGAGTAAGGAATATAGAGGGAAAGAGGAACTACTGGGGACTGAAATGGAGGAAATTATATTCCATATATGTATATGTCAAAATGAACCCCACCACTGTGTAACAATAATTCACTAATAAAAACATTTGTAAGATACTATATTTGGGAAATATCTTGGGAATGGTTTACTTCTTGAGTAGATCAGTATAATCAAGAATCCATAGGAAAAACTTCGACTTTGGTGTTACAAACGAATGTTCTGCCTCCAAATTGGCAGAAATATTGCTAATTCTATTTAAGGAATTAACATAAGCCCAGTTTTCCATTCCCTGACTCGATGATGATGGATGGGTCTGAGGCTACCCGGGAGTTTTTCAGAGCCTCTAGAGATGGGGCTTACACCATCAAGGAATGCTCTCCCCTGACCCACTCCAATAAAAAATCAATACAAAATCCAGTCCAGCACTCTACATAAGGTGGCCCCTGGCTGCCTGTTTCAAGCTACCATTCTCTCCCTTCTGTACAATAGGACTCCTGTTGTCTCATGAGTGGGATTTTCGTCCAAGAGCAGAGTCAGATTTCTCATTTGTTTGGAAAATAGTTGCTGGAGTAACTGTGTTCTTATCTGAAATTCCCAACACTAGGTGAGTCATGCCGAAGATCCTGCTGAAGCCAATAGGAGCTGCTTTCTCATGTTGATGGCCAAACAGAAAAATCAAGAGCTTAACATTTGGAGTCTGACCATTTAAATGCCTTTACTGGACTTTTGGGTATTTGATCACTTGAGGGTTTATTGGAGTGCTCTCTTCTTTTAATTATAAGTTCACTCAAGAATTATATCTGAAAACAGGAGCGTGGGGTTATAATAGAATCAGAGTTTCTGTTTTTTCTGTGAGGGAGACAAGGCACGGATGTTAGAACCACTCGATAAGCACTAAATAAATCATGTCCCTTCACTCTGGTGCAGAGGGACTCGGCACTTCCTTTGCTGGGCCCAGCTGATGGGCCTCTATAAAATTCTTGGCAGGCACTTAGGTCCCAGCAGGAGCTCTGCTGGGATGAAATCATGGAGTGCTGGAGGACAGCACCCCTCTCACCATCCCCATGGCAACTGTCAACCTCACAGGAACAAAAGAGATGTCTTGGGTTTGTGATTCCTCTGGGAATGCCCTCTGGGCTTGAAATGCCTTATTACATTTCAAAGATTCAAGTACTGAGACTCTAGGGAGAAAATTTGCTCGCCTGCTGTCCTGATGTAGAGAAGTGAGCCATTTTCTCCTTATTGAGAGACAAATATTGACTGATTGGTGTGAGTTATTGGTTGGCATATTTTGCTCAAAGTAATAGACTTCTTACATCTAAAAAGTGCTGCTTATAATAGGGTGGTCCTTCTTTGAAAATCAAACATTTTCTGACATTGTAATATTTCAAGTAGGGTACCGATACCTATTAAAGAGTAAATAGAAAAAAAATAATTGAGTGAGATCCCTAGTAACACTAGGTTATATCTGTATTCCCCTACAAAGCTTGAGTTGCCTCTACTAGGATTCAGGACTTAGAGTAGAAATCCACTTATACAGACCAGACTCCAGAAGGAATATGCTGAATAGAGGGAAAACTTAGAGAACCCAAAGCACCATAGAGTGGATGAAAAGCAGGGCATAGAGGAGAAGAAGGGTTGTGTGGACTATTTTGGTCTTTGCTGATAGGTAACTAAGTAATTGCAGACTAGTTATTTGAGCAATCAAGATTTCCTCATATTGTGTGAGTGGAGGGGACTGGACCCAGTGTTTTCAAACATCCCTTTCTCTTCTCAGATGGAGGGACATGAGCTGCAGAACCATGTCACAAAGGGAGATTCAGCATTATGAGTTTGTAAAGATCAGCTTCAACTAAAAAGGGTCTAAGGTAGATGTTCATGATAAAGTCATGAATTTCCACTCAGAAAAGAGGTGTGTATCATCAGACACATTGGCATATACCTGTAATCCCAGCTACTCAAGAGGCTCAGGCAGGAGGATCACAAGTTTCAGGCCAGCACGGGCAGCTTAGCAAAGACCCTGTCTCAAAATAAAGCAAAGGACTGGGGATATGTCTCAGTGGTAAAGTATCCCTGGGAGGCAGGGAGGGATGAAAGGGTAGGGAAGCAAGAGAAGTGAAGGTAGGGAAGCAAGAGAAGGAAAAGGGAATGGGAAGGAGAAGGGATGGAGGGAGGAAGGAAGGAAGAAAGAAAGAGAGAGATAACTTGAAACCTTTGACTCCTTTGATCTGGGATTTTTTCCAAACAAAAAGGAAAGATTGAAAGTAAGGTGCTGGTCCACATGGTCTTCTATAATCTTTTTATTTGTATTCTTGACAGCAACCTACTAATTTTGGGGGAGAGCTTAGGTATAGATAGATGAACAACTCACTTAATGACACTCTTCTCCACCTTTGTTTTAACATTTACAGCTGACCAGGATGTGGGGTTCTAAGAACAAATCATCCTCCTATTACAATTCAGACAATGTCTTCACAGTCCTTATTAACAACACTGGAGTAGAAAACGGCTGACACTGTTCAAGGAGGGTCAAGACACCTGGTGTGTTATGCAGGTGCTCAAACCCACCTTCAGAAGGGAGAGAACAGTATGTTTCATGCTTCCTCCAAAGAGCAAAGGACTCTTTCTGATTTTCTGGTCCACAGATTTATCCAATACCTGCTCATCAAGTTTTATAACCTCATGAAAAGAGAGCTAAATTAAGAATAAAATGTTTTTGCCAGTGCCACGATTTTTAGTATCAAACAATCCCAGAAGTCCTCTAAGTTCAGAAGGGGTCATATTTGGGTCACATGGGATACGTGTGAAATCGACTTTACTTCATATCATGAAAACCTGTGATAAGAAACCAAAGATGAAATGTTTAAAGCATATTTGATGAATGCAAGTTTTGTATTTCCAGTACCTTCAATACATTTTGTCTTTATTGAACTTAGTACCATATGTGGTATCTAGAATGGAAAATTGAGCTAACTCAGCACTGTCATTTTTTTTTATAATTAGGAATGGTGTGTAATATATGGACATTTGTGCTTTTAAGAGCCTATTTTTGAGCCAAATAAAACCCTCAATTAGTACAGATTTGAGTTAAGTCAGCAGCTTGTGAGTTAAGGAGGAAGAACTCAATGTCAAATGCCATTTCTTAATTTAACAAACATGAAATGTTTCTCCCCTGCAGTGGTAATCTCTGGGATTTCCTGGTACTTATATTTCACCTCAAAGAATTCCCACACTCCCTATACAAATCAGCGTTACCTTTAGTATTTCCAATATGATCAGCCTTCTCTTTGGACATAGCTATAGAAATCTCTTTCTTCCAACATATGCATCTTTGAAGTAATGAGGAAAGAGTTGTAAATCACTAAGCAGCGAACACATAATTTGTCATTTGCAACAGTTTATTAGGGCAAGTACTGTAGGAAAATTATTTTTTAAAAAAATTAGCCAGAAACACAAGCTTGCTACCATGAACACTAAACACTTATTATCCTGGGAGCCAATCTAAGTCCTACAACTCTTGCAAAGGTTATTTTTTATTTTCATAAGCCCAGCCTCTCCAATATGCTCACTTGCCTTCCAAGTACCTCTTGGACCTCTCAATTTGTAAACACTTCTTGTTCTATCTTTAAGTCTCAATAAAAACTAAAATGATATTTTGAATTCATCTTAGAGTATTTACCATCTGGAAGATCACTGTGGGTTGAATTTTTGTATCTCTCCAAAATTCATGTTGAAATGATCTCTGAATACAATAGCGTGTTAAGAGGTTTCAAGAGGCAACTAAGTCAGTCATGTGGGCTCCTTCTTCCCGAATGGGATTAAGACCCTTATAAAGGGGGCTTCACCCTTTTCCCCTTCTGTCTTCCTTCATGTAAGGTCACTGCATTAAGACACCATCTTGAAGTGAAGAAACCAGCCCTCATCAGACATCAAAACCACTAGTTCCTTAAACTCACATCCCAGCCCTGGAACACTTAGGAATAAATTTGTATTGCTTACAAACTTCCAAGTTTGCAGTATTGTATTACAGTGGCACAAGCAGGCTAAGATAAAGTATAGGTGTCTATATGAATGAAGGGTCTTACTCTGTTGCCAAGGCTGGTTTTGAATTCTTTGGCTCAACTGATCCTCTAGGCTCAACCTCTGGAGTAGCTAGGCCTATACAAACATGCCACCAAGCCCAGATTAATTCATATTTAATAGAGGGGTGGGGTAGCTTTGCAGTTACAGTAAAGGAATGAATTTTTCTGAGTGTAGGGATGGAGGTGATTTGTTGGAGAATTAAGCCTTCTTATTTCTTCTCTCTACTACTTGTGCAAAAGGCCAGCCCACAACTGAACTTCTTTTCACCTAAGGCAGAGTGAAAGACAGGTTGCTTTAGGGTGGCTAACCTCAAGGAACAAGAAAATTTTGCAATGGTCCAGGAAAACAAGATGAAAGCAGCATATGGGTGCTTCCTAATCCAGGTCCGATCATTTATTTATTATAACATACTGATTTCAGCAAGGTAGGAAAGAGTGAGAAGTCAAGAAAGTGACCTTTTGGGTAGGCAGAGAGAGCCCCCATTGGAATGTCAAGATTCAAAGAGGCTTCCAGAGGGTGTAAGTGAAGATATGTACTTTAGATTATGAGCTAGCATCCCATTGAGTGTCTTCTATGTCCTTTAGTGTAATTCTGTCATGGTCTATAAAATCTACCCTGAAATTAATTTCTTAAAAAAAAAAGAGGATGACCTCACCATCATCTGCTTCTCACTTTTCTGATCACTAGGAGCTAGAAGCCCCTGGAGTGATAAGTCTGGAATGCCAGAACTCATTATTTACAACTTCATGGGGTTAGCAACTGTTACTTTCTGTTGCCTTTCCTAAGCACTGCATTTGCAATGTTCTAGTAACTCTATTAACTGAGGAATGTAATGTGAGTGAGCACATGGCCAACAAGGTACAAAGGATGGAAACTTGTGCTTCTCAGCAAACAGGAAAATCTTTTGATTCGTTGCAGGAAATTATTTTTTGTATTTGAGCCACTTGTCAAAGTCTCAAGCAAACTGAAAGATGCAATATTTTAGTGCTATCTGATCTTAACTAATTAGAAGTGTAACTGATCAGAGGTGCAGATCACCTTAGAAGCAGATATCCAAGATACTATCCTCTGTGGCTCTGTGTGAAGAGGAACCCACACTAAACAGGTGAGGCCAAGGGTGCTCGGTTACTTGGAGGAATAAGTAGAAAGAAGAAATGCTTATCACTTCATACCTCAGGGAGGAGAGGCCAAGGACACTTACTTTCTATGAACAAAGAATGAGGCATAGTGAAAGACAGGTTGCTTTAGAGTGGTTAACCTGAGGGAACAAGAAAACTTTGCCATGGTCCAGGAAAACAAGATGAAAGCAGCATATGGGTGCTTCCTAATATGACTGAGGTTTTTGTCAATTTGAACGGCATTCCTAGAATCCCTGGGTACTGCTTCCCAATTTGGCCTTTTACGATTTTAGGCCTTAAAGCCACAAAACCAAACTATAATCCCTATAATACTTTGGCACCAGAGGGTGGGCTTAGAAGAATTTTTATCCTTAAGCCTATATTTTCTGGTTTTTGCTGGCTCATGCATTATCCATAAAATATCTGGAACACATTTTTGATCATTCATGATTTATTCTAAAGGTCTGGGCTAAACCAACAGTAACTATTCTTTGGGGGATCATTTCCTGCATTGGAGCCTGGAAAATTAAGAATCTCTTTAAATTGAAGTTAGTAAAACAAAGTATCCAAAAGAAGTGGCTCTTGGGATCTTGTATGGTCTTATAATCTGCAGGCTGGTGCAAAGTCCAAATTATTATTATACATATAAAGACCAAGTGTGAATCTGAACACATATCTTACCCCAACTTTCAAATAATTATCACAGGTGCATTTTCCTGTTTTTCAAGTTGAGACTTTTATTGCTTGGTCCATAAAAGCACTTCTTTATCATTCTTCTCATCATTGTTTACTTTCCTCTCTGAACTCCTGAAGTCTGAACACTGGTCTACAAATATTTATCAGTCAGCAAATATTTGCTGCTGGAAGCAGGCATAATTCCAGCTATTTTACACTGAAAGGGATTTAACACAGAGATTTGGATGCTCACAGAATTGTTGGAAAATTTAGCAGAAAGGGCTTTAGGCTGTGCATCTAGGAGTACTGCCAATAAGGCCTCTTAACTAGCCCTTTAGAAGGAAAACCCACCCCTGCCACATTCAAAACAGATGCAACTAGCGAAGCTTCTAAGTTTCATAGAGCTGGAATTCTAATCTTTGGAAGCCATTGATATCCACTCTGTAACTATCTCTCCATGCCCACAAAGTTAGTGACTGGATGCTACAAGGCAGCTGCAGAAAACTGGTCTCTATGATCTGGCTTCAGTAAAGACAAGTGCAGTAGCAAGGAGAAAGCTTCTATTTGATTTCTGCCAAGTCTCATACAGTGCACTTAATTTCAAGAATCTAATTTGCATCCAGAATGCTAGTTTTAAGGGAGTCTGGGAAATGTAGGTTTCGGCTTTCTACATTCTTATAGCCCAGAAAAGCATGCTAGAAGGAATTTGGGATAGATGATGAGTGTCAATTTACTATAGCAACCCTAAACTCATATGTTGCTATTAATTACTGTTTTGATTCCTACTCTTGCATTTGTTAAAAAACAAAAACAAATTCTTTGAGTACAGTATCATTTCTCAAATTTTTGAATGAATGCCTTGTAATGTCTAGAACAATTCAGGCTCAGTAGATATTTGTGGATTAACTGTTCACTAAATAATCTTTTTTTTCTTAAAAATATGACTTTAACATATCTATTAAAATATTGAATGGCTTTTGTCTCTTAGTAGGTAGTGTTTTTACCATAGGGTGTTTTTTTTTTTGATGCCTAAATATGTTTTACTAACGTGGGGTGACCATTCTAAACACTTAAGATCACTGTGAAAAGAGAATACTAGAGGAGGCAGATTAAGGCAGATTATATCCATTCCAATGTGTACTCATTCCAACTCATGACTATTTTAGGAAAAGCACATCAATTAGAATCATCTTGCCATATTTCATCTTTTTACTAAAAGCTGACTACAGAAAAATATGGATATTTCAGCATTTCAATGACTATAATTATGGCTAATCTAAAGTTAAATTTATAGCCAAATATAAACACATTATACAATCTAGTACCAATATATTAAATTTCTCAATTTAGCAAAAGTTTTCCCAAAATATTTACTTGCAGAGGTAAATAGACTGTCTACAGTGGCTATTGGAAGAAGTTCATGAATCCAAAAGTCTGAATACTATAGAAAAATCATATGTTAAGGAATTTTAAATTGAGAAGGATTCTTAGAGCCTATTAAGATGTGAGCCCCGGAGATACTATCACTTGCCTAGTGTTACACACAAGAAATGTGGAAAGGCCAGATCATAAATTTGTGTCTTCTGATTAGTTCAGTGTTCTTACCACACATCATATACCTTTTTTGAAATAGAATTGTGTTTCTATTCCTTGGGAAAAATATCAGTGAAAATCTACTTTCATATACAGTCCTACATTGCTTAACATCAGGGATACATTCTGAGAAATATTAGGCAATTTTTTTCACTGTGCAACATTATATAGTGTCCTTACACAAATTAAGAGGGCTTGAGTGGTACTAGGTGATATGATCTTAGGGGACCATTGCCATATGTGTTGACTAGTGCAGTGACCCTTCACTGCCCCTGTCTTTGAAAGAGTCGGGAATCTCCAAATCCCCTGTCATATACACAAAGAAGTTTGAAATCTTAGTTAGCAACACACACATATATAGTAGACACACACACACACACACACGTACACATATACTACCTTCTGTTTGAAGTGATAGTTTCAATGTAGATCTTAACTAGGGTGATGGCAATGAAAGAGGAAAACCTCAAACTTTCTTCAGCTGAGCAATTCCGAGTTCTAGTAAATTCATGAAATGACATACTCAAAACATCAGTTCTCTTATTCATGCAATGGGTTTCTTAGCCTTTGCTTTGAGTTAAAAACTGGTGTCATTTTAGAATAGTGAGATGACTCTTCTAGAAAGGTTATCTGCACTGCCCTCACTGATGAAGGAATTGGGAAAATGAGGGACTTAAATATTATGCATTGGTAGTAAATGTTATGCTGGCATGATGAATTGTTTCCAGGAATTGAAATACCATAGACTGGTTCTTCTCGGAATTAAAAACACACAGTAGACTTGGGGAATGTGGGGAGGTTGAAATAGCAGACAAGTTGCTGAGTGGAACACTTCCCAGGACCAGCAAAATGAGATCTTCTATTATCATATTTCTAATTCTAGGTGGGACTTTTAATCTTATTTTCATTGATTTTGGTAATTGTACATATCTGCAAAGCTAGAGTCTATACTGATCAATGAAACAGAGAATAGTAATCAGATGATTCAATGAGCTATAGAAGAAAAATCCCCCCAAATGCCTTCTCTGCTCTCTCTCAGGATAATGTCTAAAATAATGAATGTTAGCAGCATAATAGGGTCCTTCTGTCTCTCTCAGGAGAAAATCTGATAGCAAATGTGTATTTTAAGGCAATGTGCTTGCTAAACAGTAAGTGCAAATCATTAAGAAAGTACCAATTTTTCAGACTTTATCAATTTAAGTTGGCTTCCAGGATTCAAAAAACCAATAATAACAGTATGATAGTAATGATGGAAGAGTAGTAGCAATTCCTTTTTTAGAGAATTATTCATTGCTAGGTCTCTGCTGATCAGTGCTAAATTTTACAGCTGAATACAAAACTCCTCCATTAAAGAAACCAATGGTGGCTTCCTAGGAGAAAACTGTTATTATATACCAGAGGAAGAAGGAAATTGGCCAACCACCATTACCTAGGAAGACTCCCGAGAATATCCTAGAAATATAGCCAAATAAGTATCAAATAGGGAGTCTTAGGGTTTTCGTAAAGGAAAGACTTTTAAAAGAGGTGCAATGAAAATAGAATGCAATTTTCAATAACTTTTTAAAGAAGGGAAAAAATTGTCCTGGAACACAGAAACTAGAATATCAGCTAATATAAATTGAACCTTTGCTATGTTAACTTCATACAAATTATTACATCCAACATTTATACCAAATTTATGAGATGGGTACTATTAATAACAAAATTTAATATATAGCATTTACAATTCATTGGGCATGACTTGGTAACTATACACATTTGCTTTTAGCTTCCAGAAAGACATGTGAAGCAGGTAGTAGTAATATCCCCCATTTTATAGAAAGGGAGAGAACAGATATTAAATAACTTGTCTAAAGTATTGTACCACCAGATAGAAGAGCCAGGATTTGAAGACAGGCAGTCTGAATCCTGAGGCTCCTCTATGCCCTCCTGCCAGTATTGAGGAGGACACCAATGTGGTTATACTCTTTCCTTTTTTCTATGTTCTAAAACTTTGAGCTCGACCACATCTTCATTCATTCATTTGTTTAACAGCTATCAGTTGAGGGCCAGTATGATCAGGTGCTGCTCTGTGTGCTAGAACACCTCAGGGACCAAGACCCAGGCTCTCCGCCCTTGTGGAGGGTCCTTCTAGCTGTGTTCTACTCAGCCTACTCTGAGCAAAGACTCAAAAGTGGTATTGAGGAGCGGGGAGCAGTTCATCATGTAGAAATCCTGAGAAAAAGTTATTAAGTGAAGAGATAGTTAATCAGAGTCCTAAGGTGGAAGCCTATACTTTATAAAGAAAATTCCAGGTAAAAGGGACAAATGAGTAAAGGCTCTGCAGTTAGGTACCTCTTTGGCAGACGTGAGAAGAACAAGGAAGACATGTAGTTGGAGCAGAGAAGTAGGAGCCCAGGGTCAGAGGAGGTTGGATCAGAGAAGGCTCACGTGATGAGAGCAAGCACGCCAGTTTTCACTCTTAGTGAAATGGGGAGCCAGTACAGGGTTTTGAACAATAAAATGAGACTCGTTTCTTAAAAGGATTCATCTGACTGCTGAATTGTGAATAGATGGTAGAGCGATAAAGACAGAAGCCATAAGTGCTTGATAAACTGATGTGAGAAATCCTGATGTGGACAAGGATTGAGAATGGAGAACAGGAACTCAGTTGGGTACATTAAGTTCAGAGTGTTTATTAGACTTCTGTATGGAAATGTCAAGGAGACAGTTGAAGAAGAAAGAGAGAGATCTAAGCTAAAGGTATAAAATTGGGAGTTCAGCATGTTGATGGAATTGATGCCATGTGGTTGGGTGAGACGAATAAGCTAGTGGAAACAGCTGGAGACAAGGCCTGTCATTTGTATCGCACAGCTATCGGTGCTGTTGTGACTGAGCTCCCTCTCAGCCACGTAGCCAGCTGGCAGGTGAGCTGAGGCCTGGTTCCTAGGATGAACTAGGCTTGGCAGATTCCACTTCTGCTCTACCTGGTCTCTCATGCTGCAGAGGATCTGCCCAAACTTGCTCTTTTTGCAAGAGTCAGCGGTCTAGAAGAATGAGACTAAGAGAAGGAGGGAGGAAATGCACTGCATCTAGAGTCCTAGGCTTGGGGCTGGAACACTGTGGCTCTTGCCACTTCATAGTGAGCAGCCTGTATTGGGGGTATAGGAAGAAAAGTCTCTCCCTTTTAGTGAAGGAATTGCAAGTCATGTTTCAGTCAGTTTTTTTTTTTTCTTCTGTGACTAAAGGATCCGACCAGAACAACTGGAGAGATAGAAAGCTGTGTTTGAGGGCCTTGGTCTTAGAAGGCTGGCTCCATTCCTTGAAGCTCAAAGTGAGGCAGGACATCATGGCAGAGTGTGGCAGAGGGAACCAGCTCACATGATGATCAGGAAGGAGAGAGAGAATCCAACCCCATCATTTCTCCTCTGAACCTTCTTGCATTATCTCACACATGAGCTTTTGGGAGACACCTCAAACCATAACCTCATGTTGCAGATGGCCTGGAAATAGAGGAGAGGAAAAGTTGGGGAGTATTTTGCAATCATTTTCTACCCCAGACCTTACCATCCTTTAGCATTTTCTATTGGGAGGCTCCCTCAAAATTTCACAAAAAGTACCAGTGATTGTGATGCTCCCTTCTGTCTATACTGCCTTCCCCATATTCTGGACCTTTCTAGAACTGTATCTCACTTCCCTCATCTTCTTTACAAACCATTCCTACTCATACTGACCTCTTGCTCTCTGCATGACTAGACCCTCTGTAATTGAGACCACAGATCATACATTCAAGTGCTTAAGTAGGGGACTGGCACATAACAAGCTCTCAATAAATGGTGGCTATTCCCATTCTTCTTCTTCACCACATTACAAGTCATCTGAAAATGTTCTCTAATTATCTTTAGGCAGTGGTCTTGTCAGTCTCTCTAACTAGGCCATCATTCCCTTAATAAGAGGGGATGTCTTCAGTATCTCTGTGGCCTGCACAGCGGGAGGCACGTAATGAGTACTCAGTAAAATCTTGTTAATTATTAAGGGTTGATTTAAAGTCTAAGGAGATTCATATAGTTTAGAAATTATCACATAGTTAGGATGTCTTGAAGCTACATCAATTCTGAGAATTTAAGAACTGTATGCATGTTGGAGAGAACTCTATTATTAGGAAAAGGATTATTCTCTCTAAGGAAATTATTATCTAAATATTTTTTCACCTTTTAATATCAATTTTGGTACTTTGAATTAAAGGAGTGAACATAGGAATTCTGAAGACCCAATAAAAAGCAGGCATTAATCATGTTTAAACACTGTGCCTTGTATTTTCAGCAAATGCATTATTCCATCCATTCAGTATGCTGCCTGGAACTTCAAAATAGATTTCTGCTTTTGCTGGTAAGTTTGAAATACAGAAAAGAATATGCAGGTTTTCTCAAAATTGAAGTAAGGGGCTGTAACTAAAAAATAAAAATAAACATGCAACAAAAGGAAAATGTTAGCAAATATATTAAAATCACAATAACCTCAACAACTGAAAATTTCTATGTTCTATAGGTCTCATTTGAATCATAGGCTATATCATTTCTACACCAGTTCTCACAAGTTAGGAGGTAAAAATGACCAGCATGGTCCTTGGGTGTGAGTAGGAGGACCTCAGGGGTCATATGAAGTATTCACTGAACCATTTCCATAGACCCAGATTATTTTGCTTCTTTCAATATTAAATTCTCCATAAATAACATGCCTGTCATCAATTCCAACACATTTTTTAAAGATATCAAATCAAATCAAAATCAAAAGGTCTCAAATGAATAAATTTGCAGTGAAATTTCTGATTTTTAACCATTCAGTGCCTTTTCTAAGCTTCAGCCTCTCATTAAGCACAGACTTACAGTTGCAAATATTGCACTTTATTCTTTGCACAATATAGTCTGGAATGAAATTGAAATGCACAGTAAAGAAATGGTAACATTAGTTATATCAAGGCATTGTTTTCACTTTTCGATATTTCCATCGATTTTTATTCTCTCCTGTATTTGTTAAATGCCTAGACATCTGTTTACTCTATGCGTGCACACTTCTGTTTGCAGTTGCCAAGCACAAGACCATTTTTTTGGTTGAGATTTTAAAAATGTTTAATTCTTCAAAAATTCACTGGGAGATTTACAGACTACAGGGGGCAGAACGAGTTAGAGTAGCTTCAAATGGAATATGTGTTTTGCGGTCAGTTAATCGGTTCCTCTACCTGCAACCTGCTTTACCTACTGTCACTGACTCATTTTAAATCAGGAATTATTCTGGCACCAAGATTGTTCTTCAGCCTTCTGAGCTGTTCTGCTCACCTCCATTCTCTCCCTTTTCCTATTCATTCTACTTACAGCCAAATTAAATGTCCCTCAAGTAGCAGATTCATCATATTTAGTCCTTGTTTAAAAACTTTCAATACTCCAATTAGGCCTTGAAATTAAAATCCAAGAATCTTAGCATGATTATCACAACCCAAATTTCTGTGGTCCCTTGCTTCTTTATGTGACAACTCCTGTGAGACATCTCATCTAGGCTTCCTGCTCTCTCCTCCCCTGCCCTCTCTTTATATAGTGTTTTCTCATTTAACACCTAGTGAGACTCTCCATCCCAGGACTCCCATAAATTTGAAATGCCTGGCTTCTCTCGGGGACAGAGGCTTTCAGCCCCATTCCCAATGTTAATTCTCCTCTTTCTTCTTTTAACAGAAATCTAATTGTTCATAGTGGTACTACATCTAGCATAAAAAATAAAAACTTACCTGTGTTTTTGTGATCTAAATCAGGCCTATGGGGTACATGTGCACATTTTAGGATAGATTATCCACAACAAAATTTTAAAAGCAGTCAAACTTTGCTAATATCTGCCTTTTTCCTTTTCTCCATTTCCTTCTTCTTGCTATCACAGCAGATGTTATATCTTCTTGAAGTAATTTTCTGGCTGAAGATTAACAGAGAGCAGAGAAAGAAGACTCTTATTTTGTAGCTTTCTCACAGCTATCGGATTAGATCACATGAGCAGGACAGCACAGCCCTCTCTCTGATCTACAGATACAGTATTGTTAACTAAGGGCACCATGTTGTATGGCAGGTCTCTTGAACGTATTCATATTGCACTACTGAAACTTTATACCCACAGAACAGCAACTTTCCATTCCCCTTCTCCCCCAGTTCCTGGACACCACACACCACTATTTTTTGTGTGTTTTAATACCTTAAATACTTCATGTGAGATCGTGTCGCAATTATCCTTCTTTGACTGGCTTATTTTGATTGGCATAACATCCCCAAAGTTGCATATGGTATGATCTCTTTTGTAAAAGTTCATCTGTGTTATTTTTATTAACTTATTAATTATACATGGGATTTAGTATGATATTTCAGCATATGCATACAACATGCAGAGAGTCTCCTTTTCTAAATCAGAGGAATATTCTATTATGTGTGTGTCTTTTATCCCCTCATCTGTTGGTGGACATGTAGCTTGTTCCTACACCTTTGCTGTTATGAATAATATTGCAATTGATATGGGAGTGCAAATATTTATGCAAGATCTTTATTTCAGTTCCTTTGAATAAATATTCAAAAGTGGTATTGCTGGATATCATATGGTAGTCCTATTTTTAAATTTTTGAGGAACTTCCACACTTTTTTCTTCTCTTTACTAATCCTTCCTTCTGCTAAGTCCAGATTATTATAGTCATCAAAGTGTTTCTAAATTTAAATATTATCTTTTAAGTTTTAGAGTATATATTTAGTTCTTTTTAAAAAAATTCCATTTATCTCTTGAAATTCTTCATCTTTTTTGTACATCCTCTATTTGATTTAACATAATTATAATAGTATGTTAAGGACTTTGTCTGCCAATTCTTATATCTGAGTAATTTGTGGATCTGTTTCTATTGGCTATTTGTTATTTTGAGAAAGTACCAAATAAACATTTTAACATTTATTTCTTGGTGGTGTGAAAGACAGTACATATAACTGTATATGATAAAATTCTATATCCTGTAGGTGATGTTATTCTACCCCTTCCTCCCACCCCAAGAAAAAAGTATATGTTGTTTCCTCTGAGAAACTATTGCTTTGTGACACTCAGAATTTTAGCTGTGTCAAAATCAGATTGCAGCTTACATTAATTTTATTTTACTTTTGGTTTCAAGAGAATGACACCTGTCTTAAAATTATTGAATTATTTTATGCCTCTGTCTTCTGCAGGACTTTAACTTCTAAACACTCTGAGGCTGCAGGAGACTTCTCTCTGTTTTTCAGCTCAGCTTCCCACCTCTCTGATTCCCAATACTCAGCAAAAGTCCTGCAGGGGAAATTCAGTATGTGATGAAAATTATTGGCCGCATGTATGAGGCTTCTTCATGTTCCAATCTGCCATGCCTATTCTGCACAGCTGCTAAAAACTGTGATGGTTTCTCTTTCTTCCCATTGAATCTAAGTAGTTTGGAAAGCTAGTTTTCTATTCATCCTCAGATGCAAATCCATCTCATTGCTCCCAGAGAGGACATTAAAGAATAGCTGCCTATCTTTGCTTATCTGGGAAGGTCTTTTTTCTCTGGAATTTAGTTTTTTTATTTTTTTCAATTAAAACTCTCTAAATTAGCCAGTTTTTCTAGTTGTTTTCATTGGAGCAAAAGCCTGTCAGAAACTGGCAATGGAATTCCTTTCTTCAATAATTTTGGGAGCCATTAGAAAGCATAGTTGACAAATCAATACCAAACAGTTCTCAAATAGATATTAAGCTTTGAGCATGTTCTTATCTTCTAACATTGGAAGAGACACATCCAAGACTGATAAGCTTGGTTGTTCTATATTCTGCTGATATGTCCTTTAGACCCTGTGGCATGTAACTCCAGTGTCAGAGAACAAATTGGCTTGGTGTCATAGCTGCTAACAAAGGTTGAATTTGTTATGATTGAAAAATAGATGCAGTAGAGATCATTTTGCTATGCCAAAATAGCCCCCTATATCCTCATTTAAGTCTTCAATAACTCAGATAAACCAAGTCCTAAAGTAGTAAGTTAATGTTTGCTTTCAATTTTTATTGATATCAATTTTTCCTTCATTGAATGTGATACTTAAGTAATACTCAAAAAGCAAGGCTTTGTTTATCAATAATTTGTAAAAGTCCACATAAGATGGTCTCTAGATACCTGCTCTGCTCATTCAACATACAGTTTTTCAGTAAGGGCAGTTCTAAATTTTCTAGAGAATGTTGATTCCTATGGATGATTCATGAAAGAGGGTTCCATAGATAAGTGTATCTTGAAAATACTAGAAAGTGAAATACATTTATTGATATTATAAATTAATATTAGGGATCTGAAGAGTTATGCAATGGCCCTTTTTTATTTTAAATTGGCATTTCTACACAATTACTCAATTAAGAAATCTCTCTCTCTCTCTCTCTCTCTCTCTCTCTCTCTCTCTGGTACTGGGTATTGAATCCAGAGCTCTTCTCATGCTATGCAGGTGCTCTACCATTGAGCTACATACTCAGCCTCATTTAAAAAAAAAAAAAACAAAATTTTTGACACAGATGTTGCTAATTTGACCAGGTTGGCCTTGAATTTGTAATCTTTCTTCTTCACCCTCCCAAATAGCTGAGATAACTGTTATGCACTCCACACCTGGCTTCTTTCTCTCTCCTTTTAAAACTAAAATCTATAAATGTTCTTTGAATCTGGTATTCTGTGGAATACACCCGAGAGAATGTTTTTAAGAGAATAATGAAGTTAATAAAGAAAAGATAATGGCTACAAAATTCTTTTAAATAATTAAGAGACAGGCATCTTAATTGCCTAGAAATCTCTTGTCTTTTGTAGAGTTTGAGATTTAATTCCACAGACTTTAGAATATATATGAATTAATTCTATAAGTAGTATTATGTATCTGAATGCTAGGAGCCTTATGAACATAGTAGAACTACCATTCTTTGTCAGAATGAGGAGTAACATATTTATCTGATACTTATGGAATCTCCGGGAATTGTTCAGATTTCGAATGAGAAGGTGGTCTTCCTGAAAAGTAGCACATCAGTGTGCATATGTTTTCTTATATGTGAGGTCATCTCTAGATGTTTAATTGTATTTCCTAATTTCTGACCCTGTTGGCAAGATATCTGTGTCTTGACAGTATAATTTTAAATAGAAGGTGCTGTTTTAATTTCTGTGAAATTAGATGGACATATCTTACTAGATAGTTTATTTTTAGTCATTATAGACCTTAAATTTCATCCAGTTGAGAGAATCACTGGAGTGTTTAATTGTGAATCCCACATACAAGAATGATCCAACTCCTTTAAGTAATCCAAGAAATTTCCAATTTGGGGAAACACAGTAAAAGAATCATCTCACCTGATAGTTGATTTTGTTGGTGAAGCTTGAATCTCTGAACACTTCTGTGTGCTACTGATGTTTCCTCTGCCTGGAACTATTCCTTTCCACAAAAATGCTCTGGTTTAAATTTTATTCATACTTGAGAATTTGTGTAACTGCCCGCCAAAGCCATTAAAATTAGTTCTCTAGCTTTTTGAGTTCTTTAATAACCCAATCAATAAATGGGCCAAGGATCTGAAGAGACACTTCTCAGAAGATGATGTATAATCAATCAACAAACACATGAAAAAATGTTTCATCATCACTAGCAATTAAAATGCAAATCAAAACCACTCTAAGATTTCATCTCACTCTAGTCAGAATGGCAGCTATTATGCATACAAACAACAATAAGTGTTGGTGAGGATATGGAGAAAAAGGTACACTCATACATTGCTGGTGGAGCTGCAAATTGGATAAAATATTCCATAGACATCTGTTAATTCCAATTGATCTACAGTAAATTTTAAATCTCATGTGATTTGTTGATTTTCTGTCTGTATTTTCCAATATGGAAAGCAGTATGGAGATTTCTTGGAAAATTGAGAATGGAACCACCATTTGACACAGCTGTCCCTCTCCTTGGTCTATACCCAAAGGACTTATAAACAGCATATTACAGGGCACAGCCACATCAATGTTTATAGCAGCATAATTCACAATAGCTAAATTGTGGAACCAACCTAGGTGCCCTTCAATAGATGAATGGATAAAAAAATGTGGCATATATACACAATGGAATATTACTCAACAATAAAAGAGAATAAAATCATGGCATTTGCAGGTAAATGGATGGAGTTAGACAAGATAATGCTAAGTGAAGTTAGCCAATCCCAAAAAACCAAATGCCGGATGTTTTCTTTGATATAAGGAGGCTGATTCATAGTGGGACAGGGAAAGGGAGCATGGGAGGAATAGACAAACTCTAGATAGAGCAGAGAGGTGAGGGGGAATGGAGGGGGCATGGGGTAATTAATGATGGTTGAATGTGATGATAATTATTATCCAAAGTACATGTATGAAGACACGAATTGGTGTGATTATACTATGTATACAACCAGAGATTTGAAAAATTGAGCTCTATATATGTAATAAGAATTGTAATGCATTCTGCTGTTATATATAAATAAAAATTAATTAATTAATTTTAAAAATTTGTTCTTTATATTTAGTCTTACAACAATCTGTTCTTTTAGAATTATATACTAAAATATATTTAAAATATAAAATATTTTTATATTTTATTTAAATATTTTAAAAATGACATTTCAAACATCTAATATTTGTCTCTCCCACTAGAATGTAAGCTCTAAGAGAGCAGAAATTCTTTTATCCCAACTACATTGGAATCTATGCTATGGGCATATTGACACACCATCATGACTCAGTAAGTGTTTGTTGGATGAAAGGATGAACTGTCCATTCCTTATATGTTAAATCTAAAAATGACAATCATGGAAACAGAAAGTAGAATGGTGATTACCAGGGACTGGGAAAAAGGAGATATAGAAAGGTGTTGGTCAAGGGGCACGAATTTTTAGTTATGCAAGAAAGAAGTTCTGGAGATCTAATGTACAACCAGAGTTCACAATATTGTATTATGTACTTAAAATTTGTCAAAAGGGAAAATCATAAGTTTTCTTACCAGTCTTTATTAAAAACAAATTTTATATATATATATATATATATATATATATATATATATATATATATATATATATCTCTTTTCAAAGAACCAACTTGTTTCATTGAACCTTTGTAATATTATTTTAGTTCCTATTTCATCTCTATTTTTTCTTTCCTTATACTGTTTTTAGGATTGGTTTGCTTTTTGTTTTTCTAAGACTTTAAATGTATCATTAGGTTTTTAATGTTAAATATCTACTTTTAAATGTATGCACTCATGGCTATAAACTTTCCTCTTAGAACTGCCTTTGCTATATCCTGAGATTATGGTATGCTTTCTTTGCATCTTCACTTGATTCTAAGAATTTTTCAATTCCCCCCTTAATTTATTCAATTATATACTCATCATCAAAAGTGTATTGCTCAATCTTATGTATCTTTATAGTTTCTGTATTTTTTCTTGTTAATTTCTTAATTCATTCCATTATGGTCTGAAAAATGCAAGAGATTCTTTCTTTCTTTTTTATTTGCTTAGACTTGCCTTGTGGCATAATATATGGTTAATTTGGAGAAATTCTATGAGTGGCTGAAAATAAAAAGTGTATTCAGTTGTTTTTGGATAAAATATTCCATAGATGTCTGTTAAGTCCAATTGATCTATAGTAAATTTTAAATCTCATGTGATTTTTTGATTGTCTATCTGCTTTGTCTGTTCATTAGTGAAAATGGTATACTAAAGTCCCCCATTATTCCTTTATATTGAGTGTTTGTTTTTATGTAATTGGGCATATTAACATTAGGAACTTAAATATTTACAACCATTTTATCTTTTTGAATTGTTCCCTTTACTGGTATGAAGTGACACTTTTTGTCTCTTCTAATTTTGATCTAAAATCTAGTTTTTCTAATATGAAAGTAGCTACTCCTACTTGATTTCAGATTCCAATGGCATGGAATATTATTTTCAATGTTTTCATTTTCAGTCTGTGAATGTTTTTGCCTGTGTGGTGTGTTTGTTGGAGAAAACATACAATTGGGTCTTGTTTTTAAATTCAATATGCTAGTCTATGTCTTTTAACTGGCAAATTAAGACTTTTTACATTCAGTGTTATAGAGAGGCTTGTGTTACTTGCAGTCATTTTATAATGCTTGAGTCATTTCTAGTTTTCATTGGATTCTTTATTTTTCTAATGTGATTTATTTTTGTCTCATGCTCTCCTGGTTAATTTTATCTTTTCTCTGCAAAGGATTCTAAGTATTATTTGCAATGCTAGCTCTGTAGCTGTGAATTCCTTTAACTTATCCTTATCTTGGAAAGTTTTCATTTCTTTCTTTTTTTTAATTTTTTTTTTATTGGTTGTTCACAACATTACAAAGCTCTTGACATATTATATTTCATACATTAGATTGAAGTGGGTTATGAACCCCCAATTTTACCCCAAATGCAGATTGCAGAATCACGTCGGTTACACATCCACAATTTTACATAATGCCCTAATAGTAATTGTTGTATTCTGCTACCTTTCCTATCCCCTACTATCCCCCCTCCCCTCCCCTCCCAACTTCTCTCTCTACCCCATCTACTGTAATTCATTTCTCTCTTTGTTTATTTTCCCATTCCCCTCACAACCTCTTATATGTAATTTTGTTTAGCAATGAGGGTCTCCCTTCATTTCCATGCAATTCTTGATTCTGAAGGATAATGTGGCTGGATATAGTAATCTAGGTTGGCAGTTATTTTCTTTCAGGACTTGAAATACATTATTCCATGTTCTCCTGGCTTTCAGAATTTCTGCTGAGAAATCTACTATTATTCCAATTGGTTTGCCTTTGTAAGTGAGTTGGCACTTTGCACAGCTTTTTAAATTCTTTCTTTATCCTAAATTTTTGGTATTTTAGCTATAAATACATGTGATAAATTAGTTCCTTTCTGGTCCTGTCTGTTTGGAGTTTGAAATGTCTATCTCATTCCCAAGATTTGGGAACTTTTCTGCTATTATTTCACTGTACAAGTTTTATGTACCATTAGTCCATATCTCCTCTACTTCCTCAAGTCCCATGAATCTTAGGCTGGGCTGTTTAATATTACTCCAAATCTCTTGTATATTCTCTATGTAGCTTTGATTTTTTCCCTTGTTACTATCTGCATGTTCTAATTCCTTCACATTTTCTTCAAGAACTCATCTTCAGAATTGAGTCTGCTGGCAAGAATTCTCTACTGGATTTTGTATTTGATTGGTTGGATTTTTCATTTCCAAGATTTGTTTGGTTCCTTTTTAGAATCTCCATCTCTTCATTGATATGCCCTTTCATATGCTCCATTTTCTCACTTAATTTCTTTTAACTTCTTGTATTTCATTGATTATTTAAAAGTCAATTTATAAAATTATTTGCCTGGTTTTCCTCCACTTCAATTATCTTTGGATTTATTTGCTAGACAGTATGAAATTTGGGGGACATAATATTGCTTTGTTTTTTCATGTTATCTATTTTTGTATATTGAAATTTGCTCTTCTAGTTATGATGGATATTTCTACCACCGTTTATAGAAAGGTTGTTTTTGTGAGCTGCTTTCTCTTTATTATTTGTTCCTGGCACTACTTTGAGAGGAGATAATAATTACCAATAACTGATCAATTCAGAGCAAACCATATATTAGCTAACTATAAAAAAACTTATTGAAAATTTCTGCCCACCTCGATTACTCTAGAATATGTTGAAAAATTAAGTATTAAAGAAAGTAAAATTACTATTAAACTATAGAGAAAAACAGTGGAGTTACAGGGAAACAGAACAGATAATGCAAAAAATAAAAAGAGACAAAGGAAGGGAAGACACAAGAATGAGCAAAAAAGAAAAATGAGACCCACAGGAACTCAGGGCCCGGATCAAATCCCTCTGCCAACATGTGCAGAAGCCCAGGCCCAGTGTAGCCCCAGGTCTGCCCCTCGCCCCAATGCACTTCCATCTTGGGACACTGCAGCAATTGCCATAGCCTTCCCCATACAGTGGCCTCTACCTTGCAACAACAGACAGGTCCTAGAAGCAGCTTCATCTTGGAGAAGGCATCCCAAACCTGCCCTTTCAGCCCCATCTCTGAAAGACATTGCATCCATCATGGACACTTTCCACTGCGATCTCAAGTTACCTTCGCTATTGCTGCCACCACTTTTAGTTGCAATAGCATCCATCATGGGACACTGGCAGGGTCTGGAAGCCCAACATCAAGGTGAGGTACAGATAATCTGCATGGATACTACAAGAATATAGAGTAGAAACTGTAATATCTCAGATTCACACAAGAAAGAAAGACACATAGACAACATGAAAAAACAAGGGAAGAAAGTGCACCAAACAAACCAGGTTACTATAATAACAGAACTCATGGACAGCACAGCTGATGAAATATTAGAGAAGGAGTTCAGAATGTTCATAATTAAAATGATCTGTAAATTAAAGAATGACCTAAATGAGCAAATACAGATAAAAATTGATCACTCCAAAAAAGAGATAAGAGAGCAATACAGGCGTCCTTTGATCACACCAACAAAGAGATAAAGGAACAAATAGGTAGCAAAAGATTACTTCAAAAAAGAGATAGAGACTCTGAAAAAACAATCAAAAATCCTTGAAATGAAGGAAACAATAAACCGAATAAAAAACTCAGTAGAAAGCATCACAGCACACTTGGAAGACAGATAATGAAGACAAAGTATACAAACTGGAAAATAAAGCTGACCACACAGTGAAGATAGTAAGGAATCATGAATAGAACATCTAAGAATTATGGAACATCATCAAAAGACCAACTATAAGAGTTATTGGGATGGAGGAAGGCACAGAGTTTCAAACCAAAGGAATGCACAATCTCTGCAATGAGATAATATCAGAAAATTCCCTAAACATGAATATTGCATTGGAAAATCAAATACAAAAGACTTAACAAGACACCAAATATACAAAATTACAACAGATCTACACAAAGGCACATTGTAATGAAAATGCCTCACCTACAGAATAAGGATAGAATCTTTAAAGCCGCAAGAGAGAGGAATCAGATCACATATAGGGGGAGACCAATTTGTATCTTAGCAGATTTTTTCAACCCAGACCCTCAAAGCCAGGACATCATGGAACAACATATACCAAGCTCTGAAAGAACATGGATGCCAACCAAATAATAGTAAAAACATATCAGAACAACACAGACAATACTTGTTAAATAAAAAAAACAACATTAGTGAGTCTTAAATTATTCTTTGCTAAACTATTTAAGATGGAGGGATTTCTTATCGGGCCTTCCAAATATGGGCCTTCATCACATTTTGGGTGGTGTTAGAAATGCCCACAGCTCCTCAGCTTGTTCTTTAAGTATCTATAAGCATGGAGATAGCAACCACATCTGTCATCTACCTGCTGTGTTTGGGAGCTGTATATTTATTGTATCATGCTCTAATCAGATTTCTGCTTAATAATTGTGCAGAACTTACATCTTGGCATCTCTCCAAGCCTCCTTCTACCCACATCTGAAGTGAACCTAGGAGGGTCCTGCCATTCGTTGTTTTGTCTGAGTACCTAATTAATAGTTTTGGGGAGCATGCAAAGAAATAGCTCTTCAATGTCTGTGGCCAGAAACCAGTTATTTTCGTAGTTGGGACTGCAACCTTTTGAGTCCTCTGTAGAAATGCTTCATGCCATCAGGACAATCAAGAGGTTTGAGCTCACCTGTGTGGCTTTTGGGGAATATGAGATATGGTGGCCAAGCAGGAGAGGTGTGAGGCTGTCCAAGACTGAGATGCAATACTGCATAGAGAAGTCTGGGCCTGCCTGTTCCAGAGGCATGAGAGGTGGCTGGCAGCTGTTTTGTGCATAGCAGTGAGACACTTCTGGGGCCACCCAGTGGCCATCCATTTCTGGTACTTATGCAGTGGCAGCTGGTAGCTGGGTGTATAGGATGGTGGGCTGCTTCTGGGGCATGCAGATTAGCAGAGCACTGGACACATGCAGTGGCAACTAGTGGCTAAGGTACACATCACTCCTTGGACACCATGCTCCCTGGCAGTGTCTGGCATGCTGTTTGTCCTGATCCACCCCATTCTTGTTGTCAGTGATAGTGGTGAAGTGGCTCAACAACCTTCAACTTGCAGGGCTGCCACTATAGAGCTTAGACAGATGATTTCAAAGGTGCTTGCTATGACAGTATTTCCTGGTATCTCTCAGTAAGATGAGTTATAGAGATTTAATTCCTTCCAGAGCTGCAGGCTGAGGCATCATCTATAAAATGGTTTCTGACTGTAGTTTTCTATCAGCCAACTGAGAGAACCTGGGTACTTCTAGCTCATCAAGTGGCTTTGCAGCTCTTGTTGCATCTTAGTCTGGCTTTTTCTTCTGCTGTTTCCTAAGTAAGTTTGTCACATTTGCCTCTCTCTTTCTTCCTTTGTTCCCTCATCCCATACCTGCTCTGTTACTATAGGTGTTGGTTTGGGGTTGACATACTCTTTCCTGTTCTCTGTCCCAGTAACCAGAAATTCCAAGTCCCTTTAAGTATCTGACTGTTCAATTTTGTGTCCCGAATTTCCACTGTCACCTCCCTTTCTGATCAGCTATTCTCTCATTGGTTTCATGCCAAGCTGCAGAGGAATTGAGATTTGCTGCTGACTTCTACTCTACCATCTTGCTAATATGCCCCAATTTTCTTTTAAAGGGATTCATTTTTATCATTGAAAAGCACATTGGTTAACGTGGAAACAGCTTTGGTGAGATAAAGACAGAATCTGTATTTTCTTTCATGCCCAAATTAGATTGATTGTAATGGGGTGGTCTTGACACACTTAAATATGTTGGCCCCTCCCCACAGAAAAAAAATCATGCAGATTTTTGATCAGGATTATATTTCCTTTTCTTTTTAAGAGCTTGCAAATATTTGTCTGAATATTGGTTGTTCTTCAGTGTAGCATTGTTACAGTGACACCAGTTGCTAAAAATTTGCCTAGAATGCTATAAAAAATAGTTCTACTAATCAGAAATGGAAATACTGCCAATATGCTCAAAAAAGGAAATGGCTGCCAAAGATACATTTGCCCTAATTTTTTTTTCCTCCTGTGTTTTTCAGATGCCCATGGTGGGGAGAAGTGCTTTGAATTGTTGTTAAAGATTGGGAGCGGTATTCAGGCTAAAATCACTCCTAGTGGGTCCTAAGGAAATGTTGACAATGGTGTTAGAAAGTCAGAAGAGAGATTCCTTACCTGCTTTTCTTCTTCCTCCTCCCTTTTATGGATCACATTATAAAGGAATACTTACTTAGTGCTAGAAAAATTCTACCCAAAGATCATGGGATTGATTTCATCAGACAAAAGGGCAATCAGGAGAGGAAAAGGTATATTACATTTGTCCTTGCTACAGATAAAGGTGGTGCTAAGTCATGTGGGAGAACTTTTTTTCTCTTTTCTTCTTTACTCCTCTTCCCTCAACTCTTGTAAGCATAGTTCACATAGACGATCATCTATCATAATCCTGTATATCTTAAAATTATGTTCAGAATAAAATACCTCTTTTTTGTACTAGTACACTATGTTCAAGTACTAAATAACACGCAAAGGAAACTTTCTTCCTTATGGCTTGGTTCCAGTGGGCTTGAACTGACATAAATTGATTCATGTGAGACAAATTTAAAGGGCTAGACCTCTATAATGAATAATTAGCTGATCATACAATTTTTACAGCTGGAAGTTATCTAATCAACTGTCTTCATTGTACAGCTGAGAATTAAGTCCTTGGCTCTATTCTGAAAACAGCCATAAAAGTTCTTGGCTGCTTTAAGAAAAAATTCAAATGACTTCCCAGTACCTCCTGCATTCAATGCAAGCCAATGTTAGTACTGGATAAAAGTTTAATAGAAGCAAGAAATGTTTCTAAAGTGACTTATTGGATATTGGCATGCTTTGTTCAGAGGCCACAGCTCTTACTTCCTGAGTTGGCATTTTCTATGGATTATTTTATCTGTAAGTAGTGATGCTTGCATTCAAGATCAAAGGTGGATAATGTTAAAAAAAAATACATTAAGAGCATCCCTAGAGATAGCACATCACTTTTTAGCCCCTTCAGATTTTAAAATGATCCTCATTAATTTTTACTTCTTTTTCAAACATTACCATGCATTAATAGTACACGTTAAAGGGGTTAAGTATGGTATTTCTCCACATGCATACAGCGTGAAGTCAAATCCAGTCTCCCTTTATCCAGTGTAAAAAAAAAAAAGACACTTTTCCCAAATCTAAAAATAATCACTATCTTACATTCAGTTTGACTTTTTTTAAATTTAAATTTTATTTTTTTTAGGATATGGAAGAGAACATTTGGTATATGTCTTTCTGTGTCTGAGTTCCCTTAACATGATCTCTAGTTACCTTCATTTTGTTTAAAACCACAAGATTTAATCTTCGTTATGGCTGATTATGTTCCTTTGTGCACATATACTACATTTTCTTTATTCATCTCATGATGAGTACCTTCCTTGATTCTAATATTAGTTATTGTGAATAGTGCCACACTTGAATAAAGGCATGCATGTATCTTCTTGGTAAGCCGACTTCAATTCCTGTGGATATAAATCTTCAACTGGGATAGCTAGATCACATGATAGATCTATTTTTAGTTTCTGAGGAACTTCCATACTCTTTTCCATAGTGGCTGTACTAATTTACATTCTACTAGCCATATATGAGAGTTATTTTCTCTCCACATCCTCACCTGCTTCCTATTTATTTATTCATTTTATAATAGCAATACTAATTTGGGTAAGATGGTATCTTATTGTAGTTTTGATTTGCATTTTCCTTATAGATAATGATATTGAACATTTCTTGATTTCATCATTGACCATTTGTATTTCTTTTGAGAAGAGTCTGTTTCATATCATTTGCCCATGTTTTAATTGGATATTTGGTATTATATTGTAAATTGTTTTTATTTGTTTATATTGGTATTATATTGTAATTGTTTTGGGCCAATATTTTCTCCCATTCTGGAATTTGGCTCTTTACTTGATTGATTTTTTTTTACTCTGCTATCAAGGAGCTTTTTGATTTTATACATTTCCATTGTTTGATATTTGATTTTTTTTCACGTAATTTTGGTGTCTTTTTGAGAAAAGCATTGTCTGTACCAATATCTCAAGGTATGTATCCTATGCTTTCTTCTACTAGTTTTTGAGTATCAGATCTTACATTTAGGTTCCTGTTGAGTTGATCTTTTGTACAGGATGAGAGCTATAGATCATGCCTGTCTGTCTAGCTAGCTAGCTCTATATTTTTTTCCTTTTTTCTACCCCCATTGGAGAGCATGTCTTTAATGTATGTTTTTGGCATCTTTGTCAGGAATGGGTTGTATGTGATGTATGGATTTATTTCTGGCATCTCTACTCTGTTCCAGCCATCCATGTGTCTGTTTTTGTGATAATGTCATGTTATTTTAGTTCCTGTAGCTCTGTAGTGTGTCTTAAAATCAGATACTTTGGTACTGCCAAGTTTGTCTTTTTGGCTCAAGACTGCTTTGGCCATTTTGGGTCTTTTGTTCTTCCCACATGACTTTTGGGATTGTTTATTCTAGTTCTGTGAAGGATGTCATGGGTATGTTGATGGAGTTCGCATTGCATCTGTAGATTACTTTGGGTAATATGATCATTTTTAAAAAGTTTCCAATCCATGAACATGAGAGATCTTTCCATTTGGGGTGGTCTTTAATTACTTCCACCAGGCTTTCTCATTTTTATTGTAGAGGTCTTTCACTTCCTTGGTTAAGTTCATTCCTAGGTATTTTACCTTAGGTTTTCTTTTCTTTCCTTTCCTTTCTTTCTTTTCTTTCCTTCCTTCCTCCTTTCCTTTTTTTGTAGCTATTTTAAATGAAATTACTTTCATGTTTTCTTAGTCATCAATTTGTTATTAGTGTACAGAGAAGCTATTGACTTTTATATGATGATTTTATATTCTGCAACTTTAGTGAATTCACTTATCAATTCGAATAGTCTTTTGATGGAGTTTTAAAATTTTTCTAAATATGAGAAATCATATCATCTGCAACCTCTCCCTTTCTACTTATATGCCTTTTATTTTCATCACAGGATGTATTGCTCTGGCTAAAATTTTTATTAGTATATTGAATAAGATAAGTGAAAATGAAAACCTCATCTTATTTCTGGTCTTATAGGAAGTGCTTTCAGCCACTTTTTATTCAGTATGATGTTGCTATGGCTTATGATAAATATAGCATTTATTATGTTGATTCATAATACTTTCATATATAATATCAGGAATTTTATCATGAAGATATGTTGGATTTTTATCAAATGCTATTTCAGCATCATTGAGATAATCATATAATTTTTAGCCTCTATTATGTTGATGTGATGAATTCCATTTATTGATTTGTGTGTGGTAAAGCATCCTTGCACCCCTGGATGAAACAACTTGATCAGGTGAATTAAATTTGATTTGCTAGTATTTTGTGAGAAGTTTTGCAACTGTTTTCATCAAAGATGTTGGTCTACAGTTTGTTTTTAGATTGTATTCTTGTCTTTTTCCAGATTTCCATCCCTCTGCTGAATTTCTCATTTATATCTTTCATTATCTTCTTTATTTCATTTAACTAATTTGTACTCACTTTGATCCCATTATGTCTGGCTTTGGTATCTGGGTAATATTAATTCATTGGATGAATTTAGAGTATTTCCTCCTTTTCAATTCTTAGAAATATTTCAATAAGAATTGGAATTAGGTCTCCTTCAAAAGTTTAGTAAAATTCAAGAGTAAAGCCAGATAGTCCTGGGCTTCTCTTTTTTAGGAAATTTTTCTTACCATGAGTTTCTTTTAGTGGGTCATATATGTCCTGAAATTGTCCTGAAATGGACAAATATCATTGTTCATCTTTTCAAATTTAGTCTGCTTGTGTCTTTAATTGTGAAGTTAATTCTCTATAGGCAGCATATTTTGGGGTCTTTTTAAAATCCACACAGTATTTTTAGTTGTAGAATTTAGTCTGATTACATTCAAGGTTATTATTGATAAGTAACAACTTATTTCTGTCGTTTTGTTGACTTGATTTGAATATCCTTTCTTCTCCTTTTTAATCTTTCTGGTTTATGGTTTACTCTATTAATAGCGGTTGATTCTGGTTTACTGTGTAGTGCTTGATTCTGTTCTATTTCACATTGTATAGGTATTCCATTGGAAGAATGGATTTTGTGAATGTATTCCATTCTTCCAATGGAGTCTATCCTTTCACATGCTGTCATGATAGTGGTTATTTTTCTTTTGATTCTGGACATAACACTCCTTTAAGCATCTTTTGTAAACCTGGTATGCGGATCATGAATTCTCTGAGTTTTTGTCTCAGAAGGCCTTTATTTCTGCCTCATTTCTGAAGGATAGCCTTATTTAGTATAATATTATTCTTTGTCAGTAATTTAATTTTTCAGAATTTAGAATACATTCTTTTATTCTCTCCTGCCTGAGATTTGCTATTATCCTGGAGAGTACAACATAAAGGTGTCTTGACATTTTTTCTTGCATATTAGAATTTCTTATCTTGTCCTTTTGATAGTTTGACTATAATATGCTATGCTGATGATCTTTTCCAGTCATGCTATTTTAGATCCCATAATCCATGTATTATTATTCATTCATTGTTTATTTTCCCAAATATTATGGAATTTCTCAGTCATTATTTAATTTCATAGGTTTTCTATGCTGTTAATTTTTTTTATTATTCTCCTTCAAGTACTTATAAAATGCAGATGTTTATTTAGTGATGTCCAAAAGATCTTAAAAGCTCTTTTTATTCTTTTATTTTTATTGTTGTTGTTGTTTTGCAGGGGGAGACTGGGATATTTCAAATGATCTGTCTTTAGGTTCAGAAATTATTTTGGCTTAATCTCTTTTGTTGTAAATGTTTCAGTTGTATTTTTCACTTAAAGTGCTCTTAATTTTCAAGATTTGTTTGGTTCTTTTTCCAGATTTCCATCCCTCTGCTGAATTTCTCATTTATATCTTTCATTATCTTCTTTATTTCATTTAACTAATTTGTACTCACTTTGATCCCATTATGTTTTTTTCCAAGTTTTTTGTTGGTACATTATAGGTATACATAAGTATGGAATTTGTTTTACATATTCATACATGCACACAATATAACAACATAATTTGGCCAATATCATTCCCCAGCATCTACCACTCTTTCCCTGCATAACATCTTTGGTTTCTTTCCTCTAATGATCTCCTTTTGATTATCATGAGATCCCCTGAAACTTTCTTTTCCTTTTTTTCTCTACAGCTTCTACATATAAGAGAAAACATACAACCTATGAACTGTTGAGTTTGACTTATTTCACTCAATATTATAGCATCTAGTTGCATACATTTTCTTGCAAATAATATAATTTTTCTTTATGGCTGAATATAAACCACATTTTCTCTATCCATTCATCCATTGGTAGGCACCTAGGCTGGTCCATAGTTTGGCTACTGTGAACTGTGCAGCTGTAAACATGGCTATACATGTATTATTGTAGAATGATGACTTGAATGTCTTAGGATGAATATTGAGGAGTGGTATAGCTGGGTCATATAGTGGTTCCATGCCTAGTCTTTTAAGGAATTTCCATAGTGCTTATACTAATTTGTAATTCCACCAATAGTGTAAAAGTGTTCCTTTTTCTCCACATCCTCACCAACATTTATTATTATGTGCATTATCATTATCATTATTAATTTATTTATTCTGGTACTGGGGATTGAACCCTGGGACAATTTACTACTGAGCCACATTCCCAGGCTCCTCTTTAGGTAATTTTTTATTTTGAGATGGGTTCTCACTGCATGGTTTAGGGCCTTGCTAAATTGCTAAAGCTGGCTTTGAACTTGTGATCTTCCTGCCTCAGTCTCCTAGCCTCTGGGATTATAGGCAGGTGCCACCTTGCCCAGCTATTATTTGTATTCTTGATAACTGCCATTCTGACTGGCATGAGATCAAATCTCAGTGTAGTTTTGATTTGCATTTCCCTAATTGCTAATGATATTGAATTTTTTCATGTATTTATTGGCCATTTGTACTTCTTAATTTCAGAAGTGTCTGTTTTATTTGCCCATCTACTAATTGGGTTGTTTGATGTTTTGGTGTAAATTTTTTTTTAGTTCTTAGATTATAATCCTCTTTCAGAAGAGTAGCTAGCAAAGATTTTCTCTCATTCTCTAGGTTCTGTCCTCATTCCTAATTTTTTTTTGCTATGCAAAAGCTTTTAATTTGATGGCATTCCATTTATTAACTCATAGCACTATTTCCTGAGCTTTAGGGGTCCTACTGAGAAAGTTGTTGCATGTGCCTATGTGCTGGAGTGAATATCCTAGGTTTACTTCTAGAAGTTAAATATTTTCTGGTCTATTCCTAGGTCTTTGATCCACTTTCATTTGATTTTCTGTAAGGTGAGAGTTAAGGGTCTAGTTTCATTCTTGATTATCATGAGATCCTCTGAAACTTTATTTTCCTTTTTTCTCTACAGTTTCTGCATATAAGAGAAAACACAACCTTTGGACTGTTGAGTTTGACTTATTTCACTCAATAGGATAGCATCTAGTTGCATGCATTTTCTTGCAAATAATATAATTTTTCTTTATGGCTGAATATAAACCACATTTTCTCTATCCGTTCATCCATTGGTAGGCACCTAGGATAACCAGTTTTCTCTGTATAATTTGAAGTCAGGTATTGTGATATTGCCAGCATTGCTTATTTTGCTTAGAATCGTTTTGGCTATTGATGTTTTATTCTTCCAAATGAATTTTAGGACTTTTTTTTCCTTTTTCTCTGAATAATGTCATTGATATTTTGATGGAGATTGCTTTTGCTAGTATGACCATTTTAACAATATTAATTCTGCCTATCCATGAACATGAGAGATTTTTCCATCTTCTGAGGTCTTCTTCAATTTTTTTTTCTTCTTTGTTTTATAGTTGTCATTGTAAAGGTTTTTCTTCTTCTTGGTGAGGAGATGGGGTTTAGCACAGTGGCAGAGTGCCTGCCTAGCATGTCTGAGTCACCGGGTTTGATCCTTAGCACCACATACAAATAATCAAAATAAAGACATTCTGTCCATCTACAACTGCAAAAAAAAAAAAAAATAGAAAAAAATTATTCCTAGGGTATTTTTTTTAGACTATTGTGAATGGAATTCTCTTTCTGATTTCTTTCTGTGCAGATTCATTGTTGGTATATAGAAAAGCTATTAATTTGTATGTTGATTTTGTAACCCAGTACTTTACCAAATTTGCTTATTAGCTCTAGCAGTCTTTTGGTGGAGTTCTTTTGTTCTTCTAGGTATAGAATCAACTCATCTGTGAAGAGTAGTAATTTGACATCCCCCTTTTCTATTTTTTTCTCAATGTATTTTTTATTATTATTTGTTTTAATTAGTTACACATGACAGTACAGTGATCTTGACATATCATACATTTGAATCAAATGGGGTATAATTACTCCTTTTTCTGAGTGTACAGGTTGCTGAATCACATTGGTCGTACAGTCAAGAACATACATACAGCAATAGTAGTGTCTATTTTATTCTATTTATTTTATTTTATTATATTCATTTATTTTATTTTATTTTTATACCGTTTATTGCCTTCTACTACTTAATTACTCTGGCTAGAATTTCTAGCACTATATTAAACAGGCGTGGTGTGAATGGACATTCTTGTCTTATCCCAGATTTTAAAGAAAATATTTTCATTTTTTTCTGGATTTACTATGATAGACTTTATGATGTTGACATTGATTCGTTACATCCCTAGCTTCTGCAAGGTTTTTTTTTTAATGAAGAATGGGTACTACATTTTGTTGAAGGCCTACTCTGCATCTATTGAGATGACTAAGAGGATTTTTGTCCTTTATTTATTTATTTATCTGCATATATTAAAACATCTTTACATCTCTGGAATAAAATCAACTTGGCCATTGTGTACAATCTTCTTAATATGTTCTTGAGTGTGATTTGATAATATTTTATTAAGTAGTTTTGCATCTAAGTTCTTCAGGGATATTGGTCTGTAGTTTTCTTTCCTATCCATGTGTCCTTATCTGGTTTTGGAATGAGTGTGATACTAGCTTTACAGAATAACTTTGGAAGTATTCCATCTCTTTTTATTTCATGCAATAATTTGAGGAATATTGGCATTATGTTTATTTAAAGGTTGGTAGACTTCAGCTGAGAATCCATCTGGTCGTGGGCTTTTTGTTAGAAGCAGTAATAAAAAGCCTTCCATCTCATTGTAAGCTATTGGTCTGTTTAGGTTTCCTATCTCCTATTGATTTGGTTTCAGCAGATTGTATTTTTCTAGAAATGTATCCATTTCTTCTAGGTTTTCCAATTCATTACAGTATAAGTTTTCAAAATATTTTCTATGATCCACTGGATTTATTTGATATCTGTGGTGATTCCTTTTTCATCTCTAATCTTATTAATTTTGTTCTTCTCTTTGTTTCCTCTGGTTAGTTTGCCTAAGGGCTTATCAGTCTTTTTTTTAATAGGTTCCAAAGAAACAATTCTTCCTTTCATCAATCCTTTGTATTTTTTTAATTCTCAATTTAATTGATTTCAGGTCTGATCTTTAATGCCTTTCTTCTATTGGTTTTGGAATTGGTTTCTTCTTTGCAAGGGCCTTGAGATGCATCATTAAGTTGTTTCTTTAGGATCTTTCTGATTTTCTCTTGTAAGCACTCATAGTTATAAATTTTCTTCTTATAACTGCCTTCATAGATTCCTAGAGGTTCTGGTATGTTGTATCACTATTCTCATTTGAGTCTAAGTTTTTAATTTCTCCCTTTATTTCTTCTATCACCATTTATCATCCAAAAGTGTATTGTTCAAGCTCCATATGTTTATATAGTATCTTAGGGTTTTTTCGTGTTGATTTAATTTTTTTTTTTTAGTTTTAGATGGACAGTATACTTTTATTTATTTTTATGTGGTGCTGAAGATTGAACCAGTGCCTCACAGGTGCTAGGCAAGTACCTCTGAGCTTCAACCCCAGCCCCTCTTATGTTGACTTTTAATTCCTTAGCCTTTATTCTGATAAGATGCAAGGGATTATACCATTTCTTTTTGTATTTGCTAAGATTTGCTTTGTGGCATATCATTGGAGTTTATAATCATACTTCTTAATTGTCTATCAGGAATTTCATCCATATTGATTTCTACGGAATCTATTGCTACAGTGTTACTGTGTTTGTTTTTTTTTTCTTCAAAGCATGATGGTTCCTTCTTGTTGTTTTTAAATATTGCTCATACACCTACATTGAGGTTTTTGTGTTTGGTGGGTCAATTATCTCTACCAATTTTATGGGGTGGCCTTAATAAATGGCTTTCTCCTAAAGATTTGTCTTAGGGTATCAGTTTATCACATAATATTGGCATTATTTCCCACTGGGCAGTATAATTTCTCAGTAGTTTCTGTAGCTGTAATTTGTAGCTTTGGCATATACTGTGACAAAGTCAGATAGATCCATTGTCTCTGAAAGCCACTAAAGCCTGGGGATATCTAATGATCAGATAGGTGTGGTATAGATGGCAGCAGGTGCGGTGTGCTCACTGTGTAGCTATTCCTGTAATGGTAGTGGTGGCTCAATGGGACTATCGAGGTTTCTTCAGGCACTGTTAATGCTGGCAAGGGCCTCTGGCACTGGCAGCCCCACCAGTGGTGAGGGACCTGAGGCACCTATCCTCTGACCAATGATGCAGGCCCAGATGCTACAATAGGAGAGACAATGTCAGGAACTATAGCACCTACACTGTGGCATTCACACCCAGTCCTAACAGCAACACATGGTCAGATGTGGTGGTGGGTGGAACCATTGCAGAAACTGTAGCTGGGTAGCCTTGGAAACTGGACTTTCCTCTCTGCTGCTTGGTGATGGTTCCTGAGCCTGGAGGCAGGTCAGTGGCTGAGGGTATGGCTTTTCTCTTGACCATTCACTGGCAGTGCACACCTGGAAGAGGAGCATGGGTTTGAGTTCTGCAAAGTTCCTCTTAGCCCCTGTGGCCGCATGTGCCAGGGGGCAAGGTGAAAGTTGGAGTCTGAGATTTGCACAAGGTCCCACAATGTGTATCCATGGAATGGGCAGTAGCAGGAACCACAGCATTCCCTCCCATCTTTATTCACAGCAGGAATCTAAGCAGAGTACAGGGAAGAGAAGCAATGGAAACTGCACAGGCACTGCCTTCAGTTCTGGTGCTAACATGAGTCTATATGTGACTGATCATGACTTGGTCTCAGTGGACAAGCACCCTGATCTGGCTCTGAAGGTGGCAACTCCTGTTCTCTTCCATGTCACCACATCCAGCCCTTACAGTGTGGGGTATTGAGTGGGCTTGGGTCAGAGTCACTCTACTGAGTTGAGTCTGTGAGACTGCCAAGCTCCAAACCAGTGCAGGAGAATATCTTTGGGGTCTCATATCTGGGTGTATGCAGGGATTTCTGATTACTACATCTCAAATTCAGACAATGTATTACTTCTCAACGTGGTTCCTGGATACAGCAGATGATGTAAGATCCCTTTTCAAACAATTCCACTGTGCGGATTTCACAATGCTTACCTAATTGGCCTTCAAGCCTACAAGGACCATTAGTTCTTACAATACCAAGGATTGTCATAATTTATGCTGGTAGACAGATATGCTGAATTTCCCATCTTTTCTTACCTCTGCAAGGGGAGTTACTGATTCCCTTGGCAGTGAAGCCAGGGTGGCAGTGCTTCGGATGCCTTTTTTGTCTTTCTATGCTGTTGTTCCAGGTCTCTGAATCTTAAAGATTCCACTCTCTTTCTTGTTGATTACCTATATTTTCCCATGATCACTCACTTCAAAATGCAGCTACATGGCTGATATTTGATTCTTTGTGCTAGAGAAGGCTAGTGCTAGGCACCTCTATTTGGCCACCTTGAATCTTCCTCATTACTTTTTCTTCATTTTGTTTATCTTACTATAATAATTCTCTCAAAAAAGAAGCTAAAACAGAGAAAGAAGAATATTGAGTTGAACAGGAAATCCATCGATAATTATTTAGAACATATATTCTGTAAAACAATATCTGATTCTATGTTACTAAATTATCTAATTTAGTTCAACACCTTTGTGAAATAGGAAATATTCCATTTTAATAGAGGAAATAAAGTTAGATTAGATGATGAAGAAATGTATGATGGCCATGTGGTTGGTGAATCCAGGTCTTATTTTAGTTCTCTTCTTATTATATCATCCCTGAAGATTGGATTATACTGAGCAAAAAAGATGTGAATATAAGAAATGATAGTAAAATTGCAGAACTAGATAGCTTGAGTAGTGTGCATGCTTTCTCTGTATTCTCAGAAAGTTATCTGACCAGTTGGAGATATAAATCTGGCATTTACTTTTTGTGTATGTATGCAATAGAGATTTTATAGTAACAAGTATCCAGGAATCCGATTATGAATTAAAACTATTAACTATTGAAAAGTCCACTTGTAACTCTGGGAGAGGAGCTAATTCTTGAAATAATCCTCCAATAAACTGTATTCCCTCAGTGACTAAACATTACATTAACTTATTGTATCACAAGAAATACACGATGGGCTCTTTCCCTACAGTCAGGAAAAATATACCCATCAAATGTATTGGTCCAGAATATTTATTTAGAACCACAGCTACTTAACTGAAATCTAGTGAGCATTTTTGGTTAGGATACTTGAATTAGTTGTTATTAGAATTATGTTTGAGTTTTATGAGAGAAATTCAAAACAAGAGAAGTTATATGAGAGAAATTTCTTCACATGTAGAAGAATATAAGATCTGATTCTAACAACTCAGCATCCTTTTTATATTGAATTTCTACCATGTATAGTTCTATCCCCATGGTTACATTAGGTCCAAGATGCTTGCTGGAACTCCTGCAATCCATCCACATTGTAGTAATGAAGAAGGCAGGTATTTCCTCATAGTTGCACAAGTTTTTGTATCCACTAGGTAAGGATCTAATAAAATGTCTGTATTGAACTACAAAGCGTGCTGGAAAGGGCACTATTTCTTTTGGATGGGCATATGTCTAGTTGAACAATGAATTGTCTTTCCTACATATCAGATTGAAATTTTGGGAAAAAATTAAGATCAACACTAGCATATGTCAGGACTGAGATGTATATGATTGGATAGCAACATGTGTGTGTTGGGAGATTTTAGTAGAGAAATATATGGGAATCAAAGTATAATGGCTCGTCTCATGTAAAACTACAATAATTGGATCCTAATTGGACTAAATTATACTTATTCTATGCATGTACAATATTTTAAAATATACTCTACTGTCAAGTAAAAAACTAGTCATATTTAGAGGGGATTCAAGATGGTAGGCCAGAGGGAGGCAGCATTTGGTGTCGCTCTGTGACCTGGGACTCAAGTAGTGAGAATACTGCTTCTCTGTGAGCAATTTTCCTGCTCCCACACAGGAATCATGGCCACCATGCCCATGAAGGGCTCTAGGCCTCAGCGTCAGAGTAGGTCTCCCAACTACTTGCCCACGCAGACTACTGGGTGCCCGAGTGGGACCATCAGCATCAGCATCCACACAGAACTTTTGGCCACTCACCCAAGCAGAAAACCAGGATGCAGCTCCCCCAGAGAACACCCAGAATCTTCTCACATACAGGAACTCCAGCTGCCATTCCCATGTGGACACCCAGCTACCAACATGGGGTTCCCCCCCATGGCCTCCATCTTGGGTCTCTGCAGCAACGGAGATAGTTCCCTATGAGCAGCAGCCTGCCTACACCCAGGAACTTCACACAGGCTCTGGAGTCATCCATCAAGCCACACACTACATGCCACAGAGCTCATCTCTGAACTCATTGTCCAACACCATCGCCGGACTCGATACCCCATCGCTGAAATCAAACACCTCCATATTGAGTCACCTTCATCACCATCTTTAATGGGGAAAACTCCCAATTTGGCATTCCATCTGGCCAGGTAACCGGTTTCTAACTCCCCACTCTCCCCAGCAGCTGCTAACCTGGCACAGTGACTGCTGAAAACAATACAGTTCTCAGCGGGGCAGGTGGGTCACGTGCACAAAGTGCCATGCTCAAAAGCCCTGTAGAGAAGGGTCCCTTAGGAAGTAGTACTTAGGAAGTAGTAAGGGAGAGGGTGAGTGTGATACAGTTTAGGACTAACACTGAGACCAGGAACTGGGAGATCTTCAGGTGAGATAAGGATAAGACCTGGCACTCACATCACACAAGTGGGCCCAAAAAGAGATCCTTGAGGTGCATTCTCCCTTTGGGGACCAACAGGTCCCACACCCCACTTCCAGGTGCCCTCAAACCAGGACCAACCCTCCCACCCTGGTTACCTTCACCATCCTGAGGGCAGAGATACCAGCTAAAAATAGACAACCCCATCTATTGAATGAGAAGGGAAGTAGGAAAGACATTGATCTCCAACAAAAACAATCCTTATTTCTTCCTTCAAGATTTTCTTTTCCTTCTCCCTCTCTATTCTCCTGCCCTCATATCCCCAGCATATGTGAAACCAAGTACTTTGCATGAATTAGGATATTGAGGACTGGGATGTCTGATGTATGAATAGTATATTACAGTTGTGTTGTATATTCTTTGACTTTTTTCCCACCAATTTTTACTATTTTAATATTTTTAAATTTTTCTTAATATATATGTGTGTGTGTTTTATGTACTCTACTCTCTTCCCACTTATTTTTCTGCCCCAAATTACCTCTTCTCTCTTCTCCTGCTACTAATCTTCCTCTTTAGATGTCTCTTTCACACTTCCTAAGATATAATAACTCTATATGCCCATCTCCCACATCCTCAGCATACATCCTTCTCCTCACCCCTGGTTCTTTGTTCATTGTCAGAAACTGTAAACCTTTTTATAAACATTCTGATTATTTTGTAGATAATAATTGAATTCACCATTTCTATACATTGTGAACAAACAATAAATATCTTAATAGCAAATATTTGTTTTTAGGGTGTATATTGTTTATATCAGTAGGTGTTAAAATTTTCCTTCCCCTCAAAGGAGAGGTATTAGAACCCTACAGGGGCACTATAAGCCTATAGAGTAAAAATGGTAACACCTCAGAATAAGTGCTAAAAGGGAAGACACACAAGTAATATGAAAAAATAAGGGAAGAAAGTGCCCCAAACAAATCAAGACACCACATTATTAAAATTCATGGCTAGCACAGTGGAAGAAATTACAGAAAATGAGTTCAGGAGGTACATAATCAAAGTGTTCTGCAAATTAAAGAGTGATAGAAGAGAGCAAATACAGGCAGCAAAAGATGATTTTGACAAAGAGCTACATAAACAAATACAGGAAGAAAAAGATTACTTCAATAGGAAGATTTAAAGAAAAGAAAAGAAAAACAAACAGAAATCCTTGAAATGAAAGAAACAATAAACCAAATTAACTGTTTGATTGAGAGCATCACCAACAGAGTAGACTACCTGGAAGACAAGACCACAGACAATGAAGACAAAATATATATGCACTTGAAAAGAATGTAGACCATATAGTGAAAATGGTAAGAAGCCACAAGCAGAACATTCAAGAAATATGGGATAGTATAAAAAGACCAAATTTAAGAGTTATTGGGATAGAGGAAGGCATACAGTTCCAAACCAAGGTAATGAACAATCTATTTAATGAAATAATATCAGAAAAAATTCAAACATGAAGAATGAATTGGAAAACCAAATTCAAGAGGCTTACAGGACACCAAATGTACAAAATTACAACAGATCCGCAAAAAGCCACATTACAATGAAATGCCTAACATAGAGAATAAGGAGAGAATAATAAAAGCCAAGAGAGAAAAGAAAAGAATCAGATTACATATAGGGGGAAACCAATTTGATTGAAAGCTAGAAGATACTGGAATAACATTTATCAAGCTCTGAAAGAAAATGGATGTCAACCAAGAATCTTATATCCAGCAAAATTAAGCTTTAGCTTTGTGATGAAATAAACACCTTCCATGATAAACAAAAGTTAAAAGAATTTACAACTTGAAAGCCTGCACTACAGAATATCCTCAGCAAAATATTCCATGAAGAGGAATTAAAAAATGACAATGAAAATCAGCAAAGGGAGGTATTATACTAAAGGAAAAACTAATCAAAGGAGAAACCAATTCACGTTAAATACCAAAAATTGCTGGGAATACAGATAATGTCTCAATAATAACCCTGTATGTTAATGGCCTAAGCTCACCAATCAAAAGACATAGACTGGCATATTGGACTTAAAAAAATAAAGAAAAGAAAGTTCTCTCAATATGCTACCTCCAAGAGACTCATCTCATAGGAAAAGGCATCCTCAAACTGAAGATGAAATGTTGGGACAAATCTATAGAAATAAGCAGGGGTTTCCATCCTCATATCAAATAAAGTAGACTTTAAGCCAAAGTTAATTAAAAGGGATAAAGAAGGATATTTTATACTGCTTAAGGGAAGCATTCATCAACAAGACAAAACAATAATAAATTTATATACTCCAAACAATGGAGCACCTATATTCATCTAACAAAGTCTTCTGAAGTTCAAGAGTCATATTGCCCACAACACAATAATTCTGGGTGAGTTTAACACACTTCTTTTACCACTGGATAGATCTTCCAAACAAAAGCTAAACAAAGAAAAATTAGGACTCAATAATACAATCAATAACTTAAAATTAACTGACATATATAGGATATTTCATCCTTCAACAAATGGATATACTTTCTTCTCAGTAGCACATGGATCCCTCTCTAAAATACACCATATGTTATGTCACAAAAAAAGTAGAGATACTATACTGCATTCTATCAGATGATAATGGAATGAAATTAGAAATTAACTATAAAATAAATAAAAGCTACTCCAATATCTGGAGACTAAATAATATTCTACTGAATGGACAATGGGTTGCAAAATACATCAAGGAAGAGGTTAAAAAATTCTTTTTTTAATTGTTGGTTGTTCAAAACATTACATAGTTCTTGACATATCATATTTCACATTTTGATTCAAGTGGGTTATGAACTCCCATTTTTACCCCGTATACAGATTGCAGAATCACATCAGTTACACTTCCATTGATTTACATATTGCCATACTAGTGTCTGTTGTATTCTGCTGCCTTTCCTATCCTCTACTATCCCCCCTCCCCTCCCCTCCCCTCCCCTCTTCTCTCTCTACCCCCTCTACAGGAATTCATTTCTCCCCCTTATATTATTTTTCCCTTTCCCCTCACTTCCTCTTGTATGTAATTTTGTATAACCCTGAGGGTCTCCTTCCATTTCCATGCAATGTCCCTTCTCTCTCGCTTTCCCTCCCACCTCTCATCCCTGTTTAATGTTAATCTTCTTCTCATGCTCTTCGTCCCTACTCTGTTCTTAGTTACTCTCCTTATATCAAAGAAGACATTTGGCATTTGTTTTTTAGGGATTGGCTGGCTTCACTTAGCATAATCTGCTCTAATGCCATCCATTTCCCTCCAAATTCTATGCTTTTGTCATTTTTTAATGCAGAGTAATACTCCATTGTGTATAGATGCCGCATTTTTTATCCATTCATCTATTGAAGGGCATCTAGATTGGTTCCACAGTCTTGCTATTGTGAATTGTGCTGCTATGAACATCGATGTAGCAGTGTCCCTGTAGCATGCTGTTTTTAGGTCTTTAGGGAATAGACCCAGAAGGGGAATAGCTGGGTCAAATGGTGGTTCCATTCCCAGCTTTCCAAGAAATCTCCATACTGCTTTCCAAATTGGTTGCACCAATTTCAGTCCCACCAACAATGAGCAAGTGTACCCTTTTCCCGACATCCTCGACAGCACTTGTTGTTGTTGGACTTCATAATGGCTGCCAACCTTACTGGAGTGAGATGGTATCTTAGGATGTTTTTGATTTGCATTTCTCTGACTGCTAGCAATGCTGAGCATTTTTTCATGTGCTTGTTGATTGATAGTATGTCCTCCTCTGAGAATTGTCTGTTCAGGTCCTTGGCCCATCTGTTGATTGGGTTATTTGTTATCTTATTGTCTAATTTTTTGAATTCTTTGTATACTCTGGATATTAGGGCTCTATCTGAAGTGTGAGGAGTAAAGATTTGTTCCCAGGACATAGGCTCCCTATTTACCTCTCTTATTGTTTCTTTTGCTGAGAAAAAACTTTTCAGTTTAAGTAAGTCCCATTTGTTGATTCTAGTTATTAACTCTTGTGCTATGGGTGTCCTATTGAGGGATTTGAGGCCCGACCCCACAGTATGTAGATCGTAGCCAACTTTTTCTTCTATTAGACGCAGAGTCTCTGATTTGATATCAAGCTCCTTGATCCATTTTGAATTAACTTTTTTGCATGGCGAGAGAAAGGGATTCAGTTTCATTTTGATGCATATGGATTTCCAGTTTTCCCAGCACCATTTGTTGAAGATGCTATCCTTCCTCCATTGCATGCTTTTAGCCCCTTTATCAAATATAAGATAGTTGTAGTTTTGTGGATTGGTTTCTTTGTCCTCTATTCTGTACCATTGGTCCACCTGCCTATTTTGGTACCAATACCATGCTGTTTTTGTTACTATTGCTCTTTAGTATAGTTTGAAGTCTGGTATTGCTATACCACCTGATTCACACTTCCTGCTTAGCATTGTTTTTCCTATTCTGGGTCTTTTGTTTTTCCATATGAATTTCATGATTGCTTTATCTATTTCTACAAGAAATGCCGTTGGGATTTTGATTGGCATTGCATTAAACCTATAGAGAACTTTGGATAATATCGCCATTTTGATGATGTTAGTTCTGCCTATCCATGAACAGGGTATATTTTTCCATCTTCTAAGATCTTCTTCAATTTCTTTCTTTAGGGTTCTGTAGTTTTCATTGTATAAGTCTTTCACCTCTTTTGTTAGGTTGATTCCCAAGTATTTTATTTTATTTTTTGAGGATATTGTAAATGGAGTGTTTTTCCTCATTTCCATTTCAGAGGATTTGTCGCTGATATACAATGCCTTTGATTTATGCGTGTTGATTTTATATCCTGCCACTTTGCTAAATTCATTTATTAGCTCTAATAGTTTCTTTGTAGACCCTTTTGGGTCTGCTAGGTATAGAATTATGTCATCTGCAAATAGTGATAATTTAAGTTCTTCTTTTCCTATTTTTATGCCTTTAATTTCTTTCGTCTGTCTAATTGCTCTGGCCAGTGTTTCGAGAACTATGTTGAACAGAAGTGGTGAGAGAGGGCATCCCTGTCTTGTTCCAGATTTTAGAGGGAATGCCTTCAATTTTTCTCCATTCAGAATGATGCTAGCCTGAGGCTTAGCATAGATAGCTTTTACAATGTTGAGGTATGTTCCTGTTATCCCTAGTTTTTCTAGAGTTTTGAACATAAAGGGATGCTGTACTTTGTCGAATGCTTTTTCTGCATCTATCGAGATGATCATATGTTTCTTGTCTTTAAGTCTATTGATGTGGTGAATAACATTTATTGATTTGCGTATATTGAACCAGCCTTGCATCCCAGGGATGAATCCTACTTGATGATGATGCACAATTTTTTTGATATGTTTTTGAATCGATTCCCCAGAATTTTATTGAGGATTTTTGCATCTAGGTTAATTAGAGATATTGGTCTGTGGTTTTCTTTCTTTGAAGTGTCTTTGTCTGGTTTAGGAATTAGGGTGATGTTGGCCTCGTAGAATGAATTTGGAAATTCTCCCTCTTTTTCTATTTCCTGAAATAGCTTGAAAAGTATTGGTATTAGTTCCTCTTTAAAGGTTTTGTAAAACTCTGCTGTATACCCATCCGGTCCTGGGCTTTTCTTAGTTGGTAGTCTTTTGATGGTTTCTTCTATTTCTTCAATTGATATTGGTCTGTTTAGGTTATCTATATCCTCCTGACTCAATCTGGGAAGATCATATGACTTAAGAAATTTATGGATGCCTTCACTATCTTCTATTTTATTGGATTATAAGGATTCAAAATAATTTCTGATTATCTTCTGTATTTCTGAAGTGTCTGTTGTGATGTTGCCTTTTTCATCCCATATGCTAGTAATTTGAGTTGTCTCTCTTCTTCTCTTTGTTAGCATGGCTAAGGGTCTGTTGATTTTATTTATTTTTTCAAAGAACCAACTTTTAGTTTTGTCAATTTTTTCAATTGTTTCTTTTGTTTCGATTTCATTAATTTCAGCTCTGATTTTAATTATTTCTTGCCTTCTGCTTCTTTTGCTGTTGTTTTGCTCTTCTTTTTCTAGGATTTTGAGATGAAGTATGAGATCATTTATTTGTTGGTTTTTTTCTTTTTTTAAGGAATGAACTCCAAGCAATTAATTTTCCTCTTAGAACTGCTTTCAATGTGTCCCATAGATTCCGATATGTTGTGTCTGTGTTTTCATTTATCTCTAAGAATTTTTTAATTTCCTCCTTGATGTCTTCTATAACCCATTGATCATTCAGTAACCTATTGTTCATTCTCCAAGTGATGCATGATTTTTCCTTCCTTCTTTTATTGTTCATTTTCAGTTTCATTCCATTATGATCAGATAAGATGCATGGTATTATCTCTACTCCTTTATATTGTCTAAGAGTTGCCCTTTGACATAATATATGATCTATTTTTGAGAAGGATCCATGTGCTGCTGAGAAAAAAGTGTAACTGCTTGATGTTGGGTGGTATATTCTATATATGTCAATTAAGTCTAGGTTATTAATTGTGTTATTGAGTTCTATAGTTTCTTTATTCAACTTTTGTTTGGAAGATCTGTCCAGTGGTGAGAGAGGTGTGTTGAAGTCTCCCATGATTATTTTATGGTGGTCTATTAGACTCTTGAACTTGAGAAGAGTTTGCTTGATGAACAAAGCTGCACCGTTGTTTGGGGCATATATATTTATGATTGTTATGTCTTGTTGGTGTATGGTTCCCTTGAGCAGTATGTAGTGTCCCTCTTTATCCCTTTTGATTAACTTTGGCTTGAAATCTATTTTATTTGATATGAGTATGGACACTCCTGCTTGTTTCCGAAGTCCATATGAGTGATATGATTTTTCCCAACCTTTCACCTTCAGTCTATGTATATCTTTTCCTATCAAATGCGTCTCCTGTAGACAGCATATTGTTGGGTCTTGTTTTGTGATCCATTCTACTAGCCTGTGTCTCTTAATTGGTGAGTTTAAGCCATTAACATTTAGGGTTATTATTGAGATATGGTTTGTTCTTCCAGCCATATTTGTTTATTTATGTTACTAAACATGGTTTGTTTTCCTCTTTGATTATTTTCCACCCTTTACTGTCCTACCTCCCACTGTTGGTTTTCATTGTTGTTTTCCATTTCCTCTTTCTGAAATGTTTTGCCAAGGATGTTTTGAAGAGATGGTTTTCTAGCTGCAAATTCTTTTAACTTTTGTTTATCGTGGAAGGTTTTAATTTCATCTTCCATCCTGAAGCTTAATTTCACTGGATACATGATTCTTGGTTGGAACCCATTTTTCTTTCAGAGTTTGAAATATGTTATTCCAGGATCTTCTAGCTTTCAGAGTCTGTGTTGAAAGATCAGCTGTCATCCTGATTGGTTTACCCCTAAATGTAATCTGCTTCCTTTCTCTTGTAGCTTTTAAAATTCTCTCCTTATTCTGTATGCTGGGCATCTTCATTATAATGTGTCTAGGTGTGGATCTCTTATGATTTTGCACATTCGGCGTCCTGTAGGCTTCTAGGATTTGGGATTCTGTCTCATTCTTCAAGTCTGGGAAGTTTTCTCGTATTATTTCATTGAATAGATTGCTCATTCCTTTGGTTTGGACCTCTATACCTTCCTGTATCCCAATGACTCTTAAGTTTGGTCTCTTTATGTTGTCCCATATTTCTTGAATGTTCTGCTCATGGTTCCTTAACAGTCTTGCTGAGCTGTCTATGTTCTTTTCAAGTTGAAATACTTTGTCTTCGTTGTCTGATGTTCTATCTTCTAAGTGTTCTACTCTGCTGGTAGTGTTCTCAATTGAGTTTTTAAGTTGGTTTATTGCTTCCTGCATTTCTAGAATTTCTGTTTGTTTGTTTTTTATTACCTCTATCTTCCTGTATAGTTGATCTTTTTTTTCTTGGATTTGTTTGTGTAATTCATTGTCGAAGTGATCTTTCATTGACTGATTTTGCTGTCTAATGTCTTCCTTGAGACTCCAGATCATCTGAAGCGTGTATATCCTGAATTCTTTATCTGATATTCTGTCTGTTGCAGCTATTACCTCTTCTAAAGTTGAGTTGACCTGCATTGCTTGTGGTCCTTTCTTTCCTTGTCGTTTCATACTGCTCGCGTTTCTTTCTGCTTGGTGAAACTGTTGTGTTTTTTAAATTTCCCCCCTATATATTTATATTACTCTTGTATAGTTGAAAAGTCTCCCTTGCAGGGCGGGCAGCGGCTGTGCTCCTCCTCCAGTTGGTGTGACGTGTCTACCACGCCCGCGGACCCCTGGGGCTGTTCTGCCGGTCGGTCGCAGGTCTGCCTAGCTTGCAGGCGCGGGCGGCGGCTCTGCTGTGCCCTTACACCAATTGGGGTGATGTGTCTACCACGCCGGGGGGTCGCTGGGCCTGTTCTGGGTGCGGGAGGCGGCTCTGCTCTGCCCCTACTCCAATTGGGGTGACGTGACTACCACGCCGGCGGGCCTCTGGGCCTGTCCCGCTGGTCGGTTGCAGGTCTGCCTATCTTGCGGGCTCGGGCAGCGGCTCTGCTCGGCGCCCACTGCAGTTGGGATGAAGTGATACCATGCCCGCCGGTCTTTGTGTCTGTTCCGGGCGCAGGCGGCGGCTCTGCTCTGCCCCTACTCCAATTGGTGTGACGTGTCTACCACACCGGCAGGCCGCTGGGCCTGTCCTGCTGGTTGGTCGCAGGTATGCCTACCTTGCGGGCGTGGGTGGCGGCTCTGCTCGGCCCCCACTGCAGTTGGGGTGAAGCGATACCACGCCGGCGGGTCACTAGGCCCACTCCGGGCGCGGGCGGTGGCCCTGCTCTGCCCCTACTCCCATTAGTGTGACGTGTCTACCACGCTGGCAGGCCGCTGAGTCCGTTCCGCCGATCAGCCGGTGGTCTGCCTACCTTGCGGGCTCGGGTGGCAGCTCTGCTCAGCCCCCACCGCAGTTGGGGTGAAGTGATACCACGCCGGCAGGTCGCTGGGGCTGTTCTGGACGAGGGCTGCAGCTCTGCTCTGCCCCTCTGGCCCCCACAGCACTCAGCAGGATCTGGACCGAGAAGCAGTCTCCGCGGGTTCCTCAGCCCTGGGTCAGAGCAGCTCTGGGAGCCAGAACTCGGCCGCCCTGGGCTCCGTGCATGCTCTGATAGGAGCAGGCTCCAAGAAGCAGCCTCCGCAGGCTCCTTAGCCCTGGGCCAGAGCAGTTCCGGGAGCCAGAATTCGGCCGCCCTGGGCTCCGTGTATGTTCTGATAGGAGCAGGCCCCAAGAAGCAGTTTCCGCGGGTTCTTTAGCACTGCGCCTGAGTAATTTGTCTGCAAGACGCAGGCGAATGGCAGCCTGAAATTACCTGTTCTATGGTTGAATGAGCTGCGATCAGTCGAAAACAGGGATGATGACGTCAACTCTCCAAGATGGTGGCCGCTGGCTTCCTCTGTGGTCTGACCGGTGGAGAACCGAACTGGACCGCTTCCTTCCCCGTCTCAAACCCAGAATTCAGCACTGTGTACAGTGATTGCACAGCTGGCAGGAGCCCTCAGAATCCGCAGCGCTGTATCTTTGCATTGCTATCTCTTGCTTCCCAGCGCGTGCCGCAGATTTTAGCCACGGGGCGATTTGCTGAATAAGCCGCGTGACCCTCCGTGCGGACAAATCGCTCGCGTTTGAGCCCCTGTAGCTGATCCTCGTGCGATGAAAATCCTTCCACTAGGTTTTGGAGCACCCCAGTTTTGCTAGAAATTCCTAAAAAGATAGTTTTTAGCTGTTCTAACTCATCATTCTTCCGAACAGTGACGCGGTACACGGGAGTGATGCACTGCCTTCGCCACCATCTTCCCCCTCCCGTTAAAAAATTCTTGAAGTGAAGGAGAACACAGATACAACGAATCAAAATCTCTGGGACACTATGAAGGCAGTAATGAGAAGAAAGTTCATTGCATGGAGTTCATTCCTTAAAAGAAGAAAAACTCAAATAAATGACCTAACATTATCTCAAAGACCTAAAAAAAGAAGAACAAATCAACACTAAAAGCAGTAGAAGACAGGAAATAATTAAGATTAGAGCTGAAATCAATGAAATTGAAACAAAAGAAATAATTAAAAATATTGACAAAACAAAAAGCTGGTTCTTTGAAAAAATAAATAAACTTGACAAATCCTCAGTCATGCTAATGAAGAGAAGGAGAGAGAAAACATAAATTATTAGTATCTGTGATGAAAAAGGAAATATCACAACAGACACCACAGAAATACAGAAGATAATCTGAAATTATTTTGAAAACTTGTATGCCAATAAAATAGAAAATACCAAAGGCATTGACAAATTTATAATCATATGATTTGCCAAATTGAATCAGGATGTTATACACAATTTAAACAGATCAATTTCAAGTGATGAAATAGAAGACGCCATCAGAAGCCTACCAACAAGAAAAGCTCGTGACACACAGCCGAGTTCTACAAGACCTTTAAATAAGAACTAATATAATACTCTTCAATTTATTTCAGGAAATAGAAAAAGAGGCAGAACTGCCAAATTCATTCTATGAGGCCAATATTACTTTGAATCCAAAACTAGGCAAAAACACATCAAAGAAAGAAAACTTCAGACCAATATCTCTAATGAATATAGATGCAAAAATTCTCAATAAATTTCTGGCAAATCAAGTATCAAAAAGATAGTACACCACGATCAACTGGGGTTCATCCCAGGGATGCAAGGTTGGTTCAACATATGGAAATCAATAAATTTAATTCATCACAACAATACATTTAAATATAAGGACAATATGATTATCTCAATAGATGCAGAAAAAGCATTCAACAAAATACAGCACCACTTCATGTTCAAAACACTAGAAAAACTAGGGATGACAGGAATATATCTCAACATTCTAAAAGCTATCTATTCTAAACCCCAGGCTAAGATCATTCTAAATGGAGCAAAATTGAAAGCATTCCCTCTAAAAACTGGAACAAGACAGGGATGCCCTCTTTCACCACTTCTATTTAACATAGTTCTTGAAACACTGGCCAGAGCAATTAGACACATGAGAAAAATTAAAGTGATACAGATGGGGAAAGAAGAACTCAAAATAGCACTATTTGCTGATGATATGATTCTATACCTAGAAGACCCCAAAAAATTCTACCAGAAAACTTCTAGAACTAGTAAATAAATTCAGCAAAGTAGCAGGATACAAAATTAACATCCATAAATCAAAGGTATTTCTGTATATCAGTGACAGATCATCTGAAAGGGAAATGAGGAAAATTACCCTATTTACAATAGGTTCAAAAAATAAAATAAAAAATACTTGGGAATCAATCTAAAAGAGGTGAAAGACCATTACAACAAAAACTACAGAAAGGTAAAGAATGAAAATAAAGAAGACCTTAGAAGATGGAAAGATCTACCTTGTTCTTGGGTAGGTAGAATTAATATTGTCAAAATGACCATACTACCAACAGCACTATACAGATTTAATGCCATCCCAATCAAAATCACAATGATATTCCCCATAGAATTACAAAAAGCAGTCATGAAATTCATCTGGAAAAATAGGAGACCCAGAATAGCTAAAGTGATCCTTACCAAGAAGACTAAAGCAGGTAGCATCACTATACCAGAACTTAAACTATACTACAGAGCAATAGTAACAAAAAAAAACATTGTATTGGCACCAAAATAAACTTGTAGACCAATGGCACAGAATAGAGAACACAGAGGCTAGCCACCATAATTACTCTTATCTTATATTAGACAAAGGTGACAAAAACATACATTGGAGAAAAGATAGCCTCTTTAACAAATGGTGCTGAGAAAACTGGAAATCCGTATGCAACAAAATGAAATTAAACCCCTATCTCTCACCATGCACAAAACTCAACTCACAGTGGATCAAGGAACTAGGAATTAAACCAGACACACTGTGCCTATTAGAAGAAAAAGTAGGCCCAAATCTCCATCATACTGGTTTAGGCCCCGACTTCCTTAATAAGACTCCTATAGTTCAAGAATTAAAATCAAGAATCAATAAATGGAATGGATTCAAACTAAAAAGCTTCTTCTGAGCAAAAGAAACAATCAGTGAAGTGAATAGAGAGCCTACAGCATGGGAGCAAATTTTGACCACTTGCACAGCAGATATTTTACTAATCTCTAGGATATATGCAAAGCTCAAAAAGCTAAAAACGAAAAACCAAATAAACCAATTAATTAATTGGCCCAGGAACTGAACATACACTTCTCAGAAGATGATATACAATCAATAAACAAATATATGAAAAAATGTTTAACATCTCTAGCAGTTAGAGAAATGCAAATCAAAACTACTCTTAAAATTTCATCCTCACTTCAGTCAGAATGGCAACTATTAAGTATACAAACAAAATAAGTGTTGGCGACCATGTGGGGGAAAAGGCACACTCATACATTCCTGGTGGGACTGCAAAATGGTGCAGCCAATATTAAAAGCAGTATGGAGATTCCTTGAAAAACTGGGAATAGAACCACCTTTTGACCCATCTATCCCACTCCTTGGGTCTATACTGAAAGGACTTAAAAACAGCCTTCTACAGGGACACAGCCACATCAATGTTTATAGCAGCACAATTCACAATAGCTAAACTGTGGAACCAACCTAGATGCCCTTCAGTAGATGAATGGATAAAAAATGTGATACACACACACACACACACACAAAAATGGAACATTACTCAGCATTAAAAGAGAATAAAATCATGGCATTTGCAGGTAAATGGAGGGAGTTGGAGAATATAATGCTAAGTTAGCCAATCCTCCCACCCCCCAAAAAAACCAAATGCTGAATGTTTTCTTTGATATAAGGAGGCTGATTCATAGTAGGGTTGGGAGAAGAGCGTTGGAGGATTAGATGAACTCTAGATAGGATGAAGGGGTGGAAGAGGAAAGGAGGGTGCATGGGGGTAGAAAAGATTGTGGGATGAGATAGACATCATTACCCTATGTACATATATGAAGACATTAATGGTGTGAATATACTTTGTATAGAACCAGAGATATGAAAAATTGTGCTTTATTGGTGTAATATGAATTGTAATGCATTCTGCTGTCATATATTACAAATTAGAATATAAAATGAAAAAATAATCATATTTAAAGAATATAATGACTCATGAATGAATTCTTCACTATTGCAAGCACTATTATTGTTATTATAAATATAAATAATAGTTTGTTAGATACCCATATAGAAATATATTCTAAAAAGGGTACCATGTGCTGAAGAAGTATAAAATTATAAATAATTCCTTCCAGTGGCTAAGAATAAATCTCAGTGGTAGAGAACTTGTCTCACATGCAAGAGACCCTGGGTTCAATTCCTAGCAGAAATAATAAATAAAATTCCATATAACATCTAATTTATTTTTAAAAAATAGAGCATTATAATTATGTATAGTATTTGGGTTCATTTTGACAAAATAATGCATATAGGGACTTGATTTCAATGTCCATCTTCCCTTTTCCTTTCCCTCCTTTCTCCCTTTATTCTGTCTTCTCATCTATATTGATCTTCCTTTTATTCCTTTACTTATTTTTGATTGGCATTTTCTGCATATACATACTGGTAAAATTATTTTGGGGTACACACACACACACACACACAGACACACACACTTACATACACACACATTTTAGTTCATTCCATGTTTTACCCCCTTTCCTTCTCTCATACCTTCCTCTTGTTCTTCTCCTCTACTCCACTGATCTACCCTATCCTCTCCCCTGCCACCTTCCTTCCTGTACTTTGCTCTGGCTTCCACCTAATAAGAGAAAACATCCAGCTCTTGACTTTGTGAGTCTAGCTTATTTCACTTAGCATGATTTTCTCCATTTCAACCTATTTACCAGTAAATGCCAGTTTTCATTCTTCTTTATGGTTGAGTAAAACTCCATTGTGTATATACACCACATTTTCTTGACCCATTCATCTGATGATGGGCATCTGGGTTGAACCCATAACTCAGTTATTGTGTGTTGTGCTGTTATAAACATTTAAGCATTTATTATTGTTTATGTTCTTGTTCATTGCCATTCTGACTGCATTTTTCCGATTGCTAAAGATGTTAAAATTTTTCATAGACTTGTTGGCCATTTGTATTTCTTTATTGGAAAATGTCTCTTTAGTTCTTTGGCCCATTTGTTAATTGGGTTCTTTGGATTTGGGGCCTGAAATTTTTAGAGTTTTTTTTTTGTATGTTTGGGATATTCATTCCCTGTTGGAGGAGTGGCTGGTAATTTTTTTTTTAACATTCTGTAAGTGCTCTCTGCACTTTGTTGCTTTCCTCTGATGTGCAGAAACCTTTTAATTTGGTGGCATTCCACTTATCCATTTTGATCAATTTTGATTTGAGTTTTGTGCAGGGTGAAGGATAGAGATCTAATTTTATTCTTCTGCATATGGGTTTCCAGTTTTCCTAGTACCATTTGTTAAAAAGTTTGTCTTTTCTCCAAAATACAGTTTTGCACCTTTGTCAAGTATCAGATGGATATGAGTATTGGGGTTGTCTCAATGTCTTCTATTCCATTGGTCTTCTCATCTATTTTGATGATAGTGCCATGCTGTTTCTGTTACTATAGCTTTGTGGTATGATTTGAGATTGGGTATGGTGATGCCTCCTGTATAGTTTTCCTTGTTCAGAATTTCATTGGCTATTCTAAGTCTCTTCTTCTTTTAAATGAATTTAAGGCCTAATTTTTTTCTAGTTTTGTGAAGAATGTAATTGGTATTTGATGGAGATTGCATGTGATGTGTCTATTGCTTTAGGTAGTACAACCATTTGACAATGTTAAATTTGCCTGACATGCATGAGGCCCTGGGTTCAATCCCCAATACAAATAATAAATAAATTAATAAATAAAATAACTTCCAACATGTCATTTATAATCTGTTCTGTTGCAGCAGTTAAGATATTGCAATCTATTGAAAACAAAAAAAAGCCAAAAAATATATATATATATACAAGAGTCAAAACAGAGTGAAGGTTATTTCTAGCTCACGTAAAGTATAAAATGTAGCTCTGTATGAAAGACTATCTCATTTCCACGTGGTGATTTGGCAATCCAGACTGTACTGTCTTCAAGTGTTGACATCTCAACTCATAGCCATTAAGCTGGCTAAAGATGAATGGGATGGTCTTGTACAGCAAGGTTTTATGGTTCAGGCCTAGAAGTGGTACATTTTGTGTATCACTTCAATTCACATTCCTTTGACTAGAGCTGTATTAAAGGGTAGGAATTGGGGGGGGGATGTGCTGTAGAAGAAAAGAAAATAGACTCAGTGAATAAATAATGAATCTCTGATAGAGTTCAGTCTTTTTTCCCTCCATGTAACCAGTTTTGATCTTCTTATACACAGAAGAGAACCATTCCCATCCATTAACTGTTTTAAATCCATAGTCCAAGATATTTGGCTCATACATAATCCTTTCCTTCAGTTCTGAATGTGATGTTGTGTTTTCATGGCTTAGGAACTAAACAGAAAGCTTTTCTCATACATATTTTTCCAATATAAAACAATGGAGCAGGACCAGGGCAACATCAACAGAATCTCCCCATTCTGAAAAGAGAATAAGACACAGAAGGGACTGTCAGTAGCAGTTCCCAAATCCTGGTGGACAGGCATGAGGAAAGCCTCTCAAATTGTGTAATACAAATAAAATGCATCATTAGATCCTCGTTCTGCCCTCTGCCAGACATTTTGGTGTTTGGCCTCCATGACTGCCCTTCAGAAGTTTTAATCTAACCATTTTTCTTCTCTTGTGACATACATCTGATGGGGCTGTATATCCTTCTTGGAGGATACCCACTTCTCAACCTGATTTCAGTTGGTAAAGTCTTTTGTCCTCAATCCCAGCCCATTTTTCACTAGATGGGATTGAGAGATACTTAGGGTTTTTCAGTTATAAGCAGCCACACCTTATTGTTTTACTCATGTGGATGTATCTGTTTAAAAATTCTTAATGCTAAGCGATAATCTTAGATTTCCGCATTTGTGTTCATTCAAGTTCACTATACAAAACAAGATTAAGGTCAGAGCCCTGTGGCCTCCTACTCAAGAAATCCCCCCAAACCTGTCTTTTCCAACATGACCTTGAAGTCTTAATTAGAATGCTTTTGGTGTATGGTTCATTCAGATAAAATGGACTTCATAACATTATCTTCCAGCTCACATTTTATCCTCTTATCGGCGAGAACAAATAGAAGAACAGGAAATCTAATGAGAGAGTTTCATGGGGAGAATAATAATTCTGAGGCAGTTTGCTGTTCGAAAGTGAAAGGAAAATGGAGTTTACCAGGAGGAGAAACTCTGGAATTTTATCTTTCTAAGGAAGGAAGCAGTTATCAAGTTTGGAGGGCAAAAAGTGAGGAATGAAAGATGAATCAGAGTAACCGCCAATTCTCCACAGAGACTGTGTGATATCAAACCAGAAAAGAAATGGCACAAAGATGTTTTAGGTTCACATTAGCTTCCATGGTGGTGAGGAGGAGGAAGAGAAGAACAGAGCCAGGCTAGGAAGGAGCAGATAACAAGAAAACCTACCAGAGCAGAGATTAGTATACCTATGTAGTTCAAAAGAAAATTTTAATATTGCAAGTCTTTCACATTAAAAAAATGATTTGAATGTTGGCTTCTACTTACTATACTGTCTGCTTTCTAGTGCTTCTGAATTAACCATGGCATAGAGAAAAGTAGCTCTTCTTAAAAGAAAATCCCTACCCTGCTTAGAGAGTACAGGAACCTCTAAGAACAACAGGATTGCAAGGATTTGAGTTTTTAAAGATGCTTCTTAGAGTAAAGCCAGCAAGTCCAGCTTGTGGCAATTTGAATAAACTATATAAGATGCCAAGTGACAGCAGCATTGACACTCCGGTAGTTCTCTGGGATTGTGGAAATTCTCTGGCGGACTCAAAAATATCAAAGAGCGGTTCACATAGGAAAGGAGACTATAATCAGAAATCAAGGTGTTTACCTCTCTGAACGCAAAGCAACATAAAAATGAGGCCTTGAACGTTATAAATCAGTGTTTGACTTCAGACACATTAGGTTTTGACAAAGTGGCTTTTTGCTCTTATTGTTACATGTGAGTTTGACTCCATAATACTGGCATATGGGGCTCAGAAGTTTTGGAAGTCGTGGCCAGATAAATATGTTATTGAAAGTCATGATTTTTTACTCAATTTCTCAAAAAGAAAATTTGGAACTGGAACTTTGAAAAAATAAAGTGACTTAAAAGAAGATTAATGCTAACTATAAGAGCCCAGTTTAAAATTACTTTTCTTTCTTTCTTTTTCTTTTTTCTGCCAAAGGCAAGAAACATTTATTTAATAGGCCAGAAAAAAACCCAAGTTCATTCTCAGGGCAGCATTTTTCTTCCTTTTACCCCTTCTGCCTCCATGAGTTAGACTTATATCCTCAATGATCTAGGTGTTATTTCCATCAATAAAAAAGATGATTTACACTTATTGAAAATAGTGAAGAGCCAGCATATAACATCAGACCATATTTCCCCTAAATTTTCTCAGGAAGATTCTGTGTACTCTCCATTCTTGCACCTGTCAGATTATTTACCTTACCAGTAATACTTTGAGTTCTTGGCCGATTGACATTCTGGTAGAAACCTGGAGGAAACTACTGTTCCTGAAAATTTTCATTAGCACATTCTTCTTGGAAGATAGCATTCTTCGGTCTGCAGTCTGATTATTCTCCAGTCTCTGCAGTCTCCTGGCACAGGGCCACTATAAACTGGAACGTCTTTTGTTTTCTCAACCTCAGTGAAAGTTGATGGGTTCAATTGTTATTGCTTTTCTTAGAGCATGACTGTATTTATTGACATTTGATGCAAGCTGTCTATCCTGCCACATTTCCAAGGTGGTGATCTTAGGAAAATTTATTTAATCCTTACTAGACAATGAGCTTTGTGCTTTTGACATCTCAACTCACCTTGCAGAGAAAGAATATGAATAGAGGCAAAAAGGACATTAAGGATCCCGGAAATCCCCTGTTACAAAGTAGATTCTCAAAAGTAAGAAGAGGGAGCATCAGTCACTTTAATCATTTCAGTTACCTGTTTGTCCCAGTGTGAACACCGTGTAGAAATAGAGAAAAAATGGGATCCTTGAAGCTCTAGCCCACCTAATGCCTGATCCATGAAACTGAACACTTGAGGGACCCTTCTCTAGTCCCTAAACACGACCTCTTCTCCCCAGAGAAGAAACATATTCTGTAAAAGCAGCCATGCAGGAGCTCCCATTGTGAATCACCACACCCCCTTCACAGAACCTGTTGGAGGCAATGCTTATTTTCATTTTTCTGGATCTGTGAGTCGGGTATTTTATTTGAGGTCCTGCCCCCGATCATACAACATTGCATCACAGAAACTGTTTTATTGGTCCTTTTGTGTCATGCCTTTCCAATCAGATTCAGTTGTTCTAACTTAAAGGATTCAAGATCATCTTAAATCTGGCAATACCAATTCTGGTTTATTTCACTTCTTCTCTTTTATCTTCTGTGATTCGTAATTCTCTCCCTTTTAAAGTTCACTCCATTATTGATACCCCTAAGAGTCTGATATCTTTCCTTTGTGAATTTTTCAGAATTACATCCTTCTCAACATTGGTTAAAATCGTATTCTGTGATATCTGAGTATTGAGACAGAATCTAGAATTTTTCCAGCCACTTGCAAGAGAATTGGGATCTGTGTTTCATGGTGAGGAGCATGGCTGAATGGGGACCAATGTAGGATTTCTAAAGTTAGCAGCCCAGGGTGGGGCTGATTTTTCCCAAGTTGCAGAACCATAGAACTGGGAAGGAAAATTGTCTCTCATCCAGAGAAGGAAAACTAGCCCACTGCATAATTCCTTTTTAACTATGATGCGTTTAGCCAGGATTTATATAAAAGTACCCTTGTATCTCTCCCACAACCCCTGGATAAGTTTGTGTTTTGAGATGGGTAATTAATCTGAACACAAATACTTCTGTGTGATTTGGTGAACTCTTACAAGTGGGAAAGAGGACTTGAGTTCTGTTAATCTCTAAGCCAGGGCTTCTAGTGTCAGCCTGCAAATGAAACCAAGGTTTAGTATGTGCTGTGTGACTTCCAGCGCTTATTATAAACTGCTGCACATCTTTGGAAAGCAGATGTGACAAGGCAAAAAAAAAAAAAAAACAGTAGGATGCCATTCACATTGAGTCAGGTTTTTCAGCTTTCAGAAATTGAAATAGATTGTTCATGCAAAGGAACCACTTTGTGCTTGTGAAAAATTTCCATTTATATAGCCATAATATATCTACATATTGTTAATTTGTCTTTGTTATTTATACAAAATAAAGTTAAAATATTTTAAGATACATTTTCAAATTTCATATCATTTTCATGTCACACCCCATTTTAAAAATTTATTTTTCTTTTTAAAAATTTGTTCTAATTAGTTATACATGACAGTATAATCTTGTATAATCTTGACACATTATACATAAATGGAGTATAACTTCTTAATCTTCTGGTTTTACATGATATAGAATTACACCAGTTGTGTAGTCATATATGTACATAGGATAATAAGATCAGATTCATTTTTCCTACTCTAATACCCCTCCCCTCCCTTCACCCCCCTTCACCTAATATAAAGTAACTATTCTTCCTAGCCTTCCCACCTTATTGCCTTATTTTGTGAATTAGCATCCATATATCAGAAAAAAACATTTACACTTTGGGTTTTTGGAGATTGGCTTATTTCACTTAGCCAACTAATATTCTCCAGTTATATCCATTTACCGGCAAATACCATGTTTTCTTCCTTCTTTATGGCTGAGTAATATTACATTGTGTGTGTGTGTGTGTGTGTGTGTGTGTGTGTGTGTGTGTATCACATTTCATTTATCTATTCATCTGTCAAAGGATACCTGGGTTGGTTCCATAGTTCAGCTATTGTGAGTTGAACTTCCATAAATATTGATGTGGCTTGTCACTGTAGTTTGGTGATTTTAAGTCCTTTGGATATAGACTGAGGAGTGGGATAGCTGGGTCAAATTGTGGTTCCATTCCAAGTTTTCCATAATGGCTGCACCAATTTGTAGCCCCACCAGTAATGTATGAATGTACATTTTTCCCCACATCCTTACTACCACTTATTGTTGCTTGTAATTTTAATAATTGCCATTCTGACTGGAGTAAGATGAAATCTTAGAGTAGTTTGATTTGCATCTCTCTTTCACTACTTCTATTCAACATCATCCTTGAAACTCTAGCCAGAGAAAATAGGAGAAAGAAATTAAAGGGGTATGAATAGGAAAAGAAAAACTCAAACTATCACTATTTGCCAATGACATGATTCTATACTTAGAAGATCCAAAAATATTCCACCAGAAAACTTTTAGAACTAATAAAAGAATTTAGCAAAAAGTAGCAGGATATAAAATTAACACCTATAAATCAAATGCATTCCTACACATCAGTGATGAATCTACTGAAAGAGAAATTAGAGAAACTACTCCATTCACAATAGCCTAAAAAATACTTTGGAATCAATCTAGCAAAAGAGGTGAAAGACCACTACAATGAAAACTACAGAACACTAAAGAAACAAGTTGAAGAAGACCTTAGAAGATGGAAAGATCTCCCATGCTCCTGGATAGGCAAAATTAAGATAGTTAAAATGGCCATACCACCAAAAACACTATACAGATTTAATGTAATTCCTATTAAGTCCCAATGACACTTTTCATAGAACTAGGAAAGGCAATTATGAAATTCATTTGGAAAAGTAAGAGACCTAGAATATCCAAAGCAATCCTTAGAAAGATAAGTGAAGCATGAGGCATCACAATACCAGACCTTAAACTGTACTACAGTCAGATAGTAACAAAAATGGCATGGTATAGGCACCAAAATAGACATGTCGACCAGTGGTACAGAATAGAAGACACACAGACAAACCTACATAAATACAGTTATCTCATACTAAATCAAAGGTGCCAAAAACATTCACTGCAGAAAAGATAGCCTTTTCAACAAATGGTGCTGGGAAAATTGGAAAACCACATGTAACAAAATGAAATGGAACCTCTATCTCTCACCCTGCATAAAACTCAACTCAAAGTGGATCAAAGGCTTAGGCATGAGGACAGAGACCCTGTGCCTAATAGAAGAGAAAGTGAACCCAAATCTTCATTAGGTCGGCCAGGATCTGACTTCCTTAAAAAGACTCCTAAAGGGTAAGAAGTAAAATCAAGAATCAATAAATGGAATGGATTCAAACTAAAAATCTTTTTGTCAGCAAAAGAAACAATCAATAATATGAAGAGAGAGCCCACAGATTAGGAAAATATCTTTACCACATGCACTTCAGAGTATTAATCTCTAGGATATAAAAAGAACTTAAAAAACTTAACAACCATACACACAAAAACAAATCAATAAATGGGCTAAGAAACTGAATGGGCACTTCACAGAACAAGAAATACAATTGATGAACAAATATCTGAAAAAATGTTCAGCATCTCTCATATCCCATTTTTAAGCTTTTTTTTTTTTTTGAAAGGATGATAAGATTCACAGGAAGGTGCATAAATACCAGAGAGGTCTCATGTATCTTACACCAAATTTCACCAGAAGGTAGCATCTTTCATAAGTTACATAGAACATTATCAAAACCAAGAAGTTGACATTGTTACATTTTACATACTATATTCATCATTTTTACCTGCATTAATTTGTTTTTCTGTATTTCTATGCAGATTTATTATGTATAGATTCATATACCAGCACAATCAAGATGGAAACTCTTGAATCATGACAACATATTTCTCTCATGTTACCCTTTATAGCCCCATGTAAATTCCCCCACCTTCCTCCATCCCAACTCATGACAATCACTAATCTCTTCTTAGTCTCTATAATATTATCATTTGAACAATATTATATAAATGGAATAATATAGTACATAATTTTTTGAGATTAGATTTTTTCACCTAGTATAATTCCCTTGAAATCTAATTTGTGGCACATATTATTAGTTTGTTTATTTTTCCTGCTGAATAGTATTCCATGGTATGGATATACCACTGTTTGCTTAATTATTCTTCCATTGAATTTTATTCTCTGTTGTTTTCAATTATGGCTTATTACAAAAAAAGCGGCTATAAACATTTATGAATAGGTTTTTGTGTGGATATGCATTTTCATTTCTTGAAGATAAATACCCAGATGTATGATGTGTATTATATGGATTTGGATATGTTTATTTTTAAGAAACTGTCAAATTATTTTCCACAGTAACTATTTACTTTTTTCATATTTTTGCTAAGAGTTAGTAAACTCAGTATTTTTCATTTAGATTGCTCTTGCTCTGATAGTTGTATAGTCAGTCCCATTTTTAAATAACAAAGCATCATTTGGTTTTTGCCTCAAAAACCACCTGCACCAAGATAAAAACACGGTTACATCTATGGGTAACATGAGCACAGTTGCAGAGTTCAAATTCTGATTTCCATGTAATTCGGCAACTTTCTTAAACCCTATGAAAATGAAAGTCCAATAATAATGTTTACTTCTCAGGCATGTTCTGGTTCAGACGATCCAGTGTAGCTTTTCTCAGTGTGTTCAAGGACACTATAAACGTATGAGTTCCCAATGAGAACTGGTCACCCAGATGACGCTTCTGGCTTCCAGTTTTTACTTACGACCTCACCATTCCTTCACGTCCTGAGTTGGGGGTGGAGTGCCTTATATTATCCTGGTTCCCAACATCTGTCCTTTCAAATGGAACTCAGCACCACCGGTTGTCTAGCGTTAGAAGTGAGGAGCATTATTCTTCTTGGTTCTATTTTCCTGTCACATTCAGATCTCTGAGAACATGATAGGCTTTGAATTCTGTGCTCACAAATTCCCTTCAAATATAAGTTCCAGCTGAAGTCCCTTGAGCCATATTTTAGCTTTTATGTATTCCAATTATGAGGAAGAGCGATCTGGACAACATGAATGTACCGCGAGTCAGCCAGTTGGAACAGAGTGTGGTACCATAAATTTACCCAGAAATTTATGGAACAGACAAACAGCCTGTTGGGAAGAAAAAAGAAATATAGACCTCAATAATTTTAAACTATCACCTTTATAAAAGTGTTCAAATCAAAGAGAACTCTAAATCACAAATGCTTACATTTATAGTTAAATGGAAGGAGAAAGAAAAAATCATGGAGAGAATCCTAGGCTTGAAAGGCAGTTGAAAACACATCTCCATATATCCTCCCTATGTGCCATATGTGCACCTGTGGGCTATTCACAAACCACCATCTCTTGAGGAAAAATATACATAAGTACTGCTTCTTCTAGCCACCTTATTAGTAGAAGGGTCTTCATGGAGGCCAGTCCTGGCAGATATTTCCTTTTGCCGTTTTTAGTGTTGTGAGGAATGTAAACTGGATTGAAAAATAATTCCTTTAATATAAGAAGCTTTGTAGTTCATTGATACCTCTTAATAAATATTAATGGTTAACTGTGGAAATATTTTACCTGCTGGTAAGCTTGAACAGTGTCTTTTCAGGCACAAGTCAAAAGGTTATCCCTAGAACTATCTCAAGTCTCAAATCTCAGATTCACAAAGTTGTATGTGGCATGTGTATGAGAGTCTACAATTCAAACAGTCTCTGAAGAAAATATCAAGTTTTAATGACTGAAACAAAGGAAAAGAATTCCAATGAATGATGTTCAGACTTGCTTCTAAGGCTCCTTAGGAAATAATGGGAGGATTCTTAGAACTCATTTTTCCTTTCTCTCAGGCAGTTACCAAGACTTCATTTTACATCACTGCAGGATATCAAGGCTGCTGCTGCCTTTGCCTGTCTTGTCTCATCATCTGTTAATAATCCTTCATATTTCTTTTAGACTTTTACAGAAAAATAGAGTAAGTGGATTTTGCCTTGAGGTCAATTTGTGCGTTTTCATTCATCTCCTCCTGGGACTTCTAATATTTAAAATTGCATATTATATCAGATGACTTTAGATATTTTCATTAACTTAATAATGCAGCCAGAGTCACTAAATTTTGTTGATTTTATTTAAAGAAAAATACAGTTATCATTATTCAATCTTCTTCAGCAGAGATCAGCTCAAAATCCTATTGTACTGCCAGGCACACTGTGGCACACCTGTAATCCTAGGATCACAAGTTCAAAGCCAACCTCAGCAATTTAGCAGGCCCTATAACTTATTGAAACCTTGTCTCAAAATTTTAAAAATTGTTTAAAAAGGGCTATGGATGTGGCTTTGTTGTTGAGTGCCCCTGGGTTCAATCCCTGGTACACAACAAAAACAAAAACAGAAACCCTACTGGACCTAATAATACTAAAATACTAAAATCAAAGATTCTAATCACTCCCTTAGTTACAAATATTCTTAGTTATAGATTTGTCCTCTAATAAATTTAGATTGATACATGAAGAGGGAGAGACTCTAAATATGTATAAATATATATATGCATACACAAATATGTATGTATACATGCATACATGTTATTTATATATATGTAAATGAAATAAATATGCACACATATAATGAAGAATATTCCTCAATATTATACAATGTGATATGGTCAGACATACAGGTTATAGTTACTGTCTATATTATCTGCACTGTTATATATACATATATATTTTAGGTATATATATTTCTTTTAATAGAATGAATCAGATGTAACTCTCCTATGTTCATATATGAATACCTGACCAGTGAAACTCCACATCAGGTACAACTGCAAGAATGGAATCCTAATTAGAATAAGTTATACTGCATGTATGTATAATATGTCAAAATATACTCTACTGTCATGTATATGTAAAAAGAACAAATTATTAAGAAGAAATATAGACCTGCACCATTATATTTGAAGCAACTATTTCCTCACTAACTCTCTTATCTATTTAACTCTACTATTTCTTTTATAGATTTGTGCTAAAATGTGATAGAATATTTTCAAGGGTGTGCTACTTAAGACGTGGGTTTAGACCATCAGAAAAGTTGAAAAGAAATGGCTACTTTCTTCGTCATATCCAGATCAGTCTCCAGCTTATTCTTTCTACAGGTGTTGACCACTCCTGGGCCACTAACCCTAATCCTAACCCTAACCCTAACCTTTTTACCTCAGCTTAGACTCTTTGGATCATTCTTTTAATGTTTTCCCATTATCTTTATTTCAGAACTGCACACTCCAATTATTGGATCTGTTAAACCATTCACCTTCTTGGACTTACATACTTATATTACAGAACCCTTTTGGTGACAACTTCCAGTTAAAGAAATCATAGTTGTTCTTTCTGAACTGACTGTACACAACAATCCCTTCCAAAAAAACATTTCTTCCCAGAACAATTACATCAGTATCTTTTGGGTTGTAAACTAGAAATTAATATTTCTCAAAGTTCTCCCTGTGATTTTTATGAAGGAAAGATGAGAATCTGAAATTATACATCTCTGACTGTCACAATTAGCTGGGTACTTGCCTTCATTTTCCTTCTCTGCTCTTATTCTCTTTCGGCTGTTGACTTTGATTCTCTCACTTTTCCTTCTTTAAAATCACATCAGAAATGGATGACATTGGGAAGATGTTCCAGCTATGCCTGCAGGCAATCTAGACCCAGCCACCCACTTGGCTATATCTGCTTCACCCCCAATCTTTAACTTTCAAATCACAGCAACAGGAAACTCTTGTTGAATCTTAAATAAAATGTCTTGCCTCTACTCTTGTTCTCAGTTTTGTCCACCTACAGAGACCTTTCCTCATCTATCTTCCCCATCACCTTCTGGAACTTCTATCTCTCCTAATCACAAAACTCCTTTCCATCAACATCTAAACATGCTCAAATTGTTGCCACCTTAAAATAAAATATTCATGCATTACCCTCTTACTGTCCTCTTTCTTTATATTCAAGCTTATTGAATAGTAGTCCCAAAAGTTTCTCCATATAATCACATTATAACTTGCCAAACCATTGCAAATCTGGCTTCCAGCCTTCTGTGAGATTAAATATTCTTGCTGAATCAAATTAAATCTATTGTTAAATCTATTGTTAATTAAATCTGTCGTTAAATATAAAGAACATATTCTGTGCTTATCTTATGAATTCTCTATTGCATTTGATTCTGATCATTACTTAGCTTTTTAGTTCCCTCTTTTCCTTTGACTTCTTGACATATTTTCCTTCCTAAATCTTTCTCTGGTCCTCAGATCTTTCCATTTCTTTTTTCTCAACACATTTTATGTTTATAGGTTAATTAAATCCCATGGCTCCAATTACTGTTTACATGTTGATAACTCCCAAGTCACAGATGCATCCCACAATTCTCTTGTGAGCTCCTGAAAAACTCTATTTGGAGTTTCAAGTGCTTATCTAGAGCAGGTTATTCACTCCTTCTCTGTTATTTACCTTGTGAATAACTGGTCAGTCTAGCTGCAAAAACCAGAAAGTAAACTTTAATTTCACGTCCTTGAGGTTACGAGAATCCAATGCCTGTGCTTTGTCTTAGTGAGGTGGTTTAGTCTTCTCATTTCTTGCCTACTGTACAGATAAAGTATCATGTTGTTGTACTTCCTACTTCAAGTGTAGCCTTTATCTAATCATTTTTCTATATTCCTCATCTTTTTCTCTCCTCTGGACTTGAAGATGTTCACTTGAGTTTTACTGTGTAGAAATACAAGAGTTTAAACTAAAAGACATACCAGGAAAGGGCTGGGAGTGTAGCTCAGTGGTAGAACATGTGCATAGAGAGGGCTGATACCTAGCAACACACACACACACACAAACACACACACACATACACACATGCACACACACACACACACACACACACACACAGAGATACACTGAGAGTTTGAAGTGATGATCCATAGGTATTACCTAGATGGAAAAAAAATTCATAGATTGGAAGAGGAATAACAAGGAAAGGTCAATGTTACAGAGATCTTATATGACAAGAATAAATAAAGGAGTGAATGAAACAGGAGAGAAATGAAATTAAATGCTTCCTTTTTACTTTTCTGATCAATTTAACTCTGACTTTCACTAAAGCATCCCCAGATAGGGTTTTTTTTAAAACATGCCAACACAAACTGAGGAAGTAGATAATGAAGTCTGTGGAAAGAGGTCTTAGTAATAAGTAGTCCAGTGCTTATGGTATGGGGACCAGGACCAATGGGAGGAAATGGAATCCTTTCTCACTACTCCATGTCCAGCACAGATTAAATAAAAATAAAATCCCATATTGTTTTTCAGAATGTAATATTATAACCTCATGTGACTATACTTACAGAGAGACAATCCTTAACCTTCTAGAAAGCATCTGTCTATCAAAAGATTGTAAGTAGGTAAAAATGTGATTGGAGTCTTCAATTTTTATACATGTAAGTGAAATACTAAAGCTCATAACAATTCTTTCAAAACAAAATTTAAAATTTAAGCATATCTTCAGAATCCATCACAATCTTGGATTGGCTTATCATTCCCGCTTAATCTCTTACCTTGTCTCCCTGGCTGTTGAAAGTCCAGAGAGATGGAACGACTTTAATTCCCCAAACATTATGTTGTTTTCACATTCATCTCAGTCCCTATGCTGCTCTCTACCAGAAGTATCCTTCCATCAGGTCCTTGATCAGGAAAGTGGAGGAACATAGTAGACACTGATTAAATACTTCTGAAAGATAAATATTTGCATAGAAAAAATTACCTGTAGAAAAGTATAATTAGTGGAGTTGCTTTTTAAAAGAAAAATTCAGAGAATAGATTTTGTTTTAATTAAATAATAAGACTATCAGGAGGCATTTCTGAAGTCTTAGATTTTCAGGTCTTCAATCACTGGGAAAGTCCAGGGCCATATCTGTATGGATCCTAGGAGAGCTGCTGTGACAATGACTTTTTTTTTCCATTTAGGTAATACCTATGGATCATCACTTCAAACTCTCAGTGTATCTGTGTGTGTGTGCATGTGTGTGTGTTGTTAGGTAACAGCCCTTTCTATGCACATGTTCTATCACTGAGCTACACTCTCAGCCCTTTCCTGGTATGTCTTTTAGTTTTAAACCCTTGTATTTCTATGCAGTAAAACTCAAATGAACATCTTCAAGTCCAGAGGAGGGTAATGAGGTAATGAGGTAATAAGCATGCAAGATCACACATTATTTGCTTGAAAGCTTAGTTTTGTTTTCATATTACCCCAGGCTCACTCTATGATTTTCAGCCCAACTCAGGAGTCCAGGGGTGGGTATCTCTCAGGTTTACCATCTCAAGAAACAGATTATAATCTTAATTTTTAAATAAAGACTATAATCTTATTATAATCTTTTTCTTGATCATAAATTTTCAACTGTGAATACTAGAGATATGCATGAAATACACTTTATTGCAAAATCCTGGTTACAAATATATGGTCCTATGTCATAAGTTTTGTAAATAGGCCAAAGAGTAGTTAAAAGTTGTTCCAATTTACATTACCCCCCTGCATCTTATGATCTTTTTTATGATCTGAATTCTAGAGTGCATTCAAAAGTTTTATTTCTCAGGGCTTTCCATACAATATCAAGACCCACATCCAAATTAGTACCAATAACTAACAAAAATCATTTGAATAGCAAATCATCAAAACCTCAAAATAATCCTGTAAGCATGAAATAATTAAGAATAAAATAATGCAAATCATATAGAATAGATTCAGTTGAAAGATGACAGATATGGATCATTCATTTCTAATTGATTCATGGAATGTAAAGAAATTATATTAGCATTGTTAAGTATTTTTAAAAAAAAATTAAATTTGTTTTAATTAGTGATACATGACAATATAATGCATTTATATACTTTGATATATCATACATAGATGAGATATAATTTCACATTTTTCTGAGTGTACATGTTGTAGAATCAAATTGTTCATGCAGTCACATATATACACAGAGTAATAATGTCTATTTCATTCTACTATCCTTCCTATCCCCACATCATCTTCCCTCCCCTCCCTTCACTTCCCTCTACCTAATCTAAGGTAACTCTATTCTTCTTTGGTGCCCCCCCCTTATTGTGAATTAGCATCTGCATATTAGAGAAAACATTAGGCCTTGGTTTGGGGGGATTGGCTTCTTTCACTTAGCATGGTATTTTCCAACTCCATCCATTTACAGGTAAATGCTGTAATTTCATTTTCTTCTTTAAATCTGAGTAATATTCCACTGAATACCACATTTTCTTTATCCATTCATCTATTGAGGGATATCTGGGTTGCTTCCATAGTCTAGCTATTGTGAATTGAGCTGCTATAAACATTGACAAGGCTGCATTACTGTACTATGCTGATTTTAAGTCCTTTGGGTATAAATCGAGGAGTGGAATAGCTGGGTCAAATGGTGGTTCCATTCCAAGTTTTCTGAGGAATTTCCATACTGTTTTCCATAGTGGTTATAACAATTTGCAGTCCCACCAGCAATGTATGAGTGTATCTTCTTCCTCATATCCTCACCAATGTTTATTGTTGCTTGTATTCTTGATGATTGTCAAGAAATATTAGTGTAGTTTTGATTTTCATTTCGCTAATTTCGAGAGATGTTGAACACTTTTCATATATTTGTTAATTGGTTGTATTTCTTTTTCAGTGAAGTGTCTGTCCAGTCTCTTAGCCCATTTATTGATTGGGTTATTTGTTTTTTGGTGTTAAGCTTTTTGAGTTCTTCATATATCCTAGACATTATTACTTTATCAGAGGTGCATGTAGTAAAGATTTTTCTCCTCATTTGTAGGCTCTCTCTTCCCATTATTGATTATTTCCTTTGCTGAGGAGAAGCTTTTTAACTTAAATCCATCCCATTTATTGATTCTTGATTTTATTTCTTGCACTTTAGGGGTCTTATTAAGGAATTCAGATCCTAGGCTGATATAGTGAAGATTTTGGCCTACTTTTTCTTCTATTAGATACAGGGTCTCTGTTCTAGTGCCTAAGTCTTTGGTCCAATTTGAGATGATTTTCATGCAGGTGAGAGATAGAGGTTTAATTTTCATTTTGCTACATATAGATTTCTAGTTTTGCCGGCACCATTTGTTGAATAGGCTATATTTTCTCCAGTGGGTGTTTTTAGCAGTCTTGTCTAGTATGAGACAACCATATTTATGTGGGCTTGTCTCTGTGTCCTCTCTTCTGTACCATTGGTCTACAAGTCTATTTTGATGTGAATACCATGCTGTTTTTGTTACTATTGTTCTGTAGTATAGTTGAAGATCTGGTATTGTGGCGCCTCCTGCTTCACTTTTCTTGCTAAGGATTGCTTTGGCTATTCTGGTCTCTTATTTTTCCAAATAAATTTCATGATTGCTTTTTCTATTTCAATGAAGAAATGTCATTGGGATTTTAATAGGAATTGCATTAAATATGCATAATGCTTTTGGTAGTATGACCATTTTTTGAATATTTAATTTTTAGTTGTAGTTGAACACAATACTTTATTTTATTTACTTATTTATTTGTATGTGGTGCTGAGGATAGAACCCAGAGCATGGGAGATATTCTGAGGTTTTCTTTGATTTCTTTCATTAGTGTTCTGTAGTTTTTATTGTAAAGGTCTTTCTCCTCTATTGTTATATTGATTCCCAGATATTATTTATTTATTTATTTATTTATTTATTTATTTATTTTTGAGGCTTTTGTGAATGGAGTGGATTCATCGCTGATGTATAGGAATGTATTTGATTTATGGGTGCTGATTTTATATCCTGCTACTTTGCTGAATATATTTATTAGTTGTGTAAGTTTTCTGGTGGAACTTTTTGGATATTCTAGATATATAATCATGTTACCATCAAATAGTGATAGTTTGAGTTCTTCTTTACCTATTTGTATCTGTTTAATTTCTTCTAATTGTCTGGCTATAATTTCAAGGATAATTTTGAATCGAAGCAGTAAAAAAGAACATCCTTGTCTTGTTCTAGTTTATTTTTTTATTTTAAAATTTTTTAGTGTATATGGACTCAATGGCTCTATTTGTTTTTATATGGTGCTAGGATGGAACCCAGTACCTCACACCTGTGAGGCAAATGCTCTACCACTGAGCTAAAACTCCAGCCCCTTGTTCCAGTTTTTAGAGGAAATGGAAACTAAAGGACTATAAATATGAAAAGAAGTCAAATTATCTCTGTTTGCTGATGACATGATCCTATATCTAGAAGCCCCCCCACCAAAAACAACAACAACAGCAACAACAAAAACTCCACCAGAAAACTTCTGGAGCTGATAAAAAAATTCAGCAAAGTATCAAGATACAAAATGAACACTCATAAATGAATACCTTTCTTATATTCCAACAGTTATTCTGCTGATAAATAAGCTAGAAAAACAATCTCATTCAGAATAACCTACCCCCAAAATAAAATGTTTGGAAATTAATCTAACCAAGGAAGTGAACAGTCTCTATAGTTCACCCTGAATGAAAGTAAAATCAAAGTTGGATTATAAACCATATAGCTCCTTATTGTGTATCCTTAGAACAGAAACAAATAATCAAGCATGAGTCCAAAATTCTAACTTGCCTAGGGGCCACCCAAGGAAATGATTTCTCTCTTTCCTGACTCAGAGAGCTGAAGAGACCAGCACCACAGTTTGGAAACCGCCAAAGGAAGAGGTAGATGGTATCATAGAACTTCAGTTCCACAGAGAGAAGTCAGAAAAGAAAGAAATCATACAAGTACTTTTTCCAATCACAATATTATGAAACATGAAGTCAATAGAATAAGGGAAGCTTGAAAACCCACAAATATGTGGCAATTAAGCATCACATTGTTTTAAAAAACAATGGGTCAAGAAGAAATCACAAAGGAAATTATAAAATACCTTCAGACAAATTAAAATGAAAGTGCACGTATCACACCATGGAATGCAGCAAACACTGTTCCAAGAGAAAAGTTTATAAATGTAAATGTTTACTTTAAAAAAAGAAGAAAAGAAGAAATAACATAAACCAACAACATAACTTTATACCACAAAGAAAATAGAAAACTAAATTAAAACTATCCAATGGAAAGAATAAAGATTCAAAGAAAGGTAAAATAAATTATTTAATAGTAAAACCAATGAGAATCGACTTTTTGAAAGGATTAACAAAATTGACAAACCCTTAGATTAACTAAGAAGAAAGAACCCCACTAAACTGAGCAATGAAAAGGGACGTGTATAACTGATATCCCAGAAACATAAAACGCCATGAGTGATGCTTTCAGGATATGCCAGCAAATTGGGTCACCTAGAAAAAGTGGGTAAGTTCCTATAAACATACTTCCTACCAAGACTCAATCATGCAAAAGTAGAAATTTTGAACATACCAATACCTAGAATGAAGACTGAATCAATATTTTTTTAAAAACTATCAGTCAAGCCCAGCTCCTGCTGTGTTTATGACTGAATTCTACCAGACACTTAAAGAGCATTATAGTTTTGGATCTGTATTATTCCCTCAAAGCCTCATGCATTGAAGGCTTGGTCCCTAGCTAGTGGTGTTAATGGGAAGTAGTGGTAACTTCAGGAGGTTGAGCCTACTTAGAAGAAGTAGGTCACTGGGGGCATGCCATTAGGGGGAAATTTTGTCTTAGATCTTGCCTCTTCCTCTTTTAATTATGTCTATCTGCAAACATGGTAGGTCTTTTCCTCTTATAAGATCTTCTTCAATTTCTCCAGTGTTATACAATTTTCTCTCCTTTAAGTTGTTTATCTAAGGAATTCATCACACTGACAAAAGAACCACTAACACAAACACCAATCCACACTCTTAAAAAAAAATTGAAGGGTTAGAAAAATACACTATAAAAAAACCCTACAGATCAATATTCCTGATGAATTTTAATAGAGAAATCCTCAATAACATTAACAAATCAAATTCAAGAGCATATTAAAAATACTTATAAAATATTACCCAGTGTGATTTATTCCTAAAATTCCAGGATGACTAAAACACAAAAGTTAATGTAATGCAACACATTTATAGAAATAAGGATTAAACCCACATGAATAGATCAATTTATTCATAAGAAGCATTTGACAAAAATCAAATACCTTTCAAAAGAATTTAACAAAACACTCAACAATCTAGGAGGAAACTACCACAACACAGTAAAACTCACGTATAAAAAGCCCATAGCTAATAACACACTCAGTGGTGAAGGAGTGAGGCTTTTCCTCTAAGAGCAGGAAAAGGTAAGTATGTTCAATTTTGCCACTTCTATTCAACACAGGATCAGAAATCCTAGCCAAAGAAATTAGACAAGAAAAGAAATGCAAAGCATCAAAATTGAAAGGAAGAACTAAAGTTTTCTCTAATATAACTTAAAAAACTAAAGATACCACAAAAAAAAACTGTCACACCAGTAAAATCAGAAAAAACGTAAGCTACAAAATCCACCTGCAAATATACTTGTGTTTATAAATGCTAACAACATAATATGAAAATAAATAGTTTTCATTTCTATCAGTATCAAGAAGAACAAAATTCTTACAAATAAAATTAACCAAGGAAGTGAAAAACTTGTATGCGTTCAGTATAAAACATCCCTGAAAAATAAGATACAACTAATCGATATTCTGGGTACATGAGTTGCATAACAACATTAAGATATCCCTACTTCCCAATATGACCTACAGATTCACTACCATCCCATCAAAATTCCAAAAGCATTTTTTGCAGAAATAAAATATGAAAACTTTTCAAATATCAAGGAACCCTAAATAGCCAAAAACAATTTTCAAAAAGACAAATAAATTTAGAGAACTCATGCTTTGATTTCAAACCACATTAGAAATCTATAGTAATCAAAACAGTGTAGTACTGGTCTAAAAACAGAAATATATTTATGGAATAAAATAGAGAATCATAAATAAACTTTTGTACACATGCGCAAATTATCTTTAAGCAGGCCTCCAGAACAGATCAATGGGGATAGGATAGTTTATTCAAACAAATGATATTAGAAAGTTGGATGTTCCCATGGAAAAGAATAAACATACACCTTATTTTATATACAAAAATTAACTCAAAATGGACTAAATCCCTAAAAGTGAAACCTAAAATTCTAGAAATCATCCTAGAAAAACACAGGGGGTAAAAGCTGATACTGTACTTGACAATGATTCCTTCCAAATGACACCCAAAGCCAGGCAACAAAAGCCAAAAGGAAATGAATGGTATACATCAAACTTCAGACCTTTTGTGCATTAAAGGAAACAATCAACAGAGTGAAAATTCAATCTGGAAAATGGGAGAAGATATTTTGAATAATATTTCTGATAAGGAAATAATATTCAGAAAGCAGATCCCCTTGAATTATGATGGGGATATTTCTGGTAAATCCATTGTAAATTTAAAATATAAGTAAAAAATACAATTTAATATTATTATCTTTCAAACATCAGAGCTTAGTCTAGTTTACCTTAAGTGTACTCAGAACACCTACATTAACCTACAGTAGGAGAAATCATCTAACAGAAAGCCCTTTTAAAACAAGGTATTGGGTATCTAAGACACAAAGAGAGGGTATTTAGTATAAGTGATGGAATAAGAAAACAAAAAGAAAAATATCTAAAAAATGCTGTCAATTTAGTACTGTACAGTATTGTTTGTGTATCCTTGTAGTTGGGTGGCAAGCATTGTGAGACAGTATGGTAATGCATATTGCTAACTTAAGATAAGATAAAAATTTATAATTCAGGGATGTTCTTGAATGCATTTTGTTTTTCTACCATTACAAAGTTTTAAAATTTTAAGTTGAATCATCATAAGTCAGGGGACATTTTTATTTAAAAACTCTTACAACTCAACAACAACAAAAAATGCAATTGAAGTATAAGCAAAGTACTTGAATAGATATTTGTCCAAAGAAGATAATGCAGATTGACAACAAACTTATGAAAAATGCTCAAATTATTAGTCATCAGAGAAATGCAGATCAAAACCATGTTAAAAGTTAGCTCACATCAATTAGGATGGCTACTATAAAAACAAAGCAAGATAAATAAAGATTAGTAGGGATTAATAAGAATGTAGAGAAAATGGAATACTTGTGCCCTGTTGGTGAGTTTGTTAAGTGGTATAAATTCTATGGAAAATAGCAGGAGTTTCCTAAAAGATAAAAATTTTTAAAAAATAGAACTACCATATGATCCATAAATCCCACTTCTGGGTATGTATTTATCCCAAAATAATTAAAACCAGAGTCTTGAAAAGCTGTTTGCATACTCTATATTATAGTAGCAGTATTTACAATATCAAGAGATAGAAAGAACGTAGATTTCCATTAACAGGTTAATGTATTAACAAAAAGTGATATATACCTACAATGAAATATTATTTCAGTCCCCAAAAGGAAGTAAATCCTGTCACAGGCTACATGGATAACACTTAAGGACATTAGGCTAAGCAAAATATACCAGTCACAGAAGAAATAATGTAAAACTGAACTTATTTAAAGCATCTAAATTAGCCAAACTTAAAGACACAGGAAGTTTAATGGTGGCAAGCTAGGGCTGTGCGAATGGCAGAAAGAAGTGTTGCTGTTTAATGGGCATAGAGTTTCAAACTTGTAATCTGAAAAAGTTCTGGAGTTTGTTTCACAATGACATGAATGTACTTAGTACTTCTGAGCTGTACACTTAAAAATGGCAATAAAATAAACTTTGTGTTTCCCACAATAAAAAGTGATCATTCACATTCTACTCTCTTTATTACCATTGCTTACAGTAAATGGTTACATCAGATATACTGTGAGTCCTTCAGGTGTGTTGTCTTCTTTTGCTTTTATTGTTTTAATTATACCTTTATTCTTCTATCATTGTATATTTGTATGCAGTGGTAAGAAATAATACAAAGAGATCCTGCATATCTTGTATACAGTTTTCCCCAATGGTAATATCTTTCAAAACTGTAGTGCAATATCACAACTAGCTTATTGACAACACAGGAAAGATACAGAATGCATCCACCACCATGAGGATACCCCATGTTTTATAGACATACTTACTTCTGTTTTATTCCCTGAAAGTCATTACTCTGTTCTTCATTTTTATAAATATGATATTTTGAAAATGTGATATTAATTGAATAAATGTGTCACATTTATTTTTGGAATTGGTTTTTAAAACTCAGCTTAGACCTCCAGAGATTTATCCAAGTTGTAGTGAGAATTGATAATTTGTTCCATTTTAATGTTGAGCATTTCATCATACTATGAATTCACCACAGTTATTTTTAGCAGTTCACCTGTTAGGGAACACCTGGATTGTTTTCAAGTTTTGACCCTTACAAATAAAACTGTTAGAAACATTCTCATACAGGTTTCATTTAAACATAGGTGTTTTATTTTCATGAGATAAATGCCCATGAATACAATTGTTGGGCCATATGGTAATTTTATATTTAGTTCTTTAAGATGCTGCAAAACAGTTTCCCACAGTGGCTGTGTAATTATACTTTCCCACCAGCAACATGAATGCACATTTTCTCTGGATCCTCACCAGCATTCCTTGTCAATTCTGATAGATACATGCTGATGTCTCCCGGAGTTTCCATATCCCAGTGACTAATGACATCACACATCTTCTTAGCTGGTTTGCCATTAATATATAAACAAAGGGGGAATGAAGTGAACAGAGGTGGGATAGGAATAGAAACGACAGCAGAATAAATCTGACTTCACTTGCACCACAATGAAACTCCACATCATGTACAATCTAGCTTCCTTAAATGTCTGTTGTGCATTTTGAGTGGATTGTGATAGTTGGTGTTTTTCAAGTGTTCCATTTTATCAAGGTTCTTAAGTTTATGTGTATAGACTTCACTGATTTCCTTAGGCTTTGGTTGTCTGCAAGGTATGTAGTGATAGTTCCAGTTTCATTTCTGATCATTGTTTTCTCTCTCTCTCTCTCTCTCAATTTATTAAACTTTTCAAAAATGAGGTTCTTTGTTTCATTGACTTTTCCTATTTTTTTAATCTCCAATTTCATTTCTTTCTGCTCCTATCATTGTTATTTCATTTCTTGCACTTTGTTTGGGTTTATTTTCCTTTTGTTGTTCTTAATTATTCATATAGAAGCTAAAAAAATTAGTTTGAGGCATTTTTCTCTAACACATACAGTGCTATACATTTCTCTCTCACCTCTGCTTAGCTGTACCACAGAAATTTTACATTGCATTTTCATTTTTATTCAGTTCAATGTAGTTCTTAATTTCTTTTGAATCTTTCTCTCTGACTCATGTTTCTTTCTGTGTTATTTCTAGTTTTGTTCCTTGTGTTTGCTTGACACATTTTATACGATTTCAAATTTTTAAAAATTTGTTTTATAACACGGGAAATGCATACATTTTATATATTATATATACATATTATGTGTATCTATATATTAGTACCTGTCCTTTGGATACTTGAAAAGAACATGTATTCTATTGTTGAACAGGGTGGTCTGTAAACACTGATTAGATTCAGTTGAATTATAATGTTGTTGAGTTCTTCCAATACTTTGGAGATTTTATCGCTAGTTCTATTGGTTGTTAAGAAACTGGTGTTTAACTCTCCAACAATATGTGCATTTGTCTATTTCTCCTTTCACTTATATCAGTTTTTGTTTCTGATATTTGCTGTACACATATTTATCATTACTATGTCTTCTTGGTGGACTGGCTTTTCAATCATTATTGTGTTAGTCAGGTATTCATCACTGTGACTAAGATACCTGATAATAACAACAGAAGAGGAAAAGTTTATTTGGCTCAAGGTATCAGAGGTCTCAAGTTCATGGTTGACTGTTTGCATTGCTCTAGGCCTGAGGTGAGACAGAACATCATGGTAAAGGGTGTGGTGGAGGAAAATTGCTCAGCTCATGGAAGTAAGGAAAGAGAGAGAGAGAGAGAGAGACAGACAGACAGACAGACCGACTGACCGACCGACTGACCAACCAGGGGGAACCAGGGGGACAACATAAAATCCCCAGGGGCATACATACCCTATTCCTCCAGTCACCCCTACCTGCCTATGGTTAAAATTCAGTATAGTAGGTCTTTATTTTAAATTATTAATCTACCAATTATTAATCCACTGGTTGGTTATAGCTCTCATTATTTCACTTCTGAAGGTAACTGCATTGTCTATAACATGAGCTTATTGGAGGATACCTCATATTAGAATCATGCTATTTATACAATGCCTATCTCTGATAATTTTTCTAGTTCTAATATGACCATACATGCTTGCATTTGATTACTTGCATAGATGTTTCACATCTTATTTTTACCAGCTACCTCCTACCTGCCTATAGTTACCACCCAGTACAGTAGTCCTTTTAATTTATTAATCTAACAAATGGATTAATTTACTTATTAAGTTATAGCTTTTGTTATTTCACCTTTGAAAATTCCTGCATTGTCCGTCTTATAAGCTTATTGTAACAGACTATGAGAATTGTTAGTTCATACACACAGAGAGCTTTATAATAATTTCTCCATATACTTTCAGAACCATGTCAGTTTTTATTATTTTGACTTCAACAAACAAAATTTAGACAGCTCATGAGAAGTGAGTCTACTTACATTTTTTTCTTATCATATTCTTCCTTTTTCACTAATATATAAGGGTCCTTCTTGTACAGTTTACTTTCTGATTACTTTCTGATTAGATTGACTCCGATAGTAATTCTTTTAGGGTAGGTTTCCTGGCAAAAAAAAATTCCCTTATTTTCTGTCATTTGAGAGTATCTTGATTTTCCCTTCATACTGGGATATATTTTCATTAGATGTTGTGTTCTAGGTAAGCATTTATTTCATTTCAGCACCTGAAAAATATTTTACTCCCTTTTTCTAGACTCTGTGTTTTCTGATGTGAAATCTCCAGCCATTCAAATTGTACTTTTTTTTCATATAGATGTCTCTTTTCTCCTTGGTGCTCTCAAAAAGGATTTCTTCATCTTTTTTAAGAAGGTTAATTTTTATTTGTTTTAAAGTGGATTCTTTGTGGATGGCTTTCCCCCCGTATGGTATTTGTGTTAGCTTCTTGAATCTCCAAGTTTACATCTCTTGCAAATTTGGTAAGATTTCAGTCCTGATTTTCTTTGAGTGTTTTATAGCCTTGCCTTCCTTCTCCTCTCCTTCTGGAGCTCTGATGACAACAATATGGATCTTTTGTTATAGTTCCACATGTCTTTGAGTATCTGCTCATTTTTTTTCAGCTTATTATCTCTGTTGTTTAGATTGGGTAATTTCTATTCGAAGTTATAATGCATTCATTCCTTTCTCTATCGCTTCCAGTCTTCTGTTGAGCTAATCCACAGATATTTTTATTTTAATTGTGTTTTTACAATTCTACATTTTCCATTTAGTTTTTGCTTGAACCATATTTTATCTAAGGTTCCTATTTTATTTCAAGCAAATTCATACATGTTCAATGAATTCTTATGACTGCTTTAAAATCTGTGTCAGATAATTATAACATCTCCATCTTGGTGTTGGCATTTGTCAATAGTTTTCTTTAACTCAGTTTGAAACCTTCCTGATTTTTAAATGGTAAATGATTTTTCATTGAAATGTGAAATTTTCCTATTATGCAATGAAACTGGTTCTTTATATTACGTTTTTCGATTCTTTTATTTTGCCCTTTTTCTTTATATTTAATTCACATTTGTGTTCTACAAACATATCTGAAGTTCAATGTAGCAATGTTTTATTCCATATATTTATTGGTGCATTATAACTACATATAATAGTGGATTCATTGTTACAAATGTGTTCATAAAAGTATAATTTTGCCAATAAATTTGGCCAATATAATTTCTCAGTATTTCCCCTTTCCCTTCCCACAACCCTTTCCTCTACTGATCTCACTTTGAGTTTCATGAGATTCTCCTCTGCCTTTCTCTTCCCTTTTTTGTCTACCTTCCACAAATGAAAAAATTTTTTAAATGACACGTGTTTTTCTTAGTTTGCCTTATTGACTTAACATAATGGTCTCAGATTCCATCCAGTTTCCTGCAAAAGACATAATTTCATTCTTCTTTATAGCTGAATAAAACTTCACAATTTCTTTATCCATTCATCCATTGATGACTACCTAGTCTGGTTCAATAGTTTGGCTGTTGTTTGTGCTGCAATAAATAGGGATGTGCATGTTTTGCTACAATATGCTGATTTAAATTCTTTAGGATAAATACTGAGGAGTGATATATTTGGGATATATGATGATTCCAATCCTAGTCTTTTGAGGAGCCTCCACACTGATTTCCATAATGGAAAATCATTACGGTCGGAACACCCAACAAAGACACTTGAATTATATTCTTGCCTACTCTTAAAAATAGTAGACTGTACCACAGGCAATTCTCTTCCACACTCTGTGATTGAGAACCCTATTTTCAAAAAGTAGATACATTTTCAGTACATTTTAACAATTAAATGATTTCATGTTAAAATGAAATACAAAATCTGATAGAGACAAGCAATCTAGCATCAGTGCTGATGGCTTAAGTCACGTTCTCTTCAAAGAATACTGTGTATGATTGTGACATTTTCAGTCATGGAGAGTCTGCTTGTATGAGGACTTAGACCACCTGGTGATTGAACTTTTTCTCTTCCTGCAGACAAACCTGTCCCCTGGCCAAGGAAGCACTGTCTGGTGCCTGATCTGTATAAAATTCTTGTCTTTTTGACAGAAAGGGGAGTGTTCTCTATCTTGTTATTGCCATTGCCATACTGATGGGTCAAATGGGATGGACAGCTTGTGACTGAGAGCTGCAGTAGGCTGCCTTATAACACAAGCTCTCTCCTTCTCTCTGCCAAGCAGAAGTCTGTAGGGATGCTGCTGGGCCATCCAAGGTTCAGCTCTACTGACGGACACACTGTGACTTCCTCTGTCTTCTCCTGTTCCTTAAGCCTTATAGCAAATTGGACTTTGATTTTAAGAAAGAGACAGACAGAAGGGAAGAGTTAATATTTCTTCATCCCAGCCCCTTACTCCAGTTCACTTTCAGCCATTACCATAGTAACGTGGAACATCTGTTTTCCAGGTAACGTGACAGATCATGGGAATAGCACCTTTGGACTCCATTTCTTCAGGGCCCCTCTGAAATGTTCCCACAGAGTCATGACATTTTTTCCAACAAAATGTTTCTCCTTCCTAATTCAATTCTTCTTTCAGTTGGGAACCAGGAACAATAATTTTGTTAGAGATTGAATCAATTACAAAGCACTGGGAATGAGTTTGGTTTAAAAACCTCAGGTTGGGTTTCTTGGAATTCTGGGCCAAGTCCATTCCATTTCCCAGATGCTCACAGGATGTTTCAACTGACATCATTAGAAATTGTGTTTGTAATTTAGGTTATGGTAAGGCCTTAAGGACCCAGATAAAAATGTTTCAGGTCATATCTAGTGAATATATCAGTCTTTGTTCCAAACTAATATCTGGAGCCATGTGACACTAATGAGCCAGGCAACAATTCCTGTTTTTGGGTTTGTTTTTTTTTTTAGTTTGAGATAACTTTTAAAAAATAACCTCCTTATGGGGAAAATCAGAGGTTTTTGTTCTCCTCCTTGTTTCAAGGGAAAAGCCCTTTCCAAAATAGTTTCACATTCTCAGGATACATATTACATCATCAAAACTGATAATATCAGAAGAAATTCATGCCTTACAATTTTTCACATTAAGAGAAATTAATTGTGGTTGCCCCCATCTAAGAGGGCAAAAATCCTTAGCATATGATAGAAACAGCTCTGTATGTGTTAAAATACACAGGGTAGAGGGAGAAAGACAAATCATGTGCAGTGAGTACAACTCCACAGATACACTGAGTTTCTGGTAAAGCAAAATCACGTTGGTAAATCCTGTGCGTGGTTTTACTAAAATCCACAGGCACCTGTGCAACTTGATAACAAGCCACCCTTCATGTAACCAAGTTCATAATTCATTTTGCTTCATCTCCAACCAAACTCCAGCACTTAAGGACAGGATAATATGGGAAGGTCTATGTTTTTTTCTAACTTCTTCTAAGGTCCCTTTTAGAACCTTTTTCTTTTTTCTTCTTTCAACAAAACAAAGGAGAGTTGTCCATATCTTGAAGGATGTGATGAGACTGTTCAAGGGATGCAGGCCAATGTATTTCATCTTTATCATGTACCTTCATTCTTTTCTTCTTCTGTTTTTCTAGGGAAAGAATACTCTATTTTCTTCTGAGCTTTCTTTTGTATTCCCCATACAATGTTTGACAGACTTTCAAATGACTTTCCTATTCTCATTAAGACAAGATATAGCATAAATCCAAAATTGTGGCTTTGGTCTCTTTCTAATCCTTGAAAAGCAGTGTGAAGCACAGGACTGACCCTCTAAATTTAGGGACTGCTCCTGTTGGATTAAAATATCCAATTTCATAGACCCTGAGCTTGCCATAAACCTCCCTCACTCCCAGAAGCCCTTTTTACTTTCTGATATAGTGGTTACTGTTCCCACTGGAGAAAAAAAAAATTCCTACAAATTCAAAAACCTAAGCAGCTTTATAGTTCAAAGCCCTAAAACCTAGCATGAATTTTTAATTTTGCTTCCACTCTGGCTTTACATGGTTCTGGTTTGCATCACATTTTAGTGCAAATTTTTTCTTACATGGTAGTGTTTCTTGTTGAGCATATTCACCTCGGTCCTGCCCCTTCCTATTTTCCCTCCTTCCCTCCCTCCCTGTGGTTGATAAGCTCTAGCATTGCTAACATTCACAAAATTTGGAACTTGCTTACTGGTCCCTGGATCAATACTCTGTGTCCCACAGTTTTCCTCTATTTTCAAAGATCTTGATTTCTCTTCTGGTATCCATCTGTTCCTTCTATGTAAAGAGAACTAAAACCCAGAGTAGAATGTAAGGAATTTCCATGCTCTAGTCAAGATTCCTGATCTTCATGGCATGACCCAACCTACCTCAGCCGGTGATGGTTTAATCAGTTTGGGGCTGTAAAAAAGGAAATGATCCACAAATGCAGGGTTTTTTAAATCTGTTTTGTTCACAGCACTTAGTCTCTGGCACATAGTGGATTCTCAATATATATTCTGTAATTTAATGAGTATAATTTTTAGGTATCTATGTACGAGTTGAAGAACTGTTTCTAATTCAAATCATAGTCTTTTTTTTAAAGCTGTATCATTAAAACAACTGAAGGTATTTGAATGCTACAATATTTAATGTTTTAAGCATTAAAATATTCCCATTTCATTATTTTAAAAAAAGGATTTGGGTTCAAGTGAGAAACAGATACTTCTGGAAGAGCCATCATAATCATCTGCCCAAGGAGAACCCTCACTTTATTTAAATGTGTTTTTTGGTGATGACAGTATGGTAAAACCGTGTTTGGGAATGTGGCACATCACTTATGAATTTGAGAATCATAGAGTCACTTTGGTTGCTAAGGTTCACCACCTGTGCTTCATACCAATAATAAACCTTTTAAATTTGATATATTGGGCATATATTTGGTAGCTTGAGAAATGGCCATTATATCCAAGTCCAGTTTGCCATGATAATGTTTGGTGTCACAACAGAACTTGAAAGTGTACACCTAACTGGCATAGAGAGCCGATAGGAATGTGTAAAACTCAGGACAGGAAAATTAAGTAAAATCTGTTGTCTTACAATGAAGGAAGAATCTTGAGCACTATGACATTTCTGTACGAAATGGGCTCCAATTGGCTTGCTAGAAAGTGAACTTGGAGTTTGTCCCCTGCTCCTTCCCCAGAAGTTGATATAGATCTCCCATTTAGAAGCGGGGTGAGCAGGAGTTTCTCCTAATGAGAAGGCTGACCTATGAGAAGATGTAGCTAAAGTCAGAAGCCTGGTGTTACAGGTAGTCATACTCTGATGTTCAGTGTGTAGCATATTCACAACATTACAACTCTCTAGAATGGGATGCTAAAGGAGATGAGTGGGCTCTAGAGTGAATATGGCTGTACTTTTATATTATATACCTGAATGTTTGGACACCAGATGTTTCCTTCCAGAGTTACAAATAATAATAATATAATTACATCACATACTGAGACGCAGCAAATGCATAGTTTGGGACTATTCTTCCAGAAGTGAATAAAATGTTCCAGGCAAAAACCCTAAATATTCAATTGGCTAATAATTCTGTAAATCATGATATGTAATGATCACTATATTGAGTATTGTAAAAAACTAAAACTTAAATAATGAGGAAGTGATTACAATAAACTATTTATTGGGAAAAGTAGAATTAAATATGCATGTGCTCACAATTATAGTTTAAAAACAAACATCATAGGAAATCATTTTTTTAAAGTTGACATGATGGGATCATGAGTAGCTCTTTACTTTTTTTCCTGCATATATATTTAATTTTGGTAACAAATATATTTTGTTATAATGCAGAAAAAATAAACTCTTAATTGGCAAAAAATAAGTCATTAAGCATATATAAATGCCTTGCAAACAAAAAAAATGTAACTAGCATATAATCATCAGATTACTGGGAGACATTTGGAAATATAAAAATTTGATATGGCATCTATATTCTAAAAATCAATTTACATAACAAATACATTGTTCTAAGGTTATTCTGCATCAAATGGGAATTCAAAATATAGTATTCAAAAATCAAACCAACAATTGTGCAAATTGTTCATATCCTTTTTGGTTTGTTTGATTTCCTAATGCAAACCAGTTATTCTTGTGCTTTTTGGCTATTGATTTGTTAAACAAATGTATAATTTCAGTGTGTCTACTCTAACCATTCTTCTTAAATATTCCCTGGCCCAAATAAAGGCAATTTATTGGAAAGATAGTTCTCATAGCTTGGCTCATTGGTCTCAGCCTGATTATTGTGATTATAAGCTATTTACTGAAATCTAGTCCTCTTGGCTACGTGTTGAATGAGTTACACAATGTCCAAAATTATTGTCTTCTTTTTACATCTGTTTTTCAAGAGGAAAATAAAGAATAAGTTATTCCAGTCCAATTTTTTTCTTTTTTTTTCTTTCCACATTTTTATTGGTTCATTATAGTTGTACATACTGATAGGATTTGTTACATATACATACATGCACACAATTCAGTATATAACAACATAATTTGGCCAATATCACATCCCAGCACTTAACCCCTTCCTCAAATCCTTTCCTCTATTGATCTCCATTTGACTTTACTGAGATCTGTTCCTATCTTTTCCTTTTATCTAACTTCTGCATGTGAGAGAAAATATATGACCCTTAACCTTCTGAGTTTGACTTTTTTCACTTAATATGATGTTCTCTAGTTATCCATTTTCTTGCAAATGACATTTCATTTTTTCTTGATGGCTTAATAAAACTCTGTTGTGTATATATACCATATATATCACATTTTATTTACTCATTTATCTGTTGATGAACAGCTAGACTGGTTTCATAGTTTGGATATGGGTGAATTGTGCTGCTATAAGTAAGAGTATGCACGTATCACTGTAATATGGTGACTTTAATACTTCAGGATAAACATAGACCGGTCATATGGTGTTTCCATGCCTAGCCTTTTGAGGAACCTCTATTCGATTTCCATGGTGGGTATTCTGATTTACAACCCTGCCAACCGTGAAAATGTGATCCTTTTTCTCCACATCCTCTCCACTATTTATTATTATCTGTATTTCTGATGTGCCATTTTGACTTATGAGATGAAATCTAAGTATAGCTTTGCTTTGCATTTCCCTAATTGCTAATGATGTTTAACATTTTCTCATATATTTGCATGATAAATTTGTATTTCATTGTATTTCTTCTTTTGTTTATTTTTGGAACCCAGGATTGAACACAGAGGCACTTAATCACTGAGCCACATACCCAGACCTTTTTTTGTTTTTTTTCTTTTGTCTTGAGGGTCTTGCTAAGTTGTTGAAGGCCTTGCTAAGTTGCTGAGGCTTTGAACTTGCAGGCCTCCTGCCTCAGCCTCCAAAATTGCTGGGATTACAGGCATGTACCACTATGCCCAGGTTTATTTCTTCTTTTAAGAAACGTCTGCTTAATTCATTTGCTGATTTATTGAGTTATTTGATTTTTTGGCCTAATGTTTATTGAGTAATTTATATATTCTAGATATTCATCCTCTGTTAGAAGAGTTAACTAGCAAAGATTTTCTCCTACTCTATGGGTTCTCTCTTCACATTACTAATTATTTGCTTTGCTATATAGAAGCTTTTGATTTGATGCTGTCTCATTTATTAACTTTTAGCATTATTTCCTGAGCTTTGGAGGTCTTATTAAGAAAGTCATTGCCTGTGCCTATAGGCTGGAGTATTGGCCCTAAGTTTTCCTCTAGGAGTTCATATTTTCTGATCTAATTTCTAGGTCTTTCATCCATTTTGAGTTTACTTTTATTCAGAGTGAGAGATGAGGGTCTAGTTTCATTCTCCTACATATGAATAACGAGTTTTCTAGCACCATTTGTTTAAAAGGCTGCCTTTTCTCCAATGTATGTTTTTGGCACCTTTGGGTATAAGTATGTGGATTTGTCTTTGTCTTCTATTGGGTACCATTGATCTATATGTCTGTTTTTATGCCAATACCATGTAGTTTTTTTTTTTTTTTTACTATAGCTTTGTAGTATAATTTGAAGTCAGGTATTATAATGCCTGCAGCATTGCTTTTTGGGTTTAGAGCTGTTTTGACTCTTCTTGGTATTTTTTTTTCTTCCAGAAGAATTTCAGAATTGTTTTTTCTCATACCGTGAAGAACGTCATTGGTATTTTGATGGGGAATGCATTGTGTCTGTATATTGCTTTTGGTAGTATGGCCATTTTAACATTATTAATTTTGCCTGTCCATGAGTAGGGAAGATCTTTCCATCTTATGAGGTCTTCTTCAATTTATTTCTTCAGTGTTCTAGAGTTTTCATTGTAGAGGTCTTTCATCTCTTTGGTTAGATTTATTCCTAGGCATTTTATTTGTTTGAGGCTATTGTGAATGGAATTGTTTTTACTGATTTCTTTCTCGGCAGAATCATTGTTGATATATTGGAAAGTTACTGATTTTTATGTGTTGATTTTGTAACCTGCTACTTTGCCAAATTTGTTTATTAGCTCTAGTAGTATTTTGCTGGAGTTCCTTGGATCTAGATATAAGATCATACCATCTATAAACAGTGAAAGAGTGATAATTTGACCTCTTTTTTTTCTTATTTTTATCATCTTTCTCTTGCCTCATTGCTCTGGGTAGAATATCTAGCATTATATTAAACAGGAGTGGTAAAAGTGGACATCCTTGTTTTATCCCAGATTTTAAAGGCAATGCTTTCATTTTTTCCCCGCATTAATTGTGAAGTTGGCTCTGAGTTTTTCAGAAGTAGCCTTTATGATATTGAGGTAGATTGCTTCTATCTGTATTTTTTCAGTGTTTTACAAATGGTTGTGCTCTTTGTCGAAGGCCTTCTTTGCTTCTATTGAGATGAATAAGTGATTTTTTATTTAATCCTATTTATGTGATAGATTACATTTATTTGCATATGTTAAACCATCCTTGCATCTCTGGAATGAAACCACTTGGTTGTGTACATCTTAATATGTTGTTTAGTGTCATTTGCTAATATTTCATTATTTCTCCATCAAAGCTGATCAGGTATATTAGTCTGTAATTTTCCTTTCAATATGTGCCCTTATCTGGTTTTAGTATGAGTGTGATATTATCTTCATAGAGTGAATTTAGAATTTCCCTATCCCTTTCTATTGCATGGAATAATTCAAAGAGCATTGACATTATTTTTTTCTGGGAATCCCTCTTGTCCTGGGCTTTTCTTTGTTGAAAGATTTTTTATTACAGCTTCCATTTCATTGCTAGTTATTGTTTTTTTGTACTGTGGTCTATCTGAGGCTTTCATTTGAGTAGTGTCTCTTTTATGTAATTAGTTGCACCCATGTTTGAGGCATAAATATTCATTATTGTTAGTTTCTCTTGTTGGATTCTTCCCTTTAACAGCATGAAGTGATTTTCTTTTTCTCTTTTAATTTTGGTTTGAAGTCAGCTGTGTCAGATATGAGAATAGCTACTCCTGCTGCTTCTGGGATTCCATTCACATTCTATATCGTTGTTCATCCTTTCCCTTTTAGCCTGTGGCTGCCTTGGCCTATAAGAAGCGTCTCTAATAAACAACACATAGTGCTGAAGTCCGGCTGCAGCAAAATAACCGGGGGGAGGGGGTGGGGGGTGGGGGGTGGTGACAAACAACTTGTGCACATTGATACAGCAGGAGTGGGAGCCGTGTATTGTAGGACTGGAGGGGTATTTATACATTCCACACAGCTTATCTTAATTAGCATAAACTAGATACAGCAGTCAACCAATAAGGAATCTCCACACTTAATGGCTCACTGGCGTTACTTCACAAACCACTCCCTCTGGCATTTTGCCAGGCGCCATCCTGACTTGTTTACAGACTCTAACAACATAGTTGAATCTTGAGTTTTAATCCATTCTGCCAGCCTGTTTCTTCTAATTGAAGAATCGAGACCATTTACATTCAATGTTATTACAGAGATGTTTATTAATTCCTGCCATTTTGATTTATTTATACTTAATTTTGGTCCTTATCTGGATGTCCATCTCATGCTGAGGGTTTGGAAAATTTTCTGGTATTATTTCTTGAAGAGGTTATTGATTCCCTTAGCCTGTACCCCAGTTTCAATGATTCTTAAATTTGGTCTCTTAATGTTGTCCCAGAGTTGTTGAATATTCTGATCATGGTTACTTATTTTCTTTAATGATGTCTGAATATTCAAGGCTGGCTACTTTGTATCCCAGTGGTAAGGTTCTTTCCTCAGCATGGTCTATTCTATTAGAGATTTTAAACTGAACACTTCATTTGGTTTATTTGGTCTTCTATTTCCAAGATTTATGTTTGGTTCTTTTTCACCATTTCTATCTTCTTATTAAATCTCTCATTCATGTCCTGTACTGACTTCCTTAATTCATTTAGTTGTTTTTCTGGGTTTTCTTAGAATTCATTTATCATTTTTAAATGTTTCTTTTGAACTCAATCTGCTATTTCATCCACTTCAATATCTTTGATGTCACTGCCTGGTGAATCATTAACTTTAGGAGGTGTCATATTACCTTTTTTTTTCATATTTTTGTATTTCTGTGTTGGATTTTATGACTCTGTTGGGAATGATTTCTCTTCCTCTCTTCTGTTTCAGCCTTTCTAGACCACAGTCTTTACTTGCCAAAGTGGTAGAACACTTGTTAGCATGTGTGAGGCACTGGACTCATTTCTCATCACCACATAAATAAATAAAATAGGCCAGGTGTGGGGGCACCCACCTGTATTCCCAGTGGCTCCAGAGGCTGAGCTAGGAGGATGGCGAGTTCAAAGCCCACCTCAGCAATAGCAAGGTGCTTAGCAACTCAGTCAGACCCTATCTCTAAATAAAATACAAAATAGGGCTGGGATTGTGGCTCAGAGGTAGAGTGCTCGCTTAGTGTGCATGAGGCACCGGGTTCAATCCTCAGCACCACATAAAATAAAATAAAGATATTAAATAAATAAATAGAATAAAGTTTCATTGACAACTAAAAAAGTGTGTGTGTGTGTGTGTGTGTGTGTGTGTGTGTGTGTTTTAAGTGTCCTAGAGCAATCTGGATGGAGAGCCCCCCTCGTAGGTATGTTATCCATAGGCTTTGTGTTAATCCTTTGTTTTTGCTATAGGAGTGGATGTCCATAGGTGGAATTTACCTATTTATACTTGGGGCCTGGTCATTAGGTTGGGTTTTTGTCTCTTCACTTTATATTAAAGTACAGCTAAAGATTGAGTGTCATTAATTTGTGCGTGGAACTAGGTATGCTGTCTTTTGATTGAATTCAGATCACCATTAGTGTCTATCCTGTGAACTTGTATCGTCCCTGTAAGTTCTAAGCACATCCCAGCATGTGGCAAAATAAACAATAGCAATGACCAATGCAGATAATATGTAATATTAAGACAAATACTCAGTTCCTAGTATGACATCTACAACATTAATTATCATAAAAAAACAGGATTGGTGGGGCTCTACAGCATGTACCAACTATGTAATCCACAGCAGTAATAATTTTGTCAGTGTTAATGGTAGGGCCAGAAGTTATATAAACCAATTCTTAAATATGGTAAAAGTACAGTTAGTGAAGAAAAACGAAATGTCCTAGGAGGTTAGAAAAGATTTAACAATTTCAAAAATTGAACAAAGAGAATGCAGAGGAGATGTAGCAGATGATAGTTATAAAAGAGGAAGAGAAAAATAAAAAGGTAAAGAGAAAATGAGAACAATAGAAATAAGTTGTTAGCAGGAGAAGAAAAAAGAGGAACAAGAAAAACAAACAAATGAGTACAATATAAAACAGAAACAAAATATACAAACCAAAAAAGCCTTGACCCTCAAAAGACAAGGCAAGAAAAAATAACTGCATTAAAAATAAGAAAAAAATAAATATGTATATGTGTCTCTGAACTAACCAGCACATCAAAAACTCACACCACACACACACACACACACACACATACACACACACACACGTGCATGTGCACACACACACACGGAGGGAGAGAGAGAAAGAAAAAAAAAGATTTTTAATGAAAAATGAAAAATAATCTCCACTGAGGTAGCCAAAATAGTTGACAAGAATGGAGGATGGTCACTGTCTATGGTCAAGTATATTTCTTTCCATTTCTTCCTGAGCTATGTACTGAGAATAAAGGCTGTGGAGTGTTAACCCCTTCCTTTTTGTGTGTTGCTCTCTCAGCTGCCAGTTGGAGAGACCTAAGTCTGAAACTTGTTGAAATAATGCTCAGTTTCCCTTTTCCCTAGTATGAGGTAGAATAGAGTGGGGAGAACCACCAGCTGGAATTTTGTCTGCACAGACCAGACCAACACGCCCAGGGAGGAGCTGCTATAGAATTCTAGGAAAGGAGTTCCAGCAGGTAGGGTTTAGGTCTAATCAGGCCTCAGGGGCTTTGGTGGGTGGCATCTGGTCAGAGATTAAATCAACACACCCCTAGTGCCTGACAATTGTCAATCTTTGTCAGGAGTCTGGATTTCATAAGCCTCCCAAGAATTCTCATGGAGCAGGGTAGACAATCCTCCACACCGTTTTCTGCTCAGGAATGCAGCCTTCCTATATTTATTCCCTGTGTGTATTCACACTCAGCTCTTTAGTTTCTCAACCCACTTCAGCAGGTTATATGAGCTGCCAGACTTAAAGGAGAAGCCAGTTGGGCTCCCTGCTTTTCTGACTTCAATACTCCTGGGTACAAGCTTCTTTGTGCCTGTTTCGCTCATTCTGCGGGATACATCCTAGGCCATAAGGCTGGTGCTTGCTGGGACAGTTAGAACTGTTTGCAATGATTTCCTGGCTCTTGCATTACCTTTTATAGTGTAGCCAATTCAAGATGCCTCCACCTCAGCAATATTAGGCCAGTTGGGAAACACAGAGCACTTTTCAAGCACCACTGCACAGTTCAGCCTCCAGCTCAGCTTCATTCTGGCCTCTTTTCTGATCTCAGATTTTTCCATACTAAATCTGTTTCTTTTTGTGTTCTCCTTTTCTCTGTGGATAACAAGTCTTGCCACAGCTGCCACTGCTTGGCTCCAAGTGCTCTTTCTTTGTTTAATATATCCAATTTATGAGTCTCTAAGATAGTCTAATATTGAATTTTAGTGAAATCCCTTTTTCTCCCACTTCACTGAAGAGTAGTACTTCCTCTGCTTTTCTCTTGATCCACAGAGCAACTAGGAATGCAGCCTTCCTCTAAACTATCATCTTGAATCGCAACTCTCCCAGTATACATTTTAAAATAAGCCAAAATTTATTATTTTCCATAAATTTCCTTATCTCTATTCTTATTCCCTATACTTTGTTGTTCCTTCCATATGTACATATACTCTACAGGCATTTTTATTTTACAAGAGTTTTATTTACAGGAAAAAAAAACACAAAGATAATGCAGAGTTCCTATACATGCCACAGCTATTTTTCTCTATTATGAATTAAAGCCCACACTCCATATTTCCTTAGTTTTACCAAATATTCTTATTCAATTTTAGGATCTCATCCAGGATACTACATTACATTTTAATTGTAATATCTGCATAGATTCCCCTGAGCTGTGGGTTTTTCAAATTTTCCATGTTCTTGATGATCTTGAAAGTCCTGATGAGTAATGATCAAGTATTTTGTAGGATTTTCCTTTGTTGGGATTTTGTCTGATATTCTTCTTGTAACTATGTATTTTGGGGAAGAAGATCAGAGGTAAGGTGTTATCCTCATCATATCATATCAAAGGTACATACTGACTACATGGCTTACCACTGTTCAATGTAGATCTAGATCATCTGTCTGAGGTAGTGTTTCCAAGCATCCTCCTCTGTAAAATTACTCTTTCTTTCCTCCGTTGCACATTGCACTACTTGGAAAGATATCACAATCCACAGTTTATACTTACGGAGTGTGGAAGTTAGGCACCACTTATTTGACAATAGGGAATCTACATGAATAATTTGGACTTCTGCATGGGAGATTGACCAATCCCCCCTATTACTTTAATCAATAATTTACTTAGGTTGCTATGAACTCATGGACATTAATTTAGTTTGTTGCTCAGATTATTCCAGATTTGGCTATTGAGAACACTGTGTTATCCTTAATATATGTCCATCCTCATGTGCTTTTTGTTTTTGTTTGGGTACTAGAAGATGACTCAGGCTCATGACAGATATTTTCTGCCTGTCTTAGAATCAGCCATTTTTCTAAGGAGTCCTGGTATTTGGACAGGAGTTGCATTGAATCTATAGATTATTGTTAAAATGATCAGTGACCTAAAAACATAGTACAGACCCAAGAACATGGGATATCTTTCCTTTTTTGTATATCTTTTGTAATTTTTTCTCAGTGTTTTATAATTTTCATTCTAGATACCTTTTGTTTTCTTTATTAGATTTTTTCCTAAGAATTTTGATTTTTACAGCTATGTATGAAATTTTGTAAATTTTTAATAAGTTTATTGTTGGTATATTAAAATGCTGTGTGTGTGTGTGTGTGTGTGTGTGTGTTGATTTTGTAACTTGTACTTTACTGAATTTACCTATTAGTTCGAAGGATTTTGGTGGATTCTTTGGGTTTTTCTAAATGCACAATGTAATCTTGTAAGCATAGATAATTTAATTTTTTTTCTTTCCAATTTGGATATTCTTGATTTCTTTCTCTTTCCTCATTGCTTTACTAAAATACCTACTAGGGTTTTAAATAATAGAAGAACAAATGAATGTCCTTGTCTTCTTTCCAGTTTTATAGGTAACACTTTCATCTTTTCTCTGTTCAGGATGATATTGGCTGTGACTCTCTTATATATAGCCTTTAGTATTCTGAGGTGTGTTCCTCCTATATCTAATTTGTTGGGAGTTTTTGTCAGGAAGCAATGTCAAATTTTATTAAATGCTTTTTCTGCATGTATTGACATGAGCAGATTTTTTTTTGTTCTTCATTCTGTTGAGTTATTGTATCACATTTGTTGATTTGTGTAACACCAGCTCTCCTTGCATGTCTGGGATTAACAATACTTAACAATAGTGAATAATTTTTGTGTTGTTGAATTACATTTTAGAGTATTTTATTTTAAAAATTGCATCTGTGTTCATCAGAAATATGGATCTTTAATTTTCTATTTTTTGTATCTTTGTCTGATTTTGGTATCAAGGTAATGTTGAGCATTAAGAAAAAAAGTTCCTTCCATTTTGATTTGTTTGGAATAGTTTAGGGAGCATTAGTTCTTCCTTAAATGTTTTGTATAATTTAGCAGTAAATAAATCAGGTCTTGAACTTCATTTTTATTTAGATGAGAAGTTTTTAATTACTGCTCACTTTTGCTATTGGCCCTATTTTGATTATATTTCTTTTTTGATTCAACTTGGATAAATTATATGTGTTCAGAAACATATCCATTTCATCTAGGTTTTCCAGATATTAGCATATAATTAATTTTTAATAATAATTTCTTATGACTTTTTATTTCTTTAGCAGCAGATGTAATGGCTCCTTTTTATCTCTGATTTTACTTATTTGGGTTTTCTCTCCCATTTTTCTTCTAGCCAAAGGTGTCAATTTTGTTTATCCTATGTTTTGTTGATCTTTTGCATTATGAGTTTCAACTTAACTTCTTCTCTGAATTTGACTACTTTTTCCTTTTTCCAATTTTGGGTTTAGTCAGTGAGTGTTATTCTGTCTGATTCCAGAAGTTATTTCTATGACTAGGCAATTGTTACCAATTATACAAGGTTGTAGAACCAAAGCCCCAGTTAATAACATAACATGATTATTTCTGCAATGTTTTATATATATATATATATATATATATATATATATATATATGCATGCCTCTTGTCTCAGAGAAATTGAAAACTAAGGGAATATTCAAGTTCTAAAGCTTAAAGAGTCTAGACTTAAAAACTGTAACTTAAAGTTGAGATGCTCCATGGTAGAGTGCTTGCCTAGGATGTGCAATGCCCTGGGCTTAATCCCTACCACCACAGGAAAAAAATGTATATATATACATAACTATTTATAAATTTAAGAACCATGTGATGCCTATAAAATAAGGATATTACCAACCAACTGATAAAAATTAAAAGAGATTTAAGAAACTCCACTCCAGGGAATATAAAGTATATTATATCATCTTCCCTTTAATTACAACTAAAATCCTGCATATTACATGTGAATCAACATAAGAAGATTGAAAGATGGAATAGAGGCAGATAAGCTGGGTGCCTCAAGATCTACAGAATAATATGATGAGGATGTATCCATTGTTTTGTCCTTTCTTTCTCCTCTTCAACCCCAATCTTGAAGCTACATAAGCTGACAGTCCAGAAATACCAAGGTGTATTGACCAAAAAGCAGTCCCAGTTAAAGTCTTCTATCTCCAATCAAAGAACCAGGATAAGGCAGCCCATCAAGACATAAAACTTTAAGATAATCTGCTCCAGGCAAGAACCACCAAAGGAGGATGAGAAAGAAGAGAAAAGGAAGTGGTAAGGGGAAGGGGAGAAGGAGTTTGAATATAAAGTGTTTTAAATCTTTAAGACAATGTGGCAATGGGTGAAAGGGTTGTTGTTACTATTAGAACTGTAACCTAGTCAGTAGATTGATCCATTGGATAATTAATTTGCACTGCATGGTAACTGTAGGCAGGTGGAGGGTGGTTGGGACAATGAGGTCACTGAAATTGTGACTTTTGAGTTTACATTTTGTCCTTCTCTTTCTACTTCCCAGATACCTTGAGCTGAATAGACTTTCTTGATCACACCTTCTGCCATAATGCTCTGCCTCACATGGGGCCCAACACCATAAAGTCATCTGACATTGGACTGAACCTCTGAAACCAGGAGCCAAAATAAACTTTTCCTTCCTCAAAGTGGTTATCAGGTATTTGGTCACAGCCACAAAAAAATTGACTAACTCAAAGAGGGAAAAATAAAGTCTAGGCTTCTTCTTTAAGTGGCAGTAAGATATTTTAAAACTCCTGCAGGTGTAGAGTAAAAGAAGGCGAAGTAGAGGGTTGTGACTGTCATTCCCACAGGTAAAGAAACCCCATCTGCAGGATTAGGAGAGACTTTGTGTGAAGCCTGGACTTCATTCAACACCTACCTGGCATTAATGAAGTACTGCTCCTCTTTCCACCCCTCTTACTTTGGTGTCAGAAGAAGCCTACTGCAAAGTCTGACACCGTGGGTTCAGTGAAGACCATGTGAGGAACAGGATCTGAGCCCTTCTCTGCAGTAGTGAGGAGTCTTCCTGTTTAGGTACAAACAAGGCTGAGTCGGGAACCTGAACTTCTACCTCTGCCTTATAGTAATAATGGTATGTTTGGGTCATAGCAATAAAAAGGTTACTAAAACACCTGATGGGAACAATTTTAGTGGAGGAAAAGTTTCTTTGGGTCTTGTGGTTTCAGAGGTCTCAGCTCATAGATGGCTAATGCTCTGGGCCCAAGGTGTGGCAGAACATCATGGCAGAAAAAAGAGAAAGTCTCCAAAAAAAAGATTTAATTTATTAAACTTAATAAACATTTTTACTGAATACTTAAGTTTTAAGACCCATATAAAGCCAAACTGGCAGGGAAATTTATAGCATTAAGTGCATGCATTCTTCTTTCCTAAGAGGAAAAGTCTCAAATCAATAATCTAAGCTCCCAGCTCAAGAACTGAAGAAGTGCTAAACATAAACCCAAAGCAAGTAGAAAATAATAAAATGCAAAAATCAATGAAATTTAAAACAGAAAAAAAACCAGAATTAAACAAATAACTGGATCTTTGAAAAAATAAAATTGACAAACCTTGAACAAGACTGTCAAAAATAAAAGCACTCACCTATACCAGCAATGAAATGGGGTGTCACTTTAATACTGCACATATCAAAAAGATAATAGGCAAACTGAATAATTCTATATACATTCATTTGACAACTAAAATAAACTAGATCATGTTCTTGGGAAACACAAGCTACTGTAACTCACCTAATAAAAAGCAGATCGTTGGAATAACCTCATACGTACAAAAATTAAACTCATTACTTAAAAATTAAAGTACTCATTACTTAAATAGGAGTCCTTCAGGGCTCCCTTAGTATACTATATACTCCCTACCAAGTATTTAAAGATATAACAGAAATTCTATATAATCTCTGAGAAAATAGAAGACAAAGGAACATTTTCCAATTCATTTTATGAAGTTAGGACAGCCTTGATACCCAAATTTTCTCTACAAAATTGATAAAAGGATGTTAGGTCTCATAACTCTTATTCAATAGAGTACTGGATATTATATTCTACCCCTTGCAATTAAGTAATAAAGGGAAATAAAAGATATATAGGTTGAAAAGGAAAGAAGGAAACTGTCTTTATTTGAAAAATCATGATTGTATATATAAAGACCCAAAAGTAAAACAAAAGACAAAAAGCTACTAATACAAAGCAAACTGAATAAATTTTCAGAAAATTATACTGCTCTAAAAGCCCCTACCCCAAAATGTTGCATATTACACAATTCCTTTTAACATTCTGGAGCTGACAAATTTATAGAAATGGAGATGTTAGGGGTGATAAAGAGACATGAGTGGAGCCAGAAGTTGTAGACATAAAAGGGCAACTTTAGGGATCTTTGTAGTATTGGATATATTCTGACTCTTGACTGTATCACTGTTGAGATCCTGGTCTTGCATCTGCACTACAGTTTTTCAAGATGTTGCCACTGAGGACAACTGAGTAAATAAATGGTGCACAAGATCTCTCTGCATTATTTCTTACTACTGAGTGCACAGCTACAATTATCACCACATTTCAAAGTTTAAAAAGTAAACTGTGACTGTATAGCATCCACCTGAGTAAAGGATCAAATTCACTAAGAATTATTTGTGTTCTAATTTGTGTCTAGATCTTTAAAAATTCATCTTTACAAATTCATTCAATGTGGAACCTCTTTATAGAGAAAATAAAGGAAAAGATACAAATTATAAAACATTCACATAAATGAGAAAAACTTTAAAGCCCTGAATATGTCAGCAGGGAAATCCATGAATGTTTTTACAAAAGAAAAATACATGTTGTTAGTCAATAAATATGACATTATGAGATGTTTACCTTCGTTATCAAAGAAACATGAAAAAACACTGCATATATCTCAAGTCTCCAACAGAATACTAACAAAACTGTGACCCTCCCATTTAACCTGAAATAGAATTTGCAATATCAACCTTTTGTCACTAATCTAAGCAAATTCCCTCTGAATATATTTATTAAATAATTAAAAAGATGCTGCATGTCCCTTGACTTCTTACACAGTTTTTGTAGTTTCTTAATTCATCTTGTTGCCCTTCCTTAGAAGAACACTAGGATGTTGAGTGTTTTCTCAAGTCTGTATCCTAGGGAAAAGAATGGAATCTCAGAAATGGTCTAATAACACAGATCTCAGAGAGATTTCAGGTGTTTTACAAGAAATGGTACCTTCAGAGATCCAAGATGTCTGAAAAGAGGCACCAAGACTCACCTCCTCTTCTACCCTTAACCACAAAATATATAATTGTATTTTGAAGTAAGTGACCACAGGAGAATATGGAACATATAAGATTCAGAGACCTGGAGCAACAGCTTATAAAGTCGAACAATAGATTGTGGCATTTGCCACCTGAGCTCCAGAGCCTGGTGGAGGGATAATCTCCCTTTTGTGGGCATAAGGGTAAAACAGAGTTCCAACAATCTCTAGAATTGCAGGTACCATAAATCCTAACCACTAGGAAGTTTCAAAATCCTCAAAGGTTTGCAGCCCAGTTAGGTAAGTAGGTTAGTTTGGTTTGGAATATGGAATGTCCCTTCAAGGCTAATGTACTTAAATGGTTGGTCCCCAAAGCAGAAATTTCCAGAGGTGAGATTTTTAGGAAATGATTAGGTCATGAGGACTCTAACCTCATCAGTAGATTAATATATTTGATGGATTAATCATGTGGATTATTTGGAGGTGTGACGTAGTTAGAAGAAGTCAGTTACAGGGATATGTTCTTTAGAGGGGTTTTCTTGTCCCCAGACCCTGACTCTGTCATAGTCACTCTTCCTAACTGCCCTGAGCTGCTAAGCTTGCTTCTGCCATACCTTTTCACCATGATATTCTGCTTTACTCAGGCCAAGAGAAATGGAGCCAGCAAACTGTGGATTACAGCCTCTGAAACTGAGCCAAAATAAAAATTTTCCTCTTTTGTCAGGTATTTTGGTCACAGCAATGAAAAGCTGACCAACGCTGTAAAATGTTCTGAAATCTGCACAGCAACCTTGCTTTGGAAAGAATCTCACATCATCTGCCAACAAATACCCAATGTGCTCTATCCAGGAGACTTCCTGAGAAGAGACCATTTTTCTCAGTTTGAGCTATTCTAGGGGTCCTATACCTATATCTTGGATTTCACAGATATTGTGGGGTATTGGCTTTGGATAAAGCTACTTTACAAATACAACCTGTCCCAGCAAAGTGACTGTGACCTAAGCCCACGGCGTGCCTGAACTGTATGGGACACGTTATCAAGGTACCACCATTGAGAATCAGATGAGGATACTTGCACTCTGAGACGGAGGGTATGGTTAACTGCATGTGGACTGGAGCCAGTGCCAGGACTGAAGGTAGGCACCCATGCAGTTCTTGCCAACACTTCCCTTGTACTGTGCTCAGGTAATTGACAGGAGATCACTAAAATTCTTGCTACTGATGCACCTACAGGAGTATGGTGAGGGGGCCTTTAGCCACTCTGTAGCTCCAGTTGTTACCCCACTCCTAGGCCTATACAACAATTGAAGAAGTGGGAGAGAAAAAAACCCAGTTCTGTATATTGGCAGCTCACCCAGCATATGTAAGGAATACCGAGGGGAATTTTGCCCAGTGTCAGGACAGTTCCATTACTAGGAGTGCACTGGCACTGGGAGAGAGAAATAAAATAGTTCCTGATGCTGGCCCATCCCTGCCCCCTTGTCTGACCATACATCACTATCAGTTCTGAGTGTGACCACCACAGAGAATGTGCTATTGTTTCTACCATCACCTCTCCCTGTGCAGCCTCTGGGCCTATACAATTGCCTAGCCCTGGTGAAACTGCCATCGCCAGAGGCCTTTCCTATTAGCAGAAATACCAGAAATCTGGGAAACCATATACCTGGGAAACTCTGGCATGACAGAGGCCACCAGTCCTATTGTATATATAGATACATAGAACTGCTGTTTGCACCAGACCTTCTTTTCTGAACTGCAAGAGCATCTCCACTCCTGCATGATCTGCAAATCAGTGCCTCTCCAACTCCACCCTAATATGCACTGTGCCCCACATCATTAATCACAGTCAACCTAAATATACTACAACTCAATATAGTGCCCAGTCAGTACTTAAGGAAACATTGCAAAACATCTCAAGACACATCTCGAGAGAAAACCACTTACTGAGAAGGCCACCCCATAAAAGTAGTAGGGATACTTAATCTACCAGATGGGAAAATCTCAGTACAGCAACATAAGAAATATGAAAAGAAGGTAATATGATGCTGCCAAGAGAATATAATAACTCTCTAGCAACAGACTATGAAGAAACTGATATGGATGAAATGCCTGATTAAGAATTTAAAACAATAAATATAAAAATACTCAATAAGATCCAAGAGAATAAAGGGACAGTAAAATAAAGTTTGAAAGATAAAGCAGGATATGAATGAGAAATGCAGCAAAGTGATAATTTAAAAAAAAAATTAGTTGTAGATGGACACAATACCTTTATTTTATTTATTTTTTATGTGGTGCTGAGGATCGAACCCAGAGCCTCACAGGTGTTAGGCAGGCGCTTTAACACTAAGCTAGAATGCTAGCCCCAAGTAACAGATATTTTGAAAAAAAAAAAACAAATAGAAATCTTGGAAATGAAGAGTTCAGTAGATCAAATAATTAAAAAAAAATGCAGTTGAAGGCCTCAACAGGAGACTAGATCAAGCAGAAGAAAGGATAGCTTAACTTGGGGTCTTTTTAAATATTCTAATTGGACAACAAAAGAAAGAAAGAAGGAAGGAATCATTAAACAGACATTAAACAGACAATATTTGCATTTTTTAAATATTCAAAGGTAAGAAGAAATAAAGCTAATAGCATAGAAACCCTCTTTAATAAAATAATAGCAGGAAATTTTCCTAATTTTAGGGAAAATATGAACATTCATGTACAGGATGCTTTTAAGACCCCAAATACAAATAGCCAGAAAAGATCTTCACAGTGCTATATTATTGTCAAACTATCAAAAACACAAGACAAAGAAAAAAATTCTGAAATCTGCAAGATGACCAAGTAATACTTAAATGTATCCGCATTAGGCTAACAGCAGCATTCTCAGCAGAAATCTGGAAGGAATGGAATGATGTATTCTACATTCTACAACAAAATAACTGCTAAACAAGAATACTGTAACCATCAAGGCTATCCTTAAGAAATAAATACTTTCCGAGACAAGTAAACCAAAGAATTCATGATCACCAGACTAGCCTTAGAAAAGATGTTTAAAGGAATGTTGAATTCAGAAGTGAAAGATAACAACCATCATGAAAGCATGAGGAATTATAAATGCCGCTAGACTAATACATACAAAAAAAGCAACAGAAAAACAGCAGATATTATCAGTACACTAAACCATCAAATCAGAAACATAACAAGAGGAAAAACTAAGAACATTATAAACTATAAACTATAATAAAACCAACAAAATAAGAGAAATACATCCTTACATATCAATAATAAACTCAAATATAAGTAAACTGAATTCTCCAATTGAAAGACAGATACAGGCTGAATGGAGATTTTATATATATATATATATATATATATATATATATATATATATATATATATATAGAGAGAGAGAGAGAGAGAGAGAGAGAGAGAGAGAGAGAGAGTAATCCACTCCCTAACAACAACAAAAAAAACCTCACCTCATAATGAAGATGCAAAGATGAAAATGAAATGATGGTCCAAGCAAAAATAAACCTATACTTATATCTCACAAAATAAACTTTAAGACAAAAACTGTAAGAGACCAAGCAGGTCTTGATAAAATGATCAATTTTACAAAAAGATATAATGATTTTTAAGTTGATAGACACCTAATGGTTGAAGCACCAAATTTTATAAAACAAAAACTATTAGACCTACAGTAATAGATAGGCTACTATAATAATAGCCTCATATAATAAAATAATAATAATGGGAGGGATTTGAATGAAAGGTGATGGATTGGAGGAAGGATGCACATCCTAGCAGTCCCTCCACACCAGAGTTACAAAGTGCAAAGACTTCTCTTTAGCAAGATGGTAACTAAGGAAACTCACCAAAACTTAATACTGAAGTAAAAAAGAAACCGTGGAAACTCAAAAAGTCAGAAGTATTGAACTTTCTTATTAACATGTTAGAGACATGACAGATTGGCTGGTGGGGACGGGAGGCAGCTAGGGATGCTGAGGGGGTGAAAGAGTGCAAGCAGAGAGAGGATAGTGTGGCAATTTTTAAAAAAATGACTTGGGGGAACCTGTGGAATAGAGAGAGAGGCTGAAAATACTGAACCCAGAGTCAGTTGAGGAAGTGGATTAGTAAAAACCAGCCAAAGTTTCTTTTTTATTGGTTCTAATTAGATATTCATAATACCAGAATGCATTTTGACTCATTGTACACAAATGGAGCACAACTTTTCTTTTCTCTGGTTGTACATGGTGTAGAGTCACACCATATGTGCAGTCACACAGGTACCAAGGAAATGATGTTCATCTCATTATACCATCTTTCCTACCCCCATGCCTCCTCCCCTTCCCCTCCCCTTGGCCTAAGCAAAGTTCTTCCATTCTCCCCACATTCCTCCCCATCCCATTATTGATCAGCATTCACTTATCAGAACATTTGGCCTTTGTTTTGGGGGGGGGGGATTGTCTTACTTCACTTACCATAATATTCTCCAACTCCATTCATTTACCTGCAAATGCAATAATTTTATTCTCTTTTAATGCTAAGTAATATTCCATTGTGTATATATACCACAGTTTCTTTATCCATTCATCTATTGAAGAGCATATAGGTTGCTTACGCAGTTTAGCAATAGTGAATTGTATTGCTATAAACATTGAAGTGGCTGGGTTACTGTGGTATGCTGTTTTTAAGTCCTTTGGGTATAGACCAAGGAGTGGATAGCTGGGTCAAATGGTGGTTCCATTTCAAGTTTTCTACGCAGTCTCCATACTGCTTTCCAGATGGATGGATAGTTTAGTAGGAACTATGCTGGTGTGGAAACTGGTCACCAGTGTAGGAACTATCTGTAAGCCTTGCATGGCAGCAAGCAGGGACAGGAGACCAGGAACTCATAAAGGAAGTTGCCAGCAGTCACCTATTATGATCCCCAGAGTGTGCCTGAACCAAAGTGGCTGAAAGAGGTGCAAAGAAAATTGTACTTGGGACATACAAGCTCCAGATATCAAGAAGAGAGAACTCCCTTTAGGGCTGGTGCCCCATAAGGCTATTGGGAAGATGCCTGTTGCAGCTACAAAGGAACATCTGTACCACAGGCAGATACCCAGTGATTTATATTCACAGCAATGAATATGAAACCTGGAGAGGTTTATTCCCTATGACCTAAAAGTGGAAGTTAATGGTAGCCACAGAGATATAGACATCCATTAGAGACGGGCATCTCAAATATCAACTTATCAACTGACAGAGTTCTGCAGAGCCAAGACCAAACCCCAACTGTTGGAATTTCCAATTTAGAACTCTGCACCATTTTTGCTACAAAAATACACAATTTTCAGCACCCACCTTCTATCCCACCCTATCCTGGGAGACTGGAAGCTGAGAGATACTAAAACCAGCTTTGGCTCCTATTCACGACAGCTGGCAATGAGGTGAGCAACACAAAGACACAGGACTTCACAACCCCCAGACCTTGATTCCAAGGGTTACAAAGCCAAAAATAAAAAATGAAAATTCATCCCTGTCAACGGTTTTGTTCACTTCAGTGGAAATAAGCTCTTTCTCACTAAGATTTTTTTCTTTTTCTTTTTTTTTCTCAGTTCTTTCTCTTTTTATCTATATCTTCACCCATTTTTTACATTTTTAAACTTATTTTATCAAATATCACTTTATTATGTTTCATTACTTTTTTTACTTTTTCTATTATGTGTGGATATGTTTGTGTGTTCTTACTACATGGACAGCTTCAAAAACAGAAATATACATACATACATACACACACATATATATTTACTTTCACCATAATTGCTTTAATATGCACCTGTTTATTATTTAGTCTTAATTTAATATGGGTGGGTTATAATTATACATGGGTTTGAGATGTTTTGATCTTACATTTGCTTCTTTGCACCTTGGTTTTTATCCCTGTTATTTCCCCTTTATTTACTCTCTTGCCCCACTAATAGCAACATTTCCCTGTTTCCTTAATTTTTAATTCTTCATTCTTTACAGACAACATCTGCTACCTATCTCATGCCCCTCCTCTGTTTGCTTTTTTAAATATTTTGAACTTTTTCTTGCCTTCCTACACAATTTTCTCTTCACTTACGGAACTAACATGAAAAGACAAGAAATTAATTGGATATAACTTTCATATGTTCATATATTAATACACCACAAGAGAAACTCCACATATGTACAACCACAAAAAATGGGATCCTAATTAAAAAGTTATACTTCATTTATGTACAGTATGTCAAAATGTACTCTACTGTCATGTATATTAAAAAGAATAAATTAAAAAATAACAAAAAAGAAACTGCAATTCCACTAAATAGAATTATATGTAATTCCTACCCGATGTTGTGATTTTTAACACAGTGTACAATGTAATAGACACCTGTTGTTGAGTACCTGATCTAGTTCTGTTTTGTTATTGTTATTGTTGGTACTAATGTTAAATGCTGACCTCACTATTCCTATATAGGTGGTAATTAGTGTTTTAGATGGCAAAATGGACACCAGTTATTTATCTGAAGCCTATGCTTCTATTGCTAACATCAGTCATATTCTGGACTCCCTCCTTTCTCTAAGAGTGTCTATAAAGTTATTGGAGCACTTCAAGTTCACAGAGTAGAGATCTGGCTGCCAAGTATTTCTCACAACCCAGCTAAGTAACAGTGAATCTCACCCCACACATGATTTAGCCTGATCTGAGACTTAAAAGTATTTCAACACATAGAAATGGGGAGAGAAAAACATCAAATCAAAGACCAGGCTCAAAGGAGGATCAACCAGAGGAGGACTTCAGTTTCTACCCTTGGACATCTATCTGCTCATGGGGTGAAGACAAAAAGACATCTAGGAACAGAAAAGATAACACACACAAGATGACATACTTATAAAGAAGAAGAGGAATCCATCTCAATTGATGTGCAAGTCCAAGAACTCTGAAAACATGAGAAAACAGGAAAAAAAACTCCCTTCAAAATTCACAGTTCCAATAAAGGATCCCACAGATATGAAAGTAGATGAAATTCCAGAGAAAAATTATTAAAAACTTATTAAAATGTACAGAAAACTAAGAAAAAATATTAAGATATAAGATTTAGGAGATAAAAGACCATTTCAATAAAGAAATGGAAATATAAAAAAAATCAGAACTCCTAGAAATGAAAGACACAATGAAGCAAATTAAAAATTCTCTAGAAATCATCACCAGCAGATTAGATTGTATAGAAAGTAGCACTTCAAGCCTTGAAGACAGGGTACATGAACTTGGATACTCAGTATTCAATAACGGGAAAAAAATAAAAGATTATGATCAGGACATATAAGAATTCTGGGACAGCATCATTAAAACAAACCTGAGAGTCATTGGAATACAAAAGAGTATGGTGATACTGGATAAAGTTATTGAGAACATTTTCAGTGAGATAGTAACAGAAAACTTCCCTTATATTATAAATAAGATAAACATCCACTTACAAAATTCACACAGGATGACAAATAGACAAGATCAGAAGAGAAATTCTCTAAGTCACATTGTAATCACAATGCCTAACATAGAAAATTAGTAAATACTATTAAAGCCTGAAGGAGAAAAACATAAGGCCACATTTAGAGGCAAGTCAATAAGGCTGACTTCTTATTTCTCAACTCAAACAAAATAATCAAGAGACCCTGGAATATTTCAAGCTTTAAAAGGAAAGAATTGCCACCCATAGTTGCTATATGACATAAAGCTCTCTTTAAAAATTGATGGGTAAATAAAAACTTTCCATGACAAGAATAAACTAAAAGAATTCATGACTACCAAGCTAGTACTGTAAAGAATACTTGAAAAAAAAACTATAAAATGAGAAACCCAAAAACAAATCCCAAACTTCCAAAATAGATGATGATCACTAGAAGAGTAACCAACTAATTGAAAGTCAAGACAGAATTAAATATAGCAAACAAATCAAAATGGCAGAAAACTACAAATACATATACATAATAACACTAAATGTAAAGGGACTGACTCCCCAAAAGAGACAAAAAGACACTACATACCTGTAAACAGAACAATCTGGCAAAAAGATATAATAATTATAAAAATATATGCTCACATTCCAGTGCACCTAATTATGTACAAAAAATGTTTCATAGTTAAGTGTTCATCATCTCTAGCAATTAGAGAAATGTAAATCAAAACTGCTCTAAGATTTCATGTCACTCCAGTCAGCATGGCAGTTATCAAGAATACAATCAACAATGTGTTGGCGAGGATGTTGGGGAAAAGGCACACTCATACATTGTTGGTGGGACCATAAATTGGTGCAATCAATCTGGAAAGCAGTATGGAACTTCCTTAGAAAATTTGGAATAGAACCACCATTTGACCCAGCTATCCCACTCCTTGGTTTATACCTAAAGGACTCAAAAACATCATACTACAGTGACACAGCCACATCAGTGTTCATAACAGCACAATACCTAAACTGTGGAACCAACCTAGATGTCCTTCAATAGATGAATGGATAAAAGACACTGTGGTATATATACATAATGGAATATACTCAGCAATGAAAGAGAATAAATTTATGGCATTTGAAGGTAAATGGATGGAGTTGGAGAATATCATGGTAAGTGAAGTAGGCCAATCCCCAAAACCAAAGGCCGAATGTTTCTCTGATAAGTGGATGCTAATCCATAATGGCAGAGGCAGGGAAAGATGAGATGAGTAGAGGAATTTGGATGGAGCAAAGGGGAGGTGAGGAGGAAGCATGGTTGTAGAAAAGATGGTGGAATGTGATGGTCTTCATTACCCTAGGTACAGGTATGATTGCACAAATGATGTGACTCTACTTTGAATATAACCACAGAAGTGAAAAATTGTGCTCCATTTGTGTACAATGAATCAAAGAGCATTCTGTTGTCATGTATAACTTATTAAAATAAAAAGGTAAATAAATAAACAAAGGGTCAATGAACTGAAGAAACACTTCTTAAAAGAAGAAACATAATTTGCCAACAATTATATGAAAATATGTTTAACAATCAGGGAAATTCAAATTAAAACTACATTGATATTTCATCTCATTCCAGACATGATATCAATTATCAAGAACACAAATAATGTTTATTTTGTGATTTTCTATTTTGATTTTTGCATTGAATAAAGTTGGTCATTCTATCTCATCTATTGTCAAGTACACTATTTTTTTCAATTGTCTAGTCTACTGTTTAACATTTCCATTCATTTTAAAAAATTAAATTAACTTTTTATTTCTAGAAGTTCTATCTGGTCTTCTTCAAAGATACCTGGTATTTTAAAATAATTTATTTTATCTCCTTTTTTTCTTTTCCTTTTGTATTCCTTTTAGATATAAACAAAATCATTATCCTTCCATATATAAATATACCTATATACATGTGTATATAAGTGTTATAGCAAAAATAAAATATATGGCTTAATTATCTTATAATTTGTGTAAATGTTTTGAACTTTTTTCATGTTAATAATTATGCTTCTAAAATGTAACTTATAATTAGTTTTGTTATATTCCATTGGCATGTTAACATTTACTTAGTTTTCCCCTGTTCCCTTGTATTAACTATTTAAAGTGTTTCCAAACGTGTGATTTAGTGAATATTGCTGTGCTGCCAAACACACATACACACACACACACACACACACACACACACACTAAATGCTGACAGGAATATAGGTCAAAGGGGTACTCATACATTTTTGTTGGGACTGAAAATCTAAAAATTAGTACGACCACTTTGGAAAGCCATATGGATATTCTGCAAAAACTTAGTAAGGGAACTGCCATATTACCCAGCTATTCCACTCCTTTACATTTATCCACAAGCATTTAAAATCAGCATACTATATTGATACAGCCATTACAATGTTTACAGCAACAATTCAAAATAGCCAAATTATGGAATCAGCCAAGATGTCTATCAACAGATGAATGATATATATACACAATGAACTTTTACTCAGCCACAAAGAAAAATGAAATTATGGACTTTGCTGACAATGAGTGGAAATGAATAGCACCATGCCAAGTGAAATAAGCCAGAATCAGAAAATCAAGGAACAAATATTTTCTCTCATATGTGAAATCTAGAATAAAAATAAGGGAGAGAAAGCAGAGGGATGATTGGATATTATAAAGATATGAGGAAGATAAGAGGAGGGTGTCAAGAGGAAGGGAGGTCTGGGAGTGGTGGTCCACACCTGTAATTCCAGTGGCTTGGGAGGCTGAGACAGTAGTATCTGGAGTTCAAAGCCAGCCTCAGCCGGGTTAAGGCACTAAGCAACTCAGTAAGACCATGTCTCTAAATAAAATACAACCTAGGGTGGGGAATGAGACTCATTGGTTGAGTGCCCCTTATTTCAATTCCCAGTTAAAAAAAATGAGGGAGGAGAGGGAAGACAGGAAATGGGAGAAAATGTGGAATAAATTTAACAAAAATCAAGTTATATGCATATATAAATGTACCACAGAGAATTTCACCCTTATGTATGTGTAAAAGCACCAATCAAAAGTAAATGAATGAGTGAAAGGAAGATTAGTAGACTAGAAGTAGGAGAAGGAGGGAGGAAGGCTAAGAAAGGGGGGAAATGGCACTAAAATGAAACAAATAAAATCCCATGCATGTATGATTTTGTCAAAATGAATGCAACTACTATATCTAAATATAATGCTCTAATAAAAAGAAATAATAGCTTGGGATTTCAACATCCACATTCATCAATGGACAGATTATTCATTCAAAAAAAAATCAACAAACATCAGAGTTAAACTGTACTGTAGATCAAATGGACTATAAAATATTCTATTCAACAACTGAAAATATACTTTGTTTCCATCATTAAATTGACCTTTCTCTTGAATAAACCCTATGTTAGGCTACAATATAATAGGCAAAACAAGTCTTAACATATTTGAAAATGTTAAAATCATATTCTGTATCTTTCTGAGAAGAATGCAGTAAAAGTAGAGGTCTGCAACAAAAGTAATTTTAGAAAGTATATAAACTCATGGAGACTGGACACCCTTTTGAATGAACAGTGGGTCACTGCAGAAGTGAGAAAGCAAATTTATAAACTTTCTTGAAACAAAGGAAAATAGAAATACAACAACATACCATATCTGGCGGTTTGCAGCAAAAGCCATGCCAAGAGGAAATTAAATAGCAATGAGTGCTTACATTAAAAAAAAAAAAAAAAACAGTGCTGTGGATATGGCTCAGTGATAGAGCAGTTGCCTAGCATGTGAAAGCCCTGGGTTCAATCCCCACTATGGAAAAAGAAAAGAAAATTCTAATAAATAACTTCAAAGTACAACTCAAGGACTTAAAAAAAAAGACAAAACAAACTCAAAATAACAAAGATTAGAGCATAAATTAAAAAAACAGAATCTAAAAAAGAAAAATTATAAAACAGATTGATGAAACAAAGAATTGGTTTTTTGAAAAGATAAAATTGACAACTCTTTAGTGAAACCAACCAAAAAAATAGAAGGCACAAATCAATAAGAGATTTTTAAAAGGAGATATTAAAATTAAAATAAGAGTAAGAAATATATGAATATATATGAAATAGAGAAGAAGTAATACAGCTAAAAGTTGATAAATCAAGTCTAATGAATTCAGCAAAGTGGCAGGTTATAAAATCAACACGCATAAATCAAAGGCATTCCTGTATATCAGCAACAAAACCTCTGAAATGGAAATAAGGAAAACCACTCCATTCACAATATCCTCAAAGAAAATAAGATACTTGGGAATCAACCTAACAAAAGAGGTGAAAGATTTATACAATGAAAACTACAGAACCCTAAAGAGAGAGATAGAAGAAGATCTCAGAAGATGGAAAAATGTACACTGTTCATGGATAGGCAGAACTAACATCATCAAAATGGCGATATTACCCAAAGTTCTCTACAGGTTTAATGCGATGCCAATCAAAATCCCAACGGCATTTCTTGTAGAAATAGACAAAGCAATCATGAAATTCATATGGAAAAACAAAAGACCCAGAATAGCAAAAGCAATTCTAAGCAGGAAGTGTGAATCTGGAGGTATAGCGATACCAGATTTCAAACTATATTACAGAGCAATAGTGACAAAAACAGCATGGTACTGGTACCAAAACAGGCAGGTGGACCAATGGTACAGAATAGAAGACACAGAGACTAATCCACAAAGTTACAACTATCTTATATTTGATAAAGGGGCTAAAAGCATGCAATGGAGGAAGGATAGCATCTTCAACAAATGGTGCTGGGAAAATTGGAAATCCATATGCAACAAAATGAAATTGAATCCCTTTCTCTTGCCATCCACAAAAATTAACTCCAAATGGATCAGGGAGCTAGATATCAAATCAGAGACACTGCGTCTGATAGAAGAAAAAGTTGGCTACGATGTACATATTGTGAGGTCGGGCTCCAAATTCCTTAATAGGACACCCATAGCCCAAGAGTTAACAACAAGAATAAACAAATGGGACTTACTTAAACTAAAAAGTTTTTTCTCAGCAAGAGAAACAATAAAAGAGGTAAATAGAGAGCCTACATCCTGGGAACAAATTTTTACCCCCCACACCTCCGATAGAGCCCTAATATCCAGAATGTACAAAGAACTCAAAAAATTAAACAATAAGATAACAAATAACCCAATTAACAAATGGGCCAAGGACCTGAACAGACACTTCTCAGAGGAGGACATACAATCAATCAACAAGTACATGAAAAAATGCTCACCATCTCTAGCAGTCAGAGAAATGCAAATCAAAACCACCCTAAGATACCATCTCACTCCAGTAAGATTGGCAGCCATTATGAAGTCAAACAACAATAAGTGTTGGCAGGGATGTGGGGAAAAGGGTACACTTGTACACTGCTGGTGGGGCTGCAAATTGGTGCGGCCAATTTGGAAAGCAGTATGGAGATTCCTGGGAAAGCTGGGAATGGATCCACCATTTGACCCAGCTATCGCACTTCTCGGACTATTCCCTGAGGACCTTAAAAAAGCGCTCTATAGTTTTCTTCCCCTTTAGGCAGCCCCACAATAAAATCTCTTAGTTGAATCTCTGGCGGCTTGGTTCTCTGCGAACACAACATCTTTGTTGGTATGTGGTGCTGAGGATCGAACCCGGGCCGCACGCATGCCAGGGACTTATGCCAGGAAGAAGACCATCATCAGATGTGGGCCTTGAGCTCCAGAACTGCACTCGAAAGACACGGACCGGGCCGCGGTGCAGCTAGAAGCCGGGAACGCCGGGGGCGGAAAGAGCGAACAGGGCAGCGCCGGCTGTAGAAACCGCGGCGGAGAGAGGCGCGGGAGCTCGAAGCAGAGACACACCGGAGAGAGTGAGCCAGCACCCCGCCATCATCCCGAAATAGCGAGAGGAGAAAGTTGGCGGCGGGAAGGGGAGGCGAACTGCAGCCGTTTGCTGAGGATACCACTGTGACAGAGGGCTGGCGTGGCAGGACTGCGGCGGAGGAGATAAATTCATTGAAGCCTGCTGCAGCAGTTCCTATTTCTTTCTTCTTTTGTCTTTTCATTTTTCTTATCCCCCCTTCCTTGAATTCTACCTGCCTACTCTCATTCTCCTTAGTGACTCCTTCCCTTCCCTTCTAATACCTTTCCTCCCTAACATCAAATAAATTTATAGGAAAATAACAGTAACCCAGCAGTCAACCAGAACAAGAAGCAACATGAGCAGCTTCAAGAAGCAAGGAAGAAGAGGAGTACAAGCAATGCAGGACAGCCTAAATACTCAGGAGGACCTAGAGTCATCAGAAAAATGGTCATATAAAGACCTCAAGGAACACCTTAGACAGATGGAATGGAACCTCAAAGAGGATACGAGACAGCAAATTCAAGCAGCGAAAGAACACATTGAGAATGAGTTACATAAACAGCTAAAAGAAGAAGTTAAGCATCTTTATAAGGAGATAGAGATTATAAAAAATAATCAAACAGTAATTCTAGAAATGAAGGAAACGATAAACCAAATTAAAAACTCAATCGAGAGTATCACTAACAGAGTGGAGCAAGTAGAAGCCAGAACGTCAGATAATGAAGACAAAATATATCAACTTGAAAAGAGTCTAGCCAACTCAGATAGGCTGGTTAAGAATCACGAGAAAAACATCCAAGAGATTTTGGATAACTTAAAAAAACCAAACTTACGAGTCATCGGGATAGAGGAAGGCACAGAGATTCATGCCAAGGGAATGAATAACCTGCTGAATGAGATAATTACAGAAAACTTTCCAGAAATAAAAAAGGAAACAGATATACAAATTGTAGATGCATACAGGACACCAAGCACACAAAATCACAGTAGACCAACGCCAAGACACATTGTTATGAAGCTATCCAATATACAGAACAAGGAGAAAATATTAAAAGCTACAAGAGAAAAGAGACAGATTACATTTAGGGGTAAACCAATAAGGTTGACAACGGATTTTTCATCACAGACACTGAAAGCGAGAAGATCCTGGAACAACGTATTTCAAACACTGAAAGACAATGGATGCCAACCAAGAATTCTGTATCCAGCAAAATTAAGCTTCAGATACGACAACGAAATAAAAATCTTTCATGATAAACAAAAGCTAAAAGAATTTGCAGCCAGAAAACCTGCATTGCAAAGCATTTTGAGCAAAACACTACACGAGGAAGAGATGAAAAACAATAACCAAAACCATCAGTGGGAAGTGCCTCAGTAAAGACAGAGGGCGAGGGGAAAGATAATCACGGAGAAACAAACTAAATATTAAAAAAAAAAAAAGGATAAACATTCAAACATGGATGGAAGTTCAAACCATATATCAATAGTAACTCTGAATGTTAACGGCCTAAACTCTCCAATAAAGCGACATAGGCTGGTATCATGGATTAAAAAACCAAATCCAACAATATGCTGCCTCCAGGAGACACATCTGATTGGAAGAGACATACACAGGCTGAAGGTGAAAGGATGGGAAAAAATATACCACGCACACAGTTCTCGTAAGCAAGCAGGAGTGGTCATCCTCATATCGAATAAAATCGACTTCAAGACTAAGCTAATCAAAAGGGATAAAGAAGGTCATTATATACTGTTAAAAGGAACCATTCACCAACAAGACATAACAATTATCAATATTTATGCACCAAACAATGGTGCTGCGACATTCATAAAACAAACTCTCCTCAAGTTCAAGAATCAAATAGACCACAACACAATAATTATGGGTGACTTCAACACACCTCTTTCACCGTTGGACAGATCCTCCAAACAAAAATTGAATAAAGAAACTATAGAACTCAATATCACAATCAACAACCTAGACTTAACTGACATATATAGAATATATCAACCATCATCAAATGGATATACTTTTTTCTCAGCAGCACATGGATCCTTCTCAAAAATAGACCATATATTATGCCATAGGGCAACCCTCAGTAAATATAAAGGGGTGGAGATAATACCATGCATTTTATCTGATCATAATGGAATGAAACTGGAAATCAATGATAAAAGAAGGAAGGAAAAATCCTACATCACATGGAAAATGAACAATATGTTACTGAATGATCAATGGGTTACAGAAGACATAAAGGAGGAAATTAAAAAATTCTTAGAGATAAATGAAAATACAGACACAACATATCGGAATCTATGGGACACAATGAAAGCAGTTTTAAGAGGAAAATTCATCGCCTGGTGGTCATTCCTCAAAAAAAGAAAAAACCAACAAATAAATGAGCTCACACTTCACCTCAAAGCCCTAGAAAAGGAAGAGCAAAACAACAGCAAATGTAGCAGAAGGCTAGAAATAATTAAAATTAGAGTGGAAATCAATGAAATTGAAACAAAAGAAACTATTGAAAAAATTAACAAAACTAAAAGTTGGTTCTTCGAAAAAATAAATAAGATCGACAGACCTTTAGCCATGCTAACGAAGAGAAGAAGAGAGAGAACACAAATTACTAACATACAGGATGAAAAAGGCAATATTACAACAGATCCTACAGAAATACAGAAGACAATTAGAAATTATTTTGAAAACCTATATTCCAACAAAATAGAAGATAGTGAAGACATCGATAAATTTCTTAAGTCATATGATTTGCCCAGACTGAGTCAGGAGGATACACACAATTTGAACAGACCAATATCAATGGATGAAATTGAAGAAGCCATCAAAAGACTACCAACCAAGAAAAGCCCAGGACCGGATGGATATACAGCGGAGTTTTACAAAACCTTTAAAGAAGAATTAAAACCAATACTTTTCAAGTTATTTCAGGAAATAGAAAAAGAGGGAGCTCTTCCAAACTCATTCTATGAGGCCAACATCACCCTGATTCCGAAACCAGACAAAGACACCTCAAAGAAAGAAAACTACAGACCAATATCTCTAATGAACCTAGATGCAAAAATCCTCAATAAAATTCTGGCGAATCGAATACAAAAACACATCAAAAAAATTGTGCACCATGACCAAGTAGGATTCATCCCTGGGATGCAAGGATGGTTCAACATACGGAAATCAATAAATGTTATTCACCACATCAATAGACTTAAAGATAAGAACCATATGATCATCTCGATAGATGCAGAGAAAGCATTTGACAAAGTACAGCATCCCTTTATGTTCAAAACATTAGAAAAATTAGGGATAACAGGAACCTACCTTGACATTGTAAAAGCTATCTATGCTAAGCCTCAGGCCAGCATCATTCTGAATGGACAAAAGTTGAAGGCATTCCCTCTAAAATCCGGAACAAGACAGGGATGCCCTCTATCTCCACTTCTATTCAATATAGTTCTCGAAACACTGGCCAGAGCAATTAGACAGACGAAAGAAATTAAAGGCATAAAAATTAGAAAAGAAGAACTTAAATTATCACTATTTGCAGATGACATGATTCTATACCTAGAAGACCCAAAAGAGTCTACAAAGAAACTACTGGAACTAATAAATGAATTCAGCAAAGTGTCAGGATATAAAATCAACACGCATAAATCAAAGGCATTTCTGTATATCAGCGACAAATCTTCGGAAACGGAAATGAGGAAAAACACTCCATTCAAGATATCCTCAAAAAAAATAAAATACTTGGGAATTAACCTAACAAAAGAGGTGAAAGATTTATATAATGAAAACTACAGAACCCTAAAGAGAGAAGTTGATGAAGATCTTAGAAGATGGAAAAACATACCCTGTTCATGGATAGGCAGAACTAACATCATCAAAATGGCGATATTACCAAAAGTTCTCTATAGGTTTAATGCAATGCCAATCAAAATCCCAACGGCATATCTTGTAGAAATTGACAAAGCAATCATGAAATTCATATGGAAAAATAAAAGACCCAGAATAGCAAAAGCAATTCTAAACAGGAAGTGTGAATCAGGCGGTATAGCGATACCAGATTTCAAACTATATTACAAAGCAATAGTGACAAAAACAGCATGGTACTGGTACCAAAACAGGCGGGTGGACCAATGGTTTAGAATAGAGGACACAGAGACTGATCCACAAAGTTACAACTATCTTATATTTGATAAAGGGGCTAAAAGCATGCAATGGAGGAAGGATAGCATCTTCAACAAATGGTGTTGGGAAAACTGGAAATCCATATGCAACAAAATGAAACTGAACCCCTTTCTCTCGCCATGCACAAAAGTTAACTCAAAATGGATCAAGGAACTTGATATCAAACCAGAGACTCTGCATCTGATAGAAGACAAAGTTGGATCCGATCTACAAATTGTGGGGTCGGGCTCCAAATTCCTTAATAGGACACCCATAGCACAAGAGTTAACAACAAGAATCAACAAATGGGACTTAATTAAACTTAAAAGTTTTTTCTCAGCAAGAGAAACAATAAGAGAGGTAAACAGGGAGCCTACATCCTGGGAACAAATCTTTACTCCTCACACTTCAGATAGAGCCCTAATATCCAGAGTATACAAAGAACTCAAAAAATTAGACAATAAGACAACAAATAACCCAATCAACAAATGGGCCAAGGACCTGAACAGACACTTCTCAGAGGAGGATATACAATCAATCAATAAGTACATGAAAAAATGCTCACCATCTCTAGCAGTCAGAGAAATGCAAATCAAAACCACCCTAAGATACCATTTCACTCCAGTAAGATTGGCAGCCACTATGAAGTCAAACAACAATAAGTGCTGGAGAGGCTGTGGAGAAAAGGGTACACTTGTACATTGCTGGTGGGACTGCAAATTGGTGCGGCCAATTTGGAAAGCAGTTTGGAGATTCCTGGGAAAGATGGGAATGGAACCACCATTTGACCCTGCTATTGCCCTTCTTGGACTATTCCCTGAAGACCTTAAAAGAGCATGCTACAGGGATACTGCCACATCGATGTTCATAGCAGCACAATTCACAATTGCTAGACTGTGGAACCAACCCAGATGCCCCTCAGTAGATGAATGGATAAAAAAAATGTGGCATCTATACACAATGGAGTACTATGCAGCAATAAAAAATGACAAAATCATAGAATTTTCAGGGAAATGGATGGCACTAGAGCAGATTATGCTTAGTGAAGCTAGCCAATCCCTAAAAAACAAATACCAAATGTCGTCTTTGATATAATGAGAGCAACTATGAACAGAGCAGGGAGGAAGAGTAGGAAGAAAAGATTAACATTAAACAGAGACATGAGTTGGGAGGGAAAGGGTGAGAAAAGGGAAATTGCATGGAAATGAAGGGAGACCCTCATTGCTATACAAAATTACATACAAGAGGTTGTGAGGGAATGGGAAAATAAACAAGGAGAGAAATGAATTACAGTAGATGGGGTAGAGAGAGAAGCTGGGAGGGGAGGGGAGGGGGGATAGTAGGGGATAGGAAAGGTAGCAGAATACAACAATTACCAATAGGACATTATGTAAAAATGTGGAGGTGTAACCGATGTGACTCTGCAAGCTGCATTTGGGGTAAAATTGGGGGTTCATAACCCACTTCAGTCCAATGTATGAAGTGGGTTATGTCAAGAGCTTTGTAATGTTGTGAACAACCAATAAAAAAAAAAAAATTAATGTATAAGAAAATTCAAAAAAAAAAAAAGCGCTCTATAGGGATATGGCTGCATCAATGATTATAGCGGCACAATTCACAATAGCTAGACTGTGGAACCAATCTAGATGCCCCTCAATAGATGAATGGATAAAAAAAAAAATGTGGCATCTATACACAATGGAGTATTATGCAGCACTAAGAAATGACAAAATCATAGAATTTGCAGGGAAATGGATGGCATTAGAGCAGATTATGCTAAGCGAAGCTAGCCAAGCCCTAAAAAACAAATGCCAAATGTCTGCTTTGATATAAAGAGAACAACTAAGAGCAGAACAGGAAGGAAGAGCATGAGGAAAAGACTACAGTAAACAAAGACGAATGGGGGGAGAGAAACGGAGAGAGAAGGGAAAGCACATGGAAATAGTAGGAGACCTTCAGTGATACATAGAATTATAAGAGGTTATGAGGGGCAAGGGGGAGGGAAAAAAAGGGAGAGAATTGAACAACAGCAGGGGAGGTAGAGAGGGAAGATGGGAGGGGAGGGGAGGGGAGGGGAGGGGGGATAGTAGGGGATAGGAAAGGTAGCAAAATACAACAGTCACTAATATGGCATTATGTAAAAATGTGAATATGTAACAGATGTGATTCTGCAATCTGTATTTGGGGTGAAAATGGGAGTTCAAAACACAATTTGAGTCAAATGTATGAAAGATGATATATCATGAGCTATGTAATGCTTTAAATAATCAATAAAAAATACAATTAAAAAAGAAAAAAGCAAATATTCAAAAATTAATATCAATGAAAAATGACCTATCAGAATAACCCTACAGAGGCTAAAAATATATTAAAATTAATATTTTAATTGCATGCCAACATTTGTGATAGCTTATATAACATAGTCTATATTAGAGAAGAATCCATGTGCTTCTGAGAAGAAAGTGTATTCACTCATTGATGGGTGAAACATTCTGTATATATTTCTGTGAGGTCTAAATTATCAATTATATTCTTTAATTCTATAGCTTATTTAGTTTTTGTTTGGAGGATCTATCCAGTGGTGACAGAGGCATGTTAAAGTTACCCAGTATTATTGTGTTATGGTCTATTTGATTCTTGAAACTGAGAAGGGTTTGTTTTATGTATGTAGATGCTCCATTGTTTGGGGCATAAATACATACAATTATTATGTCTTGCTGATATATAGTTCCCTTAAGCAGGGTGAAATGTCTTTCTGTCCCTCCTGATTACCCTTGGCTTGAAATCTACTTTATCTGATATGAGAATAGAAACCCCTGATTATTTATGAGATCCATGTGAATGATTTGTTTTTTGCCCATCCTTTTACCTTCAGTCTATGGATGTCTTTGCTTATGAGGAGAGTCCCTTGGAGATAGTATATTGTTGGGTCTTGGGTTTTAATCCAATTTTCCAGTCTACATCTTTGATTGATTGGTTTAGGTCACTTACATTCAATTTTATTATTGAGAAATTATTTTTATTCCCTTCCATTTTGATTTATTTCTGATTTGTAATTTGAATTAGTTTCTCATTTGATTAACTATTCTTGCTCCCTTTGATGGTTTTAATTTTTATTTTTATTTCTTCTCCATGAAATATTTCATTGAGAATGTTTTGTACTGCAGCCTTTGTAGTTGTGAATTCTTTTAACTTTTTATTATCATGGTGGGTTTTTACTTCATCATCAATTCTGAAGCTTAATTTTACTGGATATAGTATTCTTGGCATCCATTTTTTTTCAGAGATTGGTATATATTATTACAGGATCTTCTAGCTCTGAGAGTCTGGGTTGAAAAATCAGCTGAGATGTGGATTGGTTTCCCTATAAATGTTACATACTGTTTTTCTGCAAAAGTCTTTAAAATTTTATTCTTATTCAGTATGTTAGGTATTTTTGTAATAATGTGCCTTGCTGTGGATCTGTTGTAATTTTGTATATTTGGGGTCCTGTAAGCCCTCTGTATTTGATTTTCTCATTTCATTCTTTAGTTTTGGGAAATTTTCTTTCATTATTTCATTGAAAAGAGTGTTTATTCCTTTGGTTTGAGCTTAAACATGAAACTTCATCTATCCAGATCAACCTTAAATTTGGTCTTTTCAGGTTATCCCATATTTCTTGGAAATTCTATTCATGGTCTCTTAACAAATTTTCTCTCCATGGTCAACTCTATTTTCAAGATTACATATTTATTTCTTTATTGCCTGAAACTCTGTCTTCCAAGTGATCTAGTCTGTTGGTGATGCTTTACATTGAATTCTTAACTTGGTTTATTGATTTCTTCATTTTGAGGATTTCTGCTTGATTTTTTTCTAGAATCTCTATCTCTTTATTGAGATATCTTTCACTTCCTGTATTTTCATTCTCATTTTACTCCTTACATCGTCCTTTACTTTGCAGATCGCTTTGGCTATGTACATTCTAAATTTCTTCTCTGATATTTCTTCCACTGTGGTGTCATTAGATGCTGATACTGAAGTACCTTTGTTTGCTTTGGATGATTTGTTCCCTTGCTTTTTCATGTTATTCGTGTGTCTACCCATCTAGCAGTATGGATCTGAGGTCATAGAGTTTCTACTTTGTGGACTTGTAGTGTCCCTGAAGGTTTCCAGTGCCTCGTAATTTAGGGGGAGACAGATAATAAAAACCAATGCAAACAATATACAGTATTAAACCAAATAGTCCCTACTATGACATGAACAATGTAAATTATCACAATAAACATAAATGATGTGATCAGTTATTGCCCACAAAAACAGCAAGTTTGCAAAAGGGTTTACAATTTCAAATGGCGGACAGGGAAAGAACAGAAGTGATATAGGATGTGATGATTATGAGAGAGGAGTAGAGAAAATATAAATAAAAAAATTAAAGGAAGAGTGAAAGAGAGAACAATAGAGATTGACTGTTAGCAGAAGAAAAAAGAAAGATAATAAAAAGGGACAGATAAGATTTTATATATATTTTAAAATATATATATACATATATAAAATTTAAATATATATACACATATAGATAAATATAGAACAATAAAGAGAGAGTAAAAATTTTTAAAAATTAAAAATATAGATAATAGAATATAAAACAAAACTAAAATATACTAATCAAACACCCTAGTCCTCAAAAACTGATTTATGAAAAATAACTGGCTTCAAACATGCAAGAAATGAGAAAAAAACAAAAATGACTATATATAAATGCCCATGTACCATTAAGATCATGATTAAATAGAGAAAAGAAAGAAGAAAAAAAATTCTCAGTGAAAAGATAAAGAATTCTTTCCATTGAAGTTTAATAGATTCTCAGCTTCTCTTCTCTGGAGTATAATGTTCCACCCTCTAGATTGCTATAGTGAGAAAGGTAGTCCCATAGGCAGAATTCCTGGAGGCAGTGTTTAAGCTTAGGTGGGCTCTGGAGATTTTATATCAGCACACCTCCATAGCCCAATAATTGCCAGTCCACATTGGAAGACTGTACTCCAAAGATCTCCTCTGGGTTCCACTCATGTGGATTTACAGGGGAAAACGCACAATATATGGTGCTGTGAGACTTGGTAAATCTACATCAGTCTTTGTTCAAAGATAACTTTATAAAAGAAAGCTTTTCTGAATAGTCTATTAAAAATAACACCCCATTCCATTACTCTTTTATTTTCCCATACACACAGGTATGCACACAAATACAAGTGCAGACACACATAACTGGCATATTTGTTTTCTGTCTCTCTATCCTTATGTAAACTCTATTAGGATAAAGACTGTTGCCTTTTAAAATACTTTTTTAGTTGTAGATGTACTCAATATTTATTTATTTTTATGTGGTGTTGAGGATTGAACCCAGTACCCCACGTGAGCAAGGCAAGTGCTGTACCACAGCCTGGACTGTTGCCTTTTTACTGTGACTGTTTTTACCCCCTTTTTTAGAGCTAAATGGTGCCTGACCCAGAGAAGATGCTCAGAAAATACTCGAATGAATAAATAAATGAATGAATGAATGAAGTAGCCAGGAAAATGCTTTCTGAGAAGTATTTAATCTAACACCTAAAGATGGAGCCATCAGGTAAGAGGGATGGGAGAACTATACATTTCCAAGTAGAGACAAAGGTTCTGAGGTCAGAAATAAGTCTGCATATGATAAATTGAGGAAAGCCCAGATGCTAGAAGGATATGTGGGGCAGTGACTGGAAGTATAACTGGAGACATAGACAGGGCAAAGTTAAGCAGTGTCTTCTAGGCCAAGGTAAAGATTGTATTTAGTTGTAAATACATTGGGAACAAATTTAAGCAAAACAGTACTATCATAATGCAATTTGAGCTTAAACATGAACCTTCTGGCTTCTGTGTGTTTAAAAAAAAACTATTGAATAATGACAAAAGGATAACCAGAGAGACCAGTTATGAGACTACTACAATATCAATGATAATAATATTAGCTAATAATTATTGGGCACTTACTCTTATCAGGTCCTGGTCTAAGTTTTATAATTATCATCTCACTTTAAAAATTTAGGTAATTGATAAATTCAACATTTTTTTAATTATTTTTAAACTTTTATATTCCCATACTATACTTTACTTTTATATAATCCTGAATGTATCAATTTTTTTTCATTATGTGAAGATTACTGTTAGCATTTAATGGGACTCCAAAGAAAACAATATGATTCCAAGGTATTCTCCATCTTTAAAAATGTGAGGAAAGGTCTCATGGATATTTAAGAGCCCCAACTGATTCTTCAGCACTGTATGTAGTGTTTGGAGGGGAATGTGGGATAATTTGGGTTGGGGATACTCTAAAGAGGGAATGCAGCTAGGAAATGGGTAGGGGGCTCCAGCTATTAGGTGAGAAGGCCTAGACTAACCTGAGTGTAATGGGAAACATGCAAAGATAAACACAAAATTAAAAGCTGCAAAATACAAAATGGAAAGAATTTTAAGTCTGATGGATTACGTGAGAAGCATGAGAGAGGAACTAATGATATCATGAGGGCTTTGAGAATGAGGGTTGCTGTGGACAATGTTAATGTCCTGTCCAGATCCACTTCATGTGACCCCTACATCCTTCTCCCAACTGCCACGGGAATGGCTGCTGATATTCACAATTATGCTCTTGCCTGGAAAAATGTCCTCAAGGATTGATGTCCTCAGCATGGAAGAAACTGTAGCTGTCCCTCTCCCAAGTGCCAGGGGGATTACGTTTTTCCTCCTGGGGAGCTGGCTGGCTGATATGCCTTAGGCTGTGCCTCAAGATGAGCCAATTCTGTGGAGCCCTTCATGCTTCCAAGGTCCCCATGGGATCAGACTAAGGCTAGACTTCAACTGAAACCACCTCTTTGCTTAGCTTCTGCTTCTGCCTTATCTGTTTCCCTCACTTCCTTCCAGATTTCTCCAGAGAGCACTTCCTCAATAAATCACTTACACAAAAATTCCTGTTAGAGTCCCTGTTTCTATGCAACTGGCCTACAACAGAAGAGCAGGGAATACTGGATATGGCAAATGACAGAAAGGGGTAAGAGGAGAGGAGTGCTCATTTGGATTTATTTGATAGGTACCATCCATCTTTTCCCAACATTGAGGTCTCTCGGAGCATCCTTCACATAAGAAAGATATGCTCCCAGCTAGAGGAGGAAATTGCGAGATAGTGACAAAGCAGGCATATTTCAAGTACCTTGATCTCAGATTGGCTTTCTGATATCAGTTCTTTAACTAGAGAGCCAAATGCCCATTGAACTAGTCCTAAGTGCATTTTGTTAGATGACCTAAATTTTAATATCTAAGTACTTTTCAAATAGAGAACGGAGAACCTATGAGTACCTAGGGATCAGCAAAATCTCCCTAACAATTTTTCAAGTGTTTTATTTTTGGCAAAAGTCGATTTAACTCATTTTGCAAGTGCTCTTCCCTTCAGTTTTTAAGCCCTTGGGCATCTCAAAGGAAATTTAATCCACATGTTTCTTATTCATTTACATTTTAAGTCATAAAAATGTTATTTTTATAAGAGCTGTTTGATATCCAAGAAACTTTCTGAGCCTTTTTAAAAATCTCTTTAAAGTCTTGGTTGGAGCCAGGGAGCAGACATGGTGTGTGATGCACCACCCGAAAATGTAATCCAGACAGACTTAACCATAGACTGACCTCAGAACAATGCTTGCCACATCCAGCCAAAAACAATTATGGCAACAAGATGATCAAGAAAGTAGGTCTGGACACAAGAGAATCCTTGAGAAACACAAAATAAGCCAACAGCAAGTGACAGCAAAGATTAAAGTGGGATTCATTAGTTTATCACTGAAGTGTTTGGGCATAGACAGACTAGACTATCGGACATTCCTGGCAGCTTTCAGGAAGATCTGCAGACTTCTCAGGACAAAGTCCTCTATCACCACCCAAATATTTTACATAAATAAAATCGGGCCTTTTCTCACCATTGAATGTAATATCAAAATAACATCCAAGACTTTAAGCAATTTATTGCATATTCTTACTCCAGAGTACTAGGCAGAGCTTAATATACTGATTTCAATGTAGGTTCACCATACATTGCTAAGTGGGAAATACAATGACAAACCTGTGCAAGCATATTAGGACCACATTTTTTGTTAAGAAGAAAGGAGTATCAGAAATATCTTTATATATGGACATTAAAATATTAAACATAAGGTCTAGCTGATTGGATTGAGTGTTTTTCTTTAGTTTGGTTATATTTTCTAACTTTTCTGCAATACAAATTGTGTAACTAAAATCTTTTTTTTTTTTGTCTGTACTTTAAAAATTGTACAGAAAGTATTCCTGTAACATCAAAAGGGAATAATGCCCTTCTTGTTTCGTTTGCTTGGAAACAATAGTGCATGGGGTCCAAGCCAGAGGGGGTGCTAAGGCACAAACTGGATGATCAAATCGTCTGAGAGCTGATGGAATGCAAATGCTCATCTGGAATGGCTGAATCTGTGGTGACCAGATTTTCTGAACCCCAAATTGGTCACACGATCTAACGTGTGGGGGGGTGTGCAACAGGATAGATTATTTTAAATCAGAACTGTTCTCAAAACTCTAGGACATGTGGTGGTTCTGGCTACAGGGCACGTTACTTCAAAAAGGAAGAAAAATTCTAATGGGTAATCGAAGCAACATTCTGAAGGAAAAGCAATGGCTGGTAATTTATAAAACTTAGCTGCTGATACTGAACATCCACTGAACAAGAACTCTAGACTCTCCCTGGTGTAAATGTAGACAGCATTTTAAATCCAACGGACTATTACTTTCACATCTGTTGGCATCTAGTCAGTTTCTGTTTAAAGTACTCCCTGCACAAAATGAGCATGTCTGCCAATATTAATTATCTCCCATAATTCTCCTGAAACCTGTAAAATAAATGCTTTTCCCTGAAGAGCCACTCTCCCTAATATCATTAGCACCCCACCTCCTCTCCATTTTCCTACCAATCCACCCACCCGGAGGCTGGTTCTGAATAGCAACCATTTTCCTTTCTTTTCAATAAGGCCTATTAGATCCACTTTGATGATAGAGAAAGAAAACAGCAAAGCAGAAACATCCTTTCTGAGCCTCCATTAGTAGATAAAAGTTAGATCAACAACCCTGAAAGCTGTCTTTTTAAAAAAAATTATTACATGACATTCAAATAAAAATGAATGGGGTAAGTGGGGAATTCAGTTATCATATAAAATTAAGTTATTTCAAAACCCTGAAAAGACTTTCTGTTTTAACATTCTGTGATGATTCTATTTAAATATATTGTATTCTCACCTTCTGGAATGACTGAATCCATCTTAAATCGGCATTAACTTTAAAGCTCAAAAATGATGAAAAGTTAAACCAACTGGATGTCATGGATAATCATATTCTCCCACCAAACACTTTCTGCTGAATTCACAAGAATATGAGTTCTCAGTTCTATGTCTATGGAATAGCTACCAAATGCTGGTAAATCTTTTCCCCTATGGACAGCATTTTCATCAAATATTCACTAGACCCACATTATGGATATATGCCATAAAGAGACAATGTTCTTTTCAAACCAGATCTACATGAACAAATCTCAAAACTCCTTCATCTTCTAGCAAAGCAACCGGATATTTTATTGGTCCACTATTCTAAGAAAATGAGTGTGTATATAATAGAAAGTAGGAGGGTTAGAGGAAGAGGAAGACCAATTTGGTCTTTGACAGTTCATTCCTTAGAGTTATATTATTGTCATCATTGCAAGAATTCTGGATTCACATATCAGCTGTGCAGTGGTACCCACCACTATATCTACATAGAATGTGAAATATTGTTACAGGCTGCAGGTGCCTAATATATTATTATCTCATGATATTAACTAACAATTTATTCACTTATTCAGCAACTAACTTGGGAGCCATTAGGCTAGGCACTAGAACACAGAAATGAGAGATATAATCCCTAACCTTGAAGAATTAACACTCTTGCTGTTGGACATACAAACCAATGGAGAGAGAAAGTATAAGGTGAGCAGCACAAAACTAAGAAAATAGAATACATTATTTGCACTCGAAGGTAACTTTCTCAGAATAGTTGGAAATTGTTTTTAAAAATGATTAGGAGTTAGTCAAGCCAAGAGTGGGATGTGAATGTGGTAAATAGATGGATGATGAATAAATAAAAAGGATTGCCCAGTAGCTTTTTGTTAGTGGGCATCATATCACTACCATTTACAACAAATGGACTTAGACTATCCCCCCACACGCACACCAAAAAAAAAAAAAAAAAAAAGAAAGAAATTAGAACTCAACTATGATCAGGTTAATATTTGAAAACAATCAAGTAAAATATATCTTGTTAAAGAATCACTGTTTCTAATTCAAAGAAGAGAAATATTTGTTCATCAGAGGTTCAATGATACTTTATTCTGTTGCTGCTATTGAACCATCTAAACCCAAACACAGATTTTCCAGAAAGCAAATAAATTGTGTGGTGTTTGATGATCCTTTTTTTTTTTTGGTACTATGCCACAGTCTGGCTGGGCACAAAATCACGAGCCACTCAAACAGGAACAAACTTTATTTTTGAAACTGCCACCAATGCCCCGTAGGCTCCCGGGAAAATGCCCACCAACACACACGCGGCGTTCACCCGGACCACAACAGGAAATCCCTCCTCCGAAATTCCCTCCTACCGCACTTCCCCAAACAATGGGTTGCTGGCATCACCTTTCAACCAACAATGCCATGCATCATACTACTTGGCTATGGCTCTTAGCAGTACTAGGAACTGAATCCAGTGGTGCTTTACCCCTAAGTTCCATTTCTAGCCCTTCTTTTGAGACAGGGTCTGTCTAGGTTGGTTAGGGCCTCAATAAGTTGCTGAAGCTAGTCTCGAACTTGTCATCCTCCTGTCTCAGCCTTCTTCCTCAGCCTCCTGAATTGCTGGGACTTGGGGTGTATGCCACTATGCCCAGCTGAGTATACTAATTTTTATCATAGAGAATTTTTTTAAAAAGAGAGAGAGAGAGAATTTTTTTAATATTTATTTTTTAGTTTTCGGCGGACATAACATCTTTGTATGTGGTGCTGAGGATTGAACCCGGGCTGCACGCATGCCAGGCGAGCGTGCTACCACTTGAACCACGTCCCCAGCCCCTATCATAGAGTATTTTGTGTTTGAGAAAACACGGGTTTAAGTTTGAACTCCAGCTTCCCCATATAACGGCTATCAGATGAGCACATTCATTTTCTGAGATTGTTTACTCATCTAGTTTAATACTGTCAAATTCCTTTTGTATTTTTAGAGCTGTTGGAAGAATTTAATAAACAGTATATGTAAAAGTCCTAATATAGTAGCTATCAGTAAGTGCAAATGAATTCTCTCTTCTTTCCCTCAGCTCACCATCTTGGAAGTATTGCTTATGTTCCCACAACACTGGGATTTGCCTAGTTGGCCTCATGTAAGCTAGCCAACACTGACTCAGTCTGATCATGTTCCTTTTCATCAGCTAGAAGAAAAGTAATATTTAGTTATGGATTTGGATGCCAGTAGAGAGCTTGTACTCACCATTTCATTTACACAATGGAGAGACACCTGCAGTACCACATGTAGAACAGAATTGTTATAAGAAATGTCCCTCATGGCAGCAAAGACACTTACAGTTAATGAGCTAATAAATATTGTCAAGTGACCTTTCTCTTGCCAAGTATTAAATTGTAAAGGGAGTGGGGGGAGGGAAAGATTAGAACTGCATATTTGCTATGGAGTTCAAATTCTGGGCGGCTTCTGGCTAACTTTTATTATAATTGACCATATTTTAAGCTTGTCAGTCCACTAATTCCCCCTATTGCCTGACCCTGTATTTCTCTAGGGCAGACACCCCTTTCCTACAGGCTCACATCTGGTTGAAAGTACATGTTCTTTTCCATATCAGTAAAGGCCCTTTGCATTTTTACTTCTGCCAAAACAGAGGATCAGGATTTGTCTTCTCTGCTGCAGAATTTGCCTTTTTTCAGTCTTATTTCCTAGTCTCATTTATCTTCAGAGATTGAGATGAGCTTTTACTTTCCACATTTGCTGAAAATCTCATGATTTTAGAATTTCCAATCCTGATAGTTCATTCCCAATACCTGGTCTGTTTTAATTCTTTTTTTTTTTTTCTTTTTAAATCAGACTGCCATCACAAGTCACGCTGCCTCCACTTGGAATTACAGCCAGTGTGAGGGCTTAAAAAAGATGTCCAACAATGCTTTGATACACCTTCCTTCAAAAAAAATGGCTCTTGTTTCTCTCAAGTGGCATGTGGACTGAACTCAATGACTTCTAATGAATAGAATATGGTGGAACAATGGTGTTAGAGTTCCAAGATGGGTCATAAAGGGCATTTGTGACCTCCTTTTGTTCTCTCTTGGATTACATACTGAGGGGGAAATTAGCATCCTGAGAGTTCTCAAGTAACCTTATAGAGAGACCCCCATGGTGAGAAAAGTAAGCTTTCCACCAACAGCCGTGTGAGGCAGCCATCTTAGAAGTGACTCCTCCAGCCACAGTCAAGCCATCAGATTACTGCAATACTGGCTGACATCTCTCTTTGCCACCTCCTGAGAGACCTTGATCCAAAACTGCCTAAGATGCTCCTGAATTTCTGACTCACAGAAAGCCTGCAATAATAATAATTGCTTAAGCTACTAAGCTTGGGGATAATTTGTTATGTAGCAAAAAATAACTGATACAGGTAGATCGTCAGATGCGTTCCTATAGTCTTCAGGAGGCACAAGTTTCCATTGACCTTCAGATATTATTTTGATTCCTTCCTTCCTTAATGATGGTTTACAGAATCATTTTGCTTTGAACACTTTCATTTTTCACAATAAAATGGCAAATTTCTCTTTACCCTTCCTGAAGTTCTTTCCATGTCTATCTCTAAGAAGTAACTGAAAAAGAATTTGATTTGGGTATTCCAGCCTTCAAATAGATATTTAGAAAGAGATGTAGCCCCAGTACAGAAGATTTTCCCAGAGGGTGCCCTGTGTTCCTTTGCTTGACTTCACTTTAATTCTCTTCTCTTGGGACCTCCCCAGAGCCTCCCTCTCAACTGTCAGGCAAGGTCCAGGGTTAGGGGACTTCACCCAAACTCAGAGAAAATGAACTGTCCAGAATGAAAAAATAAAAATCAGTGAGAGCTTGACTTCCAAGTAAGAGAGGGATTGAAGCATAGTTTGAGGCACAAGTCAAAATCTTAGCTGATGGGAAAATAAACAGATCAGAAAGAGGTTTAGGAGGAATTTGGTATCTTTAGAGGCATGAGGACATTCTAAGTTTCTAATTACCTCTTTCTTAAAAAGATATTTTTCTCTGGTGAATCACAGGCTCTTGACTATCTTCCTAAGGTTTTGAATCTTTGCCATCTCCCACACTGGTAGATCTCTAAATGTTAAGGTGTCCCAGGATTTTGCATAATATGTGGGAAACTGACCTACTTACTCTTCTGTGTGCTCATTTGGGTGATGTTGCCTTGACCAGTGGCTTGAAATGAATCCATATGGCAATGACCTCAGATGTACCTCTCTGAACTATCCTCTAGACTTCATATCTATGTATCCAGAAATACCTTCATATCCATCGGTCATCTAAAAAGCACCTCAGTTATATGATGGGCCCCAAACTTTTTAAGTCCCATGATACAACAAAGTGATTTGTGGGGTTGTGTGTGTGTGTGTGTGTGTGTGTGTTTTATTTGCTTTTTGGCTTTGCCAAGTGCCTGAGCTCCAAATCTTGAAGGTATCCTTGATTCTTCTCTTGCCCTCAACACTTGTATAGAGCCCATCAGCAACTCCTATTAAATCTACTTCCAAAGTTTACCCTCTTCTCTTACTTGGCCTGCTCATTACAGTCATCTAATGTGTCTTCCTTTCTCACATTTTGTAATCTGTTTACCACTCTGCAGCTAAACGTAAGAATAAAAATTCAGATGACATCTCCCAATCATTTTTTATAATCTGAGAACAAAATACAAACTTTTTACTCTGGATTTTGCCCTCTATGATCTGACTTCCAAAGTGCACATCCCATCTCTCTCCTTCCAAGCACACTGACCTTCTTTCTGTTCCTCAGACACATAGTCACCCTCTACCTAGGGACCTTTGCACTTGGTGTAACCTGTGCTTGAATTCTCTACTGCCTTATATTTGGATTATCTGGATTCTTCTCTTTTTTCATTTTTTTTATTGTTGGTTGTTCAAAACATTACATAGTTCTTGACATATCATATTTCACACTTTGATTCAAGTGGGTTATGAACTCCCATTTTTACCCCGTATCTGGATTCTTCTGGACATTCAATTTTCAACTCCACTATGACTTCCTCAGAGAGGTTATTCCCAAACAACTCTCTAAGATGGCCAGTCTCTTACCATATCACTTAACTTTGGTTCTTCACCCAGTTCTATATTCCTGATTTCTTGTTTACTTTCTCTTTTACCTCCCTATCACCTAAAACAGTTCCTGTCACAAAGTAAGGATGTGGCTGATACTTATTTTAAAAATTAATAAGTGATGGCTTATGTTCCTAAAATAAGGCTCAATGATAATTTGTTGGTGAAATTCTGACAGCGTTAAATTTGGAAACTGAGCAAGAGTTTCTGTCTGAATATGAGATGTTTGTGTTTTGAGAGCAAGATAGTGTCTCCTTTCTTGAAGGGCTTGGTGATAGAGCTGATACAAGAGGCTGCCATATGGTACATTGGTATGCACCTGCCACAAGAACATGGTCTATAGCACTCACTGGAATAAACAGGAAAATTGTGGGAAGTGACTGGCTGCAGAGGACTTGACATTTTGCCTCAGATTCTGTAGGGGGTGTGCAAAACTGTTGAAAAAGTATATGCACATATTCATTGGCATGTCATACACCTCTCCTGAGGAACACTAATTTGAGAAGAAGGGAAAAATCCTCCAAAACTTTTTGTAGCTGAATTCCAAGTAGTTTTGCCTTTTTGTGTATCGTAGGTCAAATTATCATTGTGTGTATATATTCAAAATCTATGTGTGTGACATATACATACTAATACCTGGAGGTTAACTTAATAAACACAATAGAAAAGATAAGTAAGCATATCTTATTTATGGTTCTGTCTACATTTCTAATGTTTAGACAACTTATTTGATTTTAATGGATATGTCCTTATGAGGTACACCATTTTGTCAGCACATGACAAAATTGATTTAGCCTAATGTCCTGGTTTAAAGTACAGCATGTAAAGTAAAAAGGAATGGTAGAAATATTTTAGGTCTCTTCAGGGATCCAGAGAGGTTCCATCACATTCCCAAAATTCCATAAGTCCATAGCTGAGACAAAGTAGAACACATATTACAGAATTATAAAAACACTTTAATTTACTCATTAGCATATTAAATGCCCAAGTAAGCAATTTTGAAGAAACGTATTAATGAAGGGATCTATCTCTAACACATGTGTTAATCAATTTGTTCTGTGACCTAGAATTTATTAATACCCACATACATACACTTTTCAGATATCTGTATTTTGCCTTTTTGCACTGACTTTGATTTTTAATTTGATAGCCATTAAGTTGTAATGGTAATTGAGCCATTTTCTCCTTCTATGACTTAAATTTTCTATCAGAGAAAGAGATAATGAGTTTCTAACACATTTTGCACACATAAGAGCCACATGCAGTGATATCTTCATGTAAAATGTTTCCAGGGACTAGTCAAAAGTTACAAATGGAAAAATACTTAAGTGGCATATTTCTCCCACCCACCTTGCTTGTAAGCCCAGTTCTCTAAGGAACACTGACATTATTAACAAAAGCCATGAACTATCAAGAGGATATGAAAATGCTGAACTGCTTATGCAGAGAGGCCTCTTTACAGATGGCTGGATAGATCAAAGGACAAATACAAAGTCATCTTTGAATACTACTAGCTCATCAGAGAATTTTAATTTGCCTATTTTAATTTTAAAAGTTATAAATGTTGGAGGAGAGGAAAAAAGAAGGGAAAAGTTTAAAAAGATTAAATAGGCTTCTATATGCAACAAGGCAATTTTAAGAGTGATAAGAATGGAAAACAAAGGAAAGAGGTACAGCTTCTAGAACTAAACATTAGTATTGCCTACTATTGGTGTCAATGCCAAAACTACTATATAGAAGAAACTTAGATGCAAAACTCCTATTGGAAAAAGTGGCTCAGAGCTGCTTTGAAGCTACATTTAAGCACATTACTTTTACCTTAGACTATATATTTATTTAGGCAGCTTTATACTACTGATAAAGACCAGAGGGACTAACGCACCCTCCCACACATAACTCGCCCTTTACATCTGCCACTGCTGTTTGGATATTCACATACCCTCTTTGTATACTTTTTATGATGGAAATAATAGTTGGTGCACGAACAAATGAGATGGTAGAAAACTCCTATCTTACTAGAGCTGAAACAGACTTCAGAAATCATCTATTATGTGGTCTGAAGTTCATATAAGGAGCTGAACAAAACCTTGACAATCACTGAATCTGAGTGATGTAAACATAGGGGCATCATAGTATTTTCCTACTTTATGTATTTGAAAATGTTTTAATGAAAAGAGAGGGGAAGAAAAAGTAGAATAAGATTAAAGAAGAAAGATAGGTCTCAAGTCCTAAGGAAAAGAAGTACTGATAGTTTCCCTCGAAACTAAGCATTGAGTAGCCATAGCAAAGGACTTTGCACTTTGTACTCTGCACTTACATGTTTAAGTAAACCAGATCCACATTCTGACCCTACCTTTAACATGGGGTCTTTCTCTTTTGCTCAAATTATCTCACAAACTGCCTCAGCTCTTGGAAGCAAGTAGCCCCTCTTGAGAAGTTCAGCAACCATGAGAACCTGGATCTAGCTAAAGGCAGAAATCCAGATGTGAAGTCAGAATATCCCATGTGCTCAGGCCTCTGTCCATTTCTGTGCCACCAGAAAGACCAAAGCAGCACATCTGTCACACAGCTGCACCATAGACAATCATGGGCAGTCAAATTGTATGGATCCTATTTGCAATCATTGTGTAGACGCCTTAAAAATCCCTCATTACCCAGCAGGACCAGAAATTCACGTAAGATTTTCATAGCCAAATTAACAACCTGCTTTTTTGGATGCTAAGTTAAGAAAGAGGCAAATTAAAGGAATTTGACTTGATAAGTAGGTGAAGTTGACTCTACACGAAAAACTGAAATAAGTAGATAGAACCAATCATATTCCAATCAAAGCAGTTTATCTCTATGATGCACACACAGACTGAAAGACAGCTGGAAGTGTTAAGGTCCCTCAGAATAATTGTTATAAGGTCCAATCAATTCACCAGAAAATTACAGAAAACAGGTTACCAAGTACTGTTTTACTTGATAGAAATAAGATGCAAATGGTCTCAAGAGAGTAAGGTGAGATTAAGAGAGAAACCTGACAATGATAATACACTGTACACACGTATCACTTGGTATTTATACAAGGAAATACCACATGAAGACAGCAAGGAAAGGCTCAAAAAGGGACATGTCATTTGGACTGAGGTTTGATGGAGGAATAGAAGCACACCTAGCCATGGCATAGAAAAGAGAATGGGGCAGGGAGAAGGAGCAGTGTGGACAGAGTCCTGGACCACATGCCGTGAAATTGCACACATTAACACGAGGGGGGGTCAGTGTTTGGGCAAATACTCTGATGTGCCTTTGATGAGTTTCCAGGCAGGGTGATAGCTATGGAAGAAGCAATCAGATGTGGTCTCTACGTACAAGGGCTCACTGTGAAGCCTGCTTACTGCTGCCAGTGAGGACCCCACCTGTGCTCACCTGGGGGTTGGGAAGCCGATAGAGGTCTACTCCTACCCTGGTTAAGAGTAACACATACGGAAGGAATACTCAAGACTCCCAAGGCAGGGATTTAGGACTAAGAGGAACAGAGAAGGAAGGTAAGCCTTAGGCATAATTTATGAGCCAGCAAATTATGACTCTGAGGGCCTTTCCTCATCACCTTCAGTGGATTCTCCTAGATCCCTAGATCCCTACTTTCTTCTCATTTGCTTCTTTTTTTTTAATTTTTTTTATTGGTTGTTCACAACATTACAAAGCTCTTGACATATCATATTTCATACATTAGATTGAAGTGGGTTATGAACCCCCAATTTTACCCCAAATGCAGATTGCAGAATCACGTCAGTTACACATCCACAATTTTACATAATGCCTTATTAGTAATTGTTGTATTCTGCTACCTTTCCTATCCCCTCTCATTTGCTTCTTAATGGCCTTTCCCACAGACACCGAGGCTTTGGTCCCCAGTACCCCACAGTCAGCTTTACCCTAGATTACCTTTACTCCAAAACTGTGTCCTTTTCATATATATATATATATCTCCATACTTTAATTACAGGACCTTTGGCTTGATATTAATAGTAAATTAAAGTAGTTCTTAAAACGATGTGAATGACTATCTCAAATCTCCCTCAGAACTGATCTTTTTTTGATTTCCTTTTTTACTGACACTGTCTTACTCAAATTATACATAGCATTTCCAGCAGTCTGGAAGGAACAGGTTAGGATAGGAATTTGTTTCAATAGTCTACCACTATTGAAGGATGGCCCTGGGGACAAAAAGCATGACCCTTCTTAGGGGAAATCACTCTGCTACCTGAGAGAGGAGACAGCTTCCACTGTTGAATGTGCTCCACAGTCAATGGTCAGGCCAGGTGTCCTGGGCCAATGCTTCTCCCCATGAAGGGCTAGCAAGGCCTATATAAGAAGAGTCATGGGACATGCTGGTCCCAGAAGCAAAGTAAACATGGCTTCAGGACCCAGATCAGCCTTGACTATTTCCAGCCCTGATACACAACTCTTTCATCCAGGGACTCACGGAAGCTCAGCTCCCACAGTCAGAGACCTCCTTCATCCCCCATACATCTTATTAAATTCCGTTGTTGCCTCCTCAGGTGACAGACATTCCATAGATGTTCAGGGGAATTTGCTCCAGATTCTAGCATCTCCTCTCATTACCTCTCACTAAGCTCAGCTCCTGCCTTGCTCTTTGATTCTTGTAGCTAGCTATTAATCTGGACTTCCCAGGAGGCCATAGGACCCTATCAGTGGTGTGCTGAATCCCATATCTTCTTGGACACAGCCCTGACCAAGCCATCTCTGGCTCAAATCCCACCCCAGCTGGGCCTCCCCTGAGTAAAGAATTTATCTTTTGGTTGCTGAAGCACCAGACCCTCTTCCAAGCCTTGGATTAAATATCCACTGATGAGTCTAGCCTATGTAGCTGCTCCTACAGCTAGGTGTGGCATAACCCTAACAGTCTCACCACCAGAAGGGCCTCCAAAGGGGACTGGGACCAAAATGTTGCCAAATTGGAAGAATCGAGAGTCTGGAATGTCTTTACCTCTTTGTTTCTCTGGATTCAGGAAAACAGTAAAAAGTAATCTCAAGGGGTGTCAGGAATCTTATCAGCCAAAGAGAACTCAAGGAAACCTCAGCTGTTTTGCAGGCTGGTTTGTTTATTTTCTGTGCAGTCACCCTGATAGCCCCCACTGGGCTTACTTCCCTTCCTTGTAAACAACTGGCTCTAATTAAACTTTTTTTTTTCTTTTGGATAAAAGTATATAACCTTGGAGCGTCCATAAAAAATAGCTTCACTCTTAAGACTTCAAAAAGTGCATGTTCCCTTTGTCAGAACCTCGACAAGGTTAATTTATGTCGTCGCTATCTAACTCTGAAGGACTCTGGTTACTTCACATCTGTTCTCTGTCTAATCTTTGTACGAACATTGTGGTGGTCTTGGCAGCTCAATGCATCTAGTGGTCTCTTAACCGTTTCCTGCCTGAATCGTCTAGGCTTCCAGACTTGATTTTCTCTCCCCTTTGCTTTCAATTAAAGCTTTCAATTTTCTCTTAGACTTTGTCCTCGCTTTTTCACATACTTGGATTCCAGCATAGAGGAGCTGTCCTGCTCCTCAGACTGAGTGACTTCAAGGAGAGACTGAGGAGCATTGTAGGAAGATGAAGCAATTTTTCTGCCATTCTGCAAAATGGAGAAAAAAAGATATGAGTGGAAATTATGCAGAAAAAAATACATATGGTAGAGAATGTTTGTCCATCTGTGGTTGTAAGTAAAATTTTGAAAAATTAAAAAGAATAAAAATACCAGAGTATATTATATTAAGAGCACTCTTTTGTAAAACATTTGCTTTCATTGTGTGTACGTTTGTATGTGCACATATGTGGAGGTCTTTGAAGGTCATAATTTATAATGTTTTTCTTCCCATGAATAGCAGTCAAAAACATTTTAAAACTACTGGTAGAGTGCAGAACCGTCTCAGCTCTATGGAATTACCATTTTACAGCAATGTGACTGTGAGCAAGTCTAACATCTTTTTTGAGTCTGTCTTCTCACCTACAAATTGGGAATAACATTAGGCCTACTTACCTCACAAAGTTGTTTAGAGGACCCTAATAAGCCAATATGGGTGTAAGCCTTATACCAAAGCTCTATACCAATCAAAATCTATTCCACAGACCAGAAAGGACTCCACAGATGGTCCTCCAGAATGACACTGGCTGTCAAAATGGAGGAAGCCTCAAGCCCAGTTTTGGTTTCGGGCCCTCACACATTATTTCACTTATTCAATAATATTGATTAGATGCCTTCTATGAAACAGGAACTATTTCGGTGTCTGCAGATAAAGTCCTTTCTTTTATGTTGTCTACATTCTAGGGGAGGGAGACAAATTAAAAAAAAAGAAAAAGAGAGTATGTGATATGACACTAAACTCTTCAGAGAGTACTATGAATATACTAACACATCTGTTAGTAATTTTATCTAAGGTTCTATGCAAGTTTTTTTCATGAAGGGTTAGTAAATAAAAGTGTTAGAAAATCACTCTATGACTGTCCTACTTTGGAAAAATGTGCTATGCAAGGTACCCAAAGACCCTTTTTGCAAAGGATACCTCCTTATAATGCTCTCCCTTTAGAGTTTTATGGGACTATCAATCTTGGTCATTGCTCAGTTATGTCAGCGTCCGTTTTAATAAAAATTGACTGTACATTAACATGAAGGGCTTCTTGTCTAGAAAGGAAGTAAACATATGGAATTTATTACCTGAACTAGTTGTAAAGGCCAAAATATAAACAAGTTCAAGGCAGATTTAGATAAATAGTACCTGGGTAATAAATGTATAGTTGCATTAAAGATTTTTAAAAGCAATTCTACAAATTAAACTAAGGGGTCCTAAGAGGATGTGTGTGCTCGCTGCTTCTGTGTGTTAAGCCATCTGCTTGCTCAACATCGTCAACAATATATAACTGCTGCAGGCTGTGCTCAAATGGATACTGCCAATATTCGCTTATGACTAAAACTTCAAGCTTTGCTGAGTATTTTAAGCATTAAACTTCAAATCGGCAAACCAGAGAAGTGGATTGTAGGGGCACAAGAACAGCCAGTGTGCAAGAGCTGGGGAATCCTAGCATCTAGCTTTAACTACTCGGTTAACATTTCTAACACTCACTTTCCTCTTTGTAAAATCAGTTTGTCTCAATAAACTTTGAGGCTCCAGTCAGCACAGGAAGAACAGAAATGGAAAAAAACCCTGATATGAAATTTTGTCATGCGATCCTACCCTTATTTGGGGAGAACCCAGGAGGCTGTTGCCACAGTGCTTTATTAGGGAACAATGTGCTTTGGAATAACCTTGAACTTAGATCTGCACTTCAGTCTCATATACACAAAGAGTTGAATTTGTCAGCACATTGAAAGTGATACTGCTTCTCCAGGGCAATGAACATTGACCAAAATAATAAGGATTTATGTATAAAAAAGAAATATAAATTTTTACTAAAAATGCAAAGGGAAAAAATGGCTGACCTTGTTCTAGACAATGTAGTGACCAGCTCTCTGTGTGATGCCTGATTATGTAAATTAAATGTCACAGGTTTATCTACTGTCTGCAATGCTTTTGCACCACAATGGCAGAGTTCTGTAATTGCAATAGTAGCTTAAAATGCCTAAAATATTGAGGCACAATCATACCCTTATCAAAAAAATATCTTTTAGACTCTAGATGAGCATTTTTTTTATCAACACAACTGACACATTTTCTCCTTGAAGAAGTAAATTAGAGCATGAAGTTTGCTTAATGAACACAGGAACAAAAAAAAAAAAAAGGTGGGCTTCTTTAAATGATATTATTTCTCAGCTAAGGAATTGGAAGACATAATTTTCTAGTATAATGAACATCTTGTCAGGGAAGCTATAATATTGAAATCCACTAAACAAGCCCATCACCAGCTTCAGGCTGTGCTCACATGGATACGGCCAATATTTGCTTATCCTTTTTTGTTACTCTGCTTCCATTATTGAATAATTCCCATCAGATAAGTACTTTCGCCATGTAACATAAACAAAATCATTCCTACTTCTTTCATTCATAGAGGCCATTTGAACACAGATAGGTTTCCAAAGCCATGAAATATGTCCTCAAATCATGGTAAAAGGTGACTTACCCTTTGCAACACAGAAAATTTCTGAAAATCATTTGTGGCCACTTCACCAATGTTATATATTAAAATTTTCTTCCTACCTCTACAAAATTCTACCCTCTGGGTTGAGTATGTAGCTCAGTGGTGCAGTGCTTGCCTAATATGTACCAGGCCTTGGGTTTGGTCCCCAGAACCACAAATAAGTCAATAAATAATTCCCTTTCTATCTTGAGTGTTTTCCTTACCACACAGAAACCCGTCATTTCTCATTTTTGAATTTTATTTCTCTGGGTATTACCATGACTTTTTTTAATACATCAACTTAGGTTCTTTCCACTTCTTTTAGTTATATTCTATAGTCCTCATAAAAAGTCCATGGCTAACCAAGCAAGGAAAGAAAAAGGAGGAAGAGGAAAGAGGGAGATAAAGATTAAAATAGAAGAAAGTTTATAATTTTGAAATTTTATTCTAGTTCTATTTTAATATGTAAATTGTTATGCATTGAAGGATATCCCTAGATAAAAAAAAATGTTGAAATGCTAACCACTAATACCAGAGTGTGTACAGAATTTGAACTTATTTCAAAATAGAGCTGTTGTAGATTTGCTTCAAGACCAAGTCATGCTGACGTAGGATGGACCCCTCACTCAGTATGTTAGGTATCCTTATTTAAAAAAAAAATCCACATGAAAGAGACACACAAGGAGAATACCACAGGATGACAAAGCCAAATTTGGCGTAACACAGCTGCATACCAAGAAAGGCCAAAGACTGCCAGCTAATACCAGAAGCTAGGAATTGCCATGAAGGGTTCCCCTACATGCTCAGCAAGATGACTTTGCTGTTGTTAATTTTTTTTAGCTTCATTTAATAACTGACAAGTAAAAATAGTATATATCTTTGGTGTTTAAAATGGTGTTCTAATAAACATATGTTGTAAAATTAAATCAAGCTAATTAGACCTATACATCAACTCACATGCTTTTCTTTATTGTGTGCGCTGAGAACATTTAAAATCTACCCTGCGTCATTATCAAATACATGATACATTATTAACTATGGTATGTACAAAAGATCTCTAGAACATAATCAACCTACCCCTCAGCCCATGACAACCATTCTACCCTAAACTTCTATGAGCTCAACTTCCACATATGTGTAAGATCATGAGATATTTGTCTGTGTCTGGCTTATTTCATTTGGAATAATGTCCTTCAGGTTCATCAGTGTGGTTAAAAAAAAAGAGTATTTCCTTTTTTAAAGCTGAAGAATACTCAAGTGTATATGTATACATGTTTTCTTTATCCTTTCTTCCGTCAATGGATGTAGCCTAATTTAATCCCCTGACTTTTGTGAATAATGCCGCAACAAACATAGAAGTGCAAATATCTCAGCATACTGATTTCATTTCCTTTAGATATATAACCAGAAGTGGGATTGCTGTATCATACTGTAGTTCCATTTTTAGTTTATGGAACCTCCATATCATTCTCCATAATAGCTGTACTAATTTGTTCCTACTCACAGTGTATAAGTCTTCTCTTTTTTTCATGTCCTCACAAATCTTATCTTGCCTTGATATTCTAACAGGTGAGAAGTAATATCTCATGTTTTTGGTTTGTATTTCTCTGATGATTAATGATGCTGAGCATTTTTCCATGATAACCATTTGTATGTCTTTTTTTTATGAATATTTGTTCAGGCTCTTTACCCATCTTTTAATTAGGTATTTGTTTTCTTGCTGTTGAACTGTTTGAATTTCTTATACATTTTAGATATTGACTCCTTACCAGATTGTGGTTTGCAAGTATTTTCTCACATTTTTTAGCTGTTACTTCATATTGTTATTTCTTCCATTGCACAAAAACTTGATGCACCTCATCTGTCTTTCTCTGCTTCTGTTGCCAGTGTTTTGTGGCTGTGCCCCAAAATATTATTGCCCAGAACAATATCAAAAAGCATTTCACCAATATTTACCAATGTTTTTTCTAATAGTTTTACAGTCTCAAATCTTATATTTAAGCCCTTAATCCATTTTTAATTTATTTTTGCATGTACTGTCAAGTAAAATTCCAATTTTATGTAAACATCAAGTTTTCCAGCACCATGTATTAAAAGGATTATATTTTTCCATTGTGTGTTTGTGGCAACTTAATTAAAGATCACTTGAATACGAATGCATGAATTTATCTCTGGGATCTCCATTCTATCTATTTTTATGCCAGCACCATGCTGCTTTGATTACTGTAGCTTTGTATTATGTTTTGAGATCAGGTAGTGTGATGCCTCCATTTTTAATATATCATCCCACTCTCTCCTCAACCTGTAAAGTTTTGCTAAGAAATCCACTAATAGCCATATGGAAGCTCCCTTCTAAATGAGAAGCTTCTTTTATCTTGCTGCTTTCATGATTCTGTCATTGGCTGTGGAGATTTTGATTATGTGTCTTAGTATAGTTATCTTCTGGTTGAATCTAATTGGGGACTTTTTAAATTCTACCTGAATGTTTATGTATTTTCCCAGATTTGAGGAGCTTTTAGCAATTATTTTATTATTTAATTAAGTTTCTGGCACTTACTCCATTCTACCTTAATTCTATAATGTAAAATCTATAATGTATAATGCTCATATCGTGGTGTCCCAAACATCCCATGGACTTTCATTTTTTTCTCCTCCAACTGGATATTTTTAGATAATCTTTGATTTCATAGTTGCTTTGTTTTGCTTGATCAATTATGTACTTTCTCTATTGCATTCTTTATTTTATACATTGCATTCTTCACCTCCACAACTTCTGTTTGGTTTGTTTTAATGGTTTCAATCTGTTACATTTTTATTTGCATTTTTACTAGTGCATTACAGTTGTTCATAATACTTGGGTTCTTTTTAGATAATCATAGGCATATGGAATTTAATTTGCTCCATTTCAATTCCCGGTAGTTCCTCCTTCCCTTCTACACCCCTCCCCCTGTTTCCCTTTCTTTTATTCTATTGGTCTTACTTCTATTTGTTTTGTTTTTAAATTTCTGCTTTATAGGTACAAAGATGGAATTCACTATGATACATTCATGTACTTAGTGGCATAATTTGGTAAATTTCAAACTTCTTGTTTTGTTCATGTGTTGTTTTCCTGATTTAATTTAGTTATCTGTGTTCTCTTATATTTTACCATTGGATGGACTATTCTTAAAACATTTTGGTTTGGGTCAGGCAATTCACCAGAACCTCATTTTGGAGGATTGCTAGCAAATTATCCATTCTTTAGGACTATATTTCCTGGGTTTGCACATTTCTTGTTGCCTAATTTTGATATCTGTGTACTTAATGGAGCAGTGACCTCTTCCAGACTTTATGAAGACAGGTTTAGGTGTGGAAAGTCCTTAACCTATGGCTGCATACTAGGGCACTGGTATGAAGTGTGAAAGGTGGAATTTCTGGTTCCAGCAAGGATGCAGCACCCCTTGCAGGTCTATCAGCACTGGCAAAGATTTCACTGGTCCTCAACATACAAAATCATGGGCATCTGTAGAGGAAGCATGAACTTCTGGGATCTTCCTGATTTTATATTTTTCCACTCTGGACATCAAGGCCAATGAGATTCCTCTCAATCCAGGTCTAGTTTGTGGATGTGTTGTGGTGACATTGGTATCTGATGCGTGGCTGGAAACTATATCACCATCAAATGTGAGGGACGAGGGCTCCAGGGTCTGGGCCGGAATGACATCGTTGCTTCAGCAGTAATGATATGGGAGATGTGAGTGCTAATGAAGCAGCCAGAGAGCTGGAGTATGGAGCACAGATGCACACAGAGTATGGTTTCTTCAGGTCTATAGCATGGGCTACACTATGCTGCCAAAGCCAGTTTCTAGAATGCAGATGTCCCCAGATAAACTAAAGCCCCATGGCCCCGAGGTATGAACTAGACCCTAATAGCCAGGTCTGTGTCTGAGGCACCAGGGTACAGGATGCAGCAACACAAGATTGTACAGCTCCTCCAGCTTCTCAGGAGTGAGCTGGCTCACTGCCATGGTAGCTCAGATATAAGAGGCACAGACACATAGGGAGAGAAGCAAAAATGGGGTCTGCAGTACACAGAGTAACGAAGGCTTCAAGACCCAGAGCAGGCTTGCACACAGCAGTCAGTGGTGGATCCAGTGTTTGAAGTGTGGTACATACAGCATGGATGCAGGTCCAAGGTAGTACACATTTCATAGCACATGCAGAGCAGCTCTGGAGCTGGGGCTTGAAGTAGTAGCACATGCTCAGTGACTGCAGCAGCCAGACTTTTTAAAGTGGTGGTGGTCCCAGTCCCAGAGCAGCAAATCAACAGTTCCTTCTTATGGGATTGGAAACTGCAGCAGTTTCTCTCACAGGGGTGGGGTAGGGTTAGTGGCAGGCATGGCTTTGGTAACCTCACCCGCAAAAGATGCTGGTACCTTTTCTCCACAGAAGAGGCCACTGGAGACCAGGGTGGCACACTGTGGAGCTGATTCTGATAGTCTCTCCCTTCTTTGTTCTTAGACATTTCCATACATCTCAGAATCTCTTTAGCCATCTTTCCTGTGTGAATATTTTGGGTTTTGCTTTTCCATTTTGCTTTATGTTTTTGAGTTTCTTTGTTGTATCCTTGATCCCTCAACCAGGCCATATTTATTCATGGGTAGCTACCTATTTGTTTTTTGGTGGAGGAATAAAAACTGGCTTCACTGGCATAGTGTAGCCCATGCTATCGACCTGGAGAAACTATACCTGGGTGTGCACCTGTGCTCCATACACCAGCTTTTCTGTTTTGCCATCTTATTGATGCCACGCCCTCCCTGCTGTCATTTTGATTTTATACTTCTCCATAAATTTCTGTTGTCTGAAACCAAACAGTTTGTGGTGCTTTGTTATAGCAGCCATAGCAAACTCCAACATAAATATAGTGAATCAAATCCTATACTTGAGTGCAAGACTTTGTGCACCCCTAATCTGTTTCAGGGCACTGGTTTTATAGCCAAATCCTCTAAGGGGGATCCATTTCACTTTTTCCAATTTTTAGGAGCTCCTCTTTGACCCCACTTACTCCCCACACCTGGGAGGGCAGGCATGTTTCTAAAAGAATTATTGATTTCCTGTTCACCAAAATAAGTTTTTATAGAAAAAAAAATGCGCAAAATACTTTTTTGTACAAGAGCTCATTCATTTAAAAATGCATGGAAGTAGCTTTCCTTAGACATTTCCAACACAAGCAGAGCTCTTTATTCCATGTGTGTGTAGTAGGTTAAGAAATTGAATCCCTTGCTCCCAAGGGCCCTACTTTTCTGTGACTGAGATTTACTGAACTACCCACTAAGCTTAGCATCCCCTCCCATGTAGATCAACATCCTTTAAGAAACACAGCAACTCGCTCAGGTTTTGGCTCAGTCACTGATAAATAACAGTGAGGATGATGACGACAGGAGTCTTTGACTTTTAAAGCCATAAACTTAACTCAAGAATTTTGATTCATAGCTGGATACAAAATACTGTGTGAATGTTGATTAGCAGGTGGTCCCATCAGGTGGATGAATTGCTTACACTTTCTCCATAGTTCTTCACAGTTCATTTTCCCTTCAGAATTTTTAGGCAAGAGTTTGGAGCTGTTGCATGTTTGGGTTTTAGATTCTGGAAGGAATGCAATGGGATTTTTTGGCACTCTCTATCGGGTGATTTATATGCTGCTCCATTGGATGATTTGTTTTACGCATGTGTGACAGGACTGGTGCTGGACTTCTGCTTTGGAGACCTCTGCTTCAGATTTGCATGTGTTGGCCCTTCTGGACCTTGCAACTTTACATTTGGAGGGAAAAAGTACTTCCCCAAGAGACAGCTACATTATATTCTGAGGGGAAACAAGAAAAGAATTCTTTCTCTGCTTTTTTTTTTTTTTCCAGTTGGGAAGAATCATAAAGAAGCAAAGAGTAAGAACATGGATTTTTAAGATTGGCCAAGAAAATATTCAGCTAAAATAAGTTAAAATATGTTGGAAATTTCTTTTAGGAACATCATGTATGGAGACAAGATAATTAAAACAAGAATCACTGAGGCCTCCAATGAGCAGCAAATTCTGCTAAGGATTCTGGTTAGTTTGTTTCATTGACAACAGTACATGACTAGTGGCTTGTCCAGTTTTGAGCATGAACATGGCCCCTGTTGAAGAGAAAGAAGGAATGCAATCAAATCTCCAAATTACCCTCAAGGTGGTGGCACTGAAGTATCAGCCCTCTTGGCATAACTTGGCCAAGGGCCATCTTCTTGGGCAGTACTAAACTAGTTACATGCACAAAGAATGCTATCAGTTGTATCATCTTGGGATCAGATAGTTTGCTGTTTTAGACAGGCTAAGTCTATTCAATACACCACCATTGTCATAGAATAAGGTGACAGTCTCCATGTTTGGCAGTTCATTGGGAACCCTGCACAGTGAAGGATTAAGCCCACACTGTAAAAATAAGAATACCAATGCTAACAGAGATCACATCTGGAAGAATCGATTTTCAAAAGAAACCCTGGGTTCACATGGAAGTACCGAATCTGACTCATTTATGTCTTTCTTAATTTAGGGTCATAAGATATTTTGTAGTGGTCAACCATACCGTGTGGTGTCATGAGAAAGTCAAATATATCCAGATCCATCTCTATAAAGACAATACTAAAACTGGTTGTTCTTTGAAAGGGCATTGTATGAACATAGCATGAGGATCCATGTAGCAGACATACAACACATTAAATAAAGAGTTTATCCAAAGAGGTTAATGAAGAAACACGCTTAAGGGAACCATCAATGGAGTTGAAGTGGTTGGGGACCAGTAACAGCAGGAACCTGACACTACTCCTGAGAAAGGACTCAGGGAGGGGTACCACTAGAACCTGGAGAGCTAAAGTGACAGAGGAGAGAGGAGAGGCACCTGGCAAATCCTTTTGCCACAGATTATCAAGCCCCTGCCAGAACTGATGTGAGGCAGAAGGCAATAGATCCCCTTTCCCCTCTCAGCCTGTAGTCTCTTTTATGTGTCCTCCTTTAACCCAGACTTATGGGAAGCATTGGGCAAAGGTTTCCTGGTGGTTCTGTCTATACAAAGACCCTCCTTAGGCAAGGAGAGTGGAGAATGGATTGGGGATTTCAGGAGAGTCATACAAAATAATTTTTCATGAAGTCACCTAAAAATTTAAAACTCTCCTTTGTATAATGCGGTAACCATAGGTTACTTCTAGGTGAGTCATGTATATTCTGCATGGGGTCACTTGTCTAATGTGCTGCCTGCACATACATGCTCACCCTATTGCCTGTGTTAATGTAGGTAGATAGGTATTCCTTGATGAGGTAGAGAATAATAGGGAAAAAATATTCTTCCCAGAAATATATAAAAATTGAAATAAACCTTAATATGAAAATATGATTTCTGTAAAGAAATGTAATAATTTACAAAAAGAACAAAATGTCCCTCCAGAGATAAATAACCAAGAAAACAGAAGGCACCTGGGCTGGTGACAAATGCTGAACATAAGGGTTTCCCGAAGGTTCCTAGAGGAGAGCTGACTTTGTATCATACTTCCTAACAGACTCTCTGGATCTGGCCTCAGATCCAGTGATGTGTGACAGAAAATGGCTGAGAGGGATTTTGTATCAGAAGGAGTTGTAATCTTAACACCTTATATGGGTGCCACTGTTGAATGGGGAGTGACCTAGACCAGCAAGGATGTCCCAAAGGCAATGAACAAACACCCAAACTGGCATAACGCATGCTCAATAAGGGCACCTGCAGAAACAAATAACAGCAATTGGGAACTAATAAGAATCTGTATCTCTCCTCCACACATGTGCCACAGACTGAAGAAATGGTCTATTGTCTCAGCTTTAAGGAGCCTACTACTCAGGTATGACTTAGAGAAGAATAAAAAGAATAAATAAATAAATAAAATCGGCACCATGGGCTAAAGAATTTTAGGGCCAGAAAGATTGTTGGGGATAGTCACAGAAGCCTCATCGAGGCTGGGACTGGAACTGAGCCCAAAAGGATGAAGACTGTTTAATGAGGCAGAGGAGAATGTTAGAAAAACCCACATACCAAGCAAAGCATCCCGGGGTGGGAATGTTCAAGGCAGGCTGGGAAGACGGTGAGTGACTCACTTAGCAGGAGAAGAGTGCACGAAACATGTTTGAGCTGAGAGAGGTGATGAAAGTAGTGTTTAAAGAAAATCACTGCAGTTGTGGAGTGCCAGATGGATCTCACAGGAACAACTGGAGGTAAGGAGACAGTCAGGAAACTATGCTAGCTAAGAAATAGTTGAGGCATGAAGTGATAAGGATTTAGACTAGAGTTATGAGAGTGGGAATGGAAGGACAAGCTGACTGAAGAGACATCATTAAGAAACGATTAAGAGGCCTTGGTAATTAATTGAAAATAGCTGAAAAGAGAAAAATCCAAGGATAAGTGAGGTTTGCAACCTTACGGACTTGAAAAATTATGATGCTATAAAGAGACATGGCAAATTAGTAGGGTTAAAATTTAGTGAAATGTGTTAAATGTGTGGCTTCAGTAAATAGTCTGGACTATTCAATACAATTCATTATTCTACAACTGATCCTTCACCTGACTTCAAGAACTCATTAAATATACAAATAACTCAAAATCTTAACACGGAAAAAAAAGAAAACAAACAAAACAACATAGTAATAAATGGGCAAAGGAACTGAACAAGCACTTCACAGAAGAAATGCAATCAATCAACAAACAGAAAAAAGGTTCAATATCTCTAGGAATCAGAGAAATGCAAATACAAACTAAGATTTCATTTCACTCCAGTCAGAATGGCAATTATGAAGAATATCAGCAACAATAAATTTTGATAAGGATGTGGGGGGGAAGTTACACTCATACATTGCTGGTGGGAATCCAAATTGGTACAACCATTCTGGAAAACGCGTGCGCGCACACACACACACACACACACACACACATACATGTACCACATTGGAATATTACTCATCCATAAAAAAGAAGAAAATTATGGCATTTGCCAGCAAGTGGATGGAACTGGAGACAATCATGCTAAGTGAAATAAGCCAATCCAATAGCTAAATGTTCTCTCTGATGTGTGGATGCTAACACACAATAAGAGGCGGGGAGGGGGGAAGAATAGAAATTGAGTGGATTAGACAAAGGGGAATACAGGGAAGGGAGGGAAATGAGAGTAGGAAAGGCAGTGGAATTAATTGGACATAACTTTCCTATGTGCATAGATGAATACATGACCAGTGAAACTCCACATGTATAGCCACAAGAATGGGAAATTATATTGCATACATGTATGACTTTGTTCATTCATCTTCTGGCTTCTATTAATGTGTAGAGTGAATTGCTTGTTTGCTTACCTGATGCCCACTCTAGACCTATGCGCTCAACCACTGAAAAAAAAACTGCAAAGAGAATGAATCCATAAAACAAATGTAAGCATGGTTTTGTTGATATATTATATCAATTTGACAATCGGGGACTGTTTGCCATGGTGTATGCTGGGGGCTGAGAATATAATAGTGAATATGCTCCTACAAACAGGAAATATATAGTAATAAATTAGCAAACACACTACACAATGAAAGTATTCAGTCATACTGGTAGTCAGAAGAGTGCAATGAAGAAAGCCTTTACTTCAAACTTAAACTAAGGTTCAAAGTTATTCTCCAATTTTTATAGGGCCTTGAACAAGATGCTTACCCTCTGGAATCCAGTCTTTCATCTATAATGAGGATATAAATACTGTTCTGGTTAAATAACAGTTCTTGTACATTATAGTACAAGTGCAATAAATGCTATTCTTTTTTATTAATATCATATTTGTGCTTTCACTTGTTATAAGACTTACAACATCTTCAGACATATCTTGTTAAAATACAACAATGGGTGAGGGGGCGGGGGAGACAAGTTAGAATTCAATTCCAGAAAAGAGTGTTCAGGTGTTTCTTGAAAGTTTTTGGTAGAAGAAAAGAGGAAAGAGTCTCTGGGAGGTCGGGGTGATATCGTTGGAGAAGAGACAAGCCCAGAAATCAAGACTGAGAGAGAGACCTAGACTGTTTTTCCAGCCTGTGTTGGGGGCAGAAAGAGAACTGGGTCCAATGGCATGTTTGCTTACGGATGACATGAACCTAAGTTGAAAGTCACTAATAGTGTTTTGTTTTTCTTTTTGTTTTACTGGGGATTGAACCCAGGAGCACTTAACCACTGAACCACATCCCCAGGATGTTTTATTTTTTATTCTGAGGCAGGGTCTTGCTAAGTTGTTCAGGGCCTCACTAAGTTGCTGAGGCTGGCCTTGAACTTGCCATTCTTCTACCTCAGCTTCCCAAACTTCTGGAATTGTAGGCATGTGCCACCATGCCCAGCACTAACAATTCTAAAGTCCACAAGTAGTGTCCATCCACAACCATTCAGTTCCTTCCCTTCTCTAACACATTTTCTCCATCCTTCCAACCTTCTCAAAAGAACCTGCATGTGAATTATCTGAAGAACAGCAGCAACAGCACAGATGAAATTCAGCCTTGATTCTAGACAGCTATGCCTAGACCTTCACAGCATCTCCATTCTAAAGACAATGGCTATTTCCTGCTCCTCAATGATCAACAGTTAGATTGCTACCAAATTAGGAAATTTTAACAAAAGATAATACACAGCTCTATTCAAAGTCCCATCACCCCTCTCCTGCTCCTGTGCATCTCTATGCTCATTTCTTTACCCTGTCCCTCCAGAAGAGGATTTTTACATAGTGTTGACTATCCTCCATACAAAAAAAGCAAAAATTAACCCTTAAACAATAAAATGAGAAAGAAAAAAAACTAGTTAAACAAAATTAATATCAAAAGCAAAAGAAGAAAAAGAAAATTTAACTATTTATAGATGACATGACTATTTATATATAATATCCCAAGAAATTTATGCAACAATCATGAGAATATGAAATTTCACAAAGTTGCAGAATATAAAATACCCAAAACTTAATTCTGTTTCTTTTTATTAAGAATAAACAATTGGAACATTAAATTTTAAAAATTCTGTTTGCAAGAACACCTAAACCACAAATACTTAGAAATATATTTAATACAAGACATGTGAGAACTCCTCATTGAAAACTACAGAATATGGCTAAAAGAAGTTGAGAGAGTTACATAAGTAGTAAAAATAAAACTGTTTATCAGAAAACTCCAATTCATTGTTCATAAGTTGATTGGAAGTTTCAATTGTTAAGATTTCAATTCTACCCTGAAAACCATCCTAGTTAAAATTCCAACAAATATTTTCACTAAAATTGACAAGATGATCCTAAAATTTGCTTGGAAATTTAATGGCTCTAGAATAGATGGAAACAACTTTGAAAAAGAGTATGATGGAGAACTTACATTATCTACAGTAATGAAGATAATGTAGCATTGGAAAAACATTGAAACAGATTCACATATATACATTCAACTGATACTTGGCTAATGAGGCAAGGAGACTAAATTGTCCTGGAATGTATTAAGTCATTTTCTGCTGCTAAGAACAATACCACAGATTGGGTAAATTCTAAAAATATGAAGTTTCTTTTGGCTCACAGTCCTGGAGGTCCAAGGTTGAAAGGCCACATCTCATGATGGCCTTCTTACTGGCAGAGTCCCAAGGTGATACAGGGCATCACATGGTAAGAGACAGGGAACAAATATGTGTATGTCTTCTGGTCTCACTCTTCTTATAAAATCATCAGTAATCAATCATGGGGGCTTCACCCTGATGGCTTTATTTAATCCTAATCACCAAGCCTCCCATCTCTAAATACTACAGTTGAACTAAGTTTCTACCCTTTTAATATCTCACAATGGGGATTAAATTCCAGCCTGAATTCTGGAGGGGAAAAAACCTCCAGACTATAGCATGGAACAATTGGACATCCATACTTTCAAATATATATCCTTACCTCAAACAATAAATAAAGGTCAACTCAAAATTATCAAAGACCTAAATTAAAACATAATGCAATAAAGTTCTAGAGGAAAACAATGAAGAAATCCTACCAATCTTGGGTTTTATAAAGGCTTCTTAAATAGGACACAAAATCAATAAAATTTAAAAGAAATCATTTATAAATAAGAGATAAAAATTAAAATGTTTTGTTTTTTTTTTTGAAAGATATGGTTAAGCATATGAAAAGATAGTACATGGGCTGGGAGAAAATGTTTGCAAAGTAAATATTCAAGAAAGGCCTTGCCTCCAGACTGTATAAAGAATCCTTACATCTCAGTAAGAAACTAAACAGTTCCCCTAGACAGACACTTCACTAATAAAGGTATATGAATGACATGAAAATATGCAAACCAATTATTCATCAGGGAAATGGAAATTAAAATTATGATATGCCACTATGCATCCATTAGAAGGACTGTAACTAAAAAGTTGGAAAATACCAAATGTTAATGAGGATGTCTAGCAACTGGAACTCATGTATATTACTGGTGGGAATGTAATATGGTACAATCACTTTGAAAAAGCTGTTTGGTAATTTCTTAAAAAGTTTAACATATGACCCAGACATTCCACTCTTGAGTATTTACACAAAAGAAATGAAAACATATGTCTACACAAAGACTTGTACACAAATATTTATAGCAGCTTTATGTAATAATAACTAAAAATTGGAAACAATCCATAGCAGCTTTATGCACAATTAGCAAAAAATTGGAAACTATCCAGATGTTCACAACAGGCAATAAATAAACAAAAAGTAGTCCATCTACACAACAGAATATTATTTAACAGCAAAAATAATCAAAGTACTAATATACCTAACAAAATGACTTAATGCTAAAACTCATTGTATTGAGTATAAGAAGACAAGAGGATGATACTAGTTCTATAAAATCCCAGACAAGACAAAAAAGCAGATCAGTGTTGATTGGGGTCCAGGGTGAAGTGCAAAAAAAAAAAAAAAACAAAAAAAAAAAACAAAAAAACCACTGGAGTGTGACAGGAATATTTTCTATCTCGCTTGTGACAGTGGTTTCATATATGTAAAAGCAGTAAAATTGTATCCAAAGGATACCTCAATACAGTTGATTTCAAAATAAACCAAGAAGATAACACAATCCTCTGTATCTACAAACTAATCTCTGGAATTGAGCTCAATTTCTTTCTAAATAACACAAATTCCTTCACCTGTCTCGTGTAATGGGAAAACTAGTTCATGTCTGTTTTCTTTTTCTTCTAATGCCATCCCACTCCCCTCTGCCTGACATTCCATCAAATAAAGGTGAGCGGGAAGGTCCCTTTCAAAGAACACAGTCTCCAGGCTCTCCTATAAGGACAGGTATGCATGTCCTTTCTTTCCCTCGGGGCAGCTCTTTATATGGAGGAGCTACATTGGGAGGCAAGTGATGTACTTATGTGTAATAACCGAATGGTCAGAGGATAAGAACTAAGAATTGTGTAACTGTGAATCTGTGGTCATGTGAAAATAACACCACTTTGGGGTTTGCTACTAAGGAAGAAGGGGACAAAGTAAAAATCAGCTGAATCAACACTGGTCACATGGCTCCACAGATATCCTACGCACCCTCATATCCAAGTCACCCGGTGCACAGAGGGTCAGCTAAACAAGTTAGTTTTCTTAAATCTAGTGAGTATTTTCTTCTGGTGAAGTATCCTGAAAGCTTCCATTAGTTATCCTGACCTTATAATTTGCTGTGATCTCAATCACAATAATTTCTTTTGATCCCAAAAGGGTACTTCCAGTGTCCAGAAATGTTCTGTCAACATCATTTAAATACCCAATGCTATTATTTTGACCAGTTGATGACTGATATTTGTGTAGGGTCTCAGTTCTGTTATTCTTAAGTTTCAACAATATTTGCTCACCCAGAAAAGGGTCACCTCAGTGACAGTGGGGGTCTTGTTAACCTCTCTCTCCTACTGAAGGCCAACTGGTATCATTTCTGAGTTAAAAGACTGGAATCCTGAAATTTTATCAAATATGATCATAACATTTAATTCCTGCCAGTTGTCCTCTGTTCAGAAATTATAAATGGAAGGTCTGCAGGTGGTATAGGCCAGGTTTTTAGAATCAATAGAAATCAGCAGCTGCCTGCACAGTCATGAAATTTAAAACGGTTTCATAGGTACCATATGCACACATTTAAATCCATCAGGGAACATGGTAAGCTCTTTGTACTGTATGAGCAATATATGTTATGAAATGAATAAAAGGCATGAGATAAATATTTTGGATAATAAAAGAGAAACACAAGTCGAAATCTTAATCCAGGTTCCCAGATCTAGTAGGATCTACGTGAGTTAACACAGACAAGCACATGCAAACTTAAAACTGAAATACTATTCAGGAAGAATGACTAATGATGGCAATGCCCCATCTCTAGAATCCTGATAAGGCATTAGGTGTCCTGCTTTAAACTCGAAAGAATAAATCAGTCCTTATGATAATCCAAAGGCTTAATTATAAGAGCAAGCCCAGCACAATGGTTTTCATTTTGGAGAGTCATACATTTGCTTATAATATTAGAGGAAACAGAAGAATGATTCTTACACCCATTGAAGAAATGAGTGATAAGAGGTTAGACTAATGGAGGAATGAAAGTTCAAAGGAAATTGTTGACAGGACAGAGAGATATTGAAATGCATTCATGGGGAGTGACAAAGCAGTTGAAACAAGTTGGGCTAAATGACCTTTCAGTATCTTTTCAGAGGCTCCCTTATTATGTTTTTTTTTTTTAATTTTCAGACAGATTTAAGGAATTCTATAAGGATGTCAAGGAAACCTGTTTACCAGCTGTTTGGGCTAAAATTTCATGTAAAAAAAATATTCACAGGTGAGACCTATACACTCTCAATCTCTGTATGTCTTCAAGAGACTAACTCTGGAACAAAAACTGAAAAACTTTTCATCAGTTTCCTGAATATTGGGGCCATCTAGTATTCAGTTTAAATCCATATGTTTAGCATTCAGAGTTGGCCTTCTCCTTCAATTCACAAGTCATTAGGGAACCTCTCCTTTTACTTATGAACCAGGTTATGAGCCTCATTTTTACACACTTTCAAGGGTCTCTGTTGCAAGTCAGAAAATTTCCTCAAAGAGAATTATCAGTAAGAAACCCATGAGGGATTTCTGTTGTCGGAGTGAGCTTGATACTAAAAGGCAAGTTCAGGCAGGCCTGCCCTAGGGCCTGGTCTGCAATTCTAGATAATACAGGAATTTTGAATAAAAATCGATTGATCATTGATCATGCTTTGATCATTGGATCATGGCTTTTTCCCATTTGGAGTCCAGAAATAAATCAGTTATATCCCTGAGAGGGGTCAAGACAGAAACACTAGGAGTGGACAGGAATATTCCCCCCTCCTAGGGAATCAGTGGAAGCTTTTCTTTGGCTCAGTTTAGAGTTCAAAAGATATTGTTCTACATTAATATTAAATTAGAGTTCTGAGAAGAGACTAACATTTTTTAATACTGTAATATGAAGCTGCGGTTTTTGCGGTGGCAAAATTGAAATTTATGCTTCTAGCCTGAGATTTTTGACTTATATTATTTTAAAGGACCAATATCACACTTTTTTCATACTCCCTGTAATTACTGGTTCTATTCAAAAACACATTTCATACAGGTTCTTTGCACATCATTAAATGCGAAAAAATATAGACACTTTTTTGAGTGCTAAGATTTTTCAAGTGCCTTGGCCTTCACTGATACCTTGTATAAGTGAGTAAGACCACGTAAAGATGAACTGGCATTCATGAATCACTCTAAAGAATGAAGGCCTTAGCATCTGTTCCCATCTTTTGCCTTAGATTTTGGTAGTTGGCTCTATTGCAGCTACACTTTTTACCTTATGTTCCAATTTACAGTTCTATCTCATTCCTATATTGATGTCTGACAGATAGATGGTATTCAGCCAAGTACTGTTAAATACATAACTGTTGAACAGGTGGTTGTTGAGTAAATGATTTTCCTATCATAAATCAACAAATTAAACACGTAGTATGCCCACATTACTAGGAGATAAGTGAAATCCCACATATCCAAAAAGAATTTTTATATAGTTTTTGGTTTTTTAGCTATACTATTTTTTTTCCTTTAAATCCTTTCGTTCATTTTATTCCAGAGGTAACTGGAGTCCATTTTTTCATTTACTTCAGAGTTTTGTCAAGGAGGCTTCCTCCAAAGTCCAATCTTTTTCCTCAAAATGCCACTATAAACTCTTACACACACCTCAAAACATTCGAGGAACTAGCACACAGCTCAAAGCTCAAACTATGCCATTTTGTGCTATTATTCAAATTCATTTGGTTAAGATAGGAATATTCAAAAGCTTTGTGCTCTCTCAGTACACAAATCCATAGCCTTCCCACCTTCACTCTCAAAATGATGAAGTGGTATGAAACTGGAGGATCCATAGCAACTGGGATGTTGATTATATGCTGCTTAACCACTAAGTACCCAAGGTTTTGTTTTTCACTGTTCTATCATATCATCCAAAGGAGGAAGAGAACTTTGACCACTCTTCCTGAGAATAATTAATGATTGATTTGCTATGTTTGGAATGTATAATGGAGTGAATTCCAAAGAATGTGCCTATCCTTGCCAGGGGGTAGGACAAAACATACAAATCTTTCAAGAAAATATTCTGATTGGGTATCTCATTAATGATCATGAGTTCTGTTTAGAATGTGAAGCCTGCTCTGAATTCAACCGTAAGCTGAAATACTGTTTTAATAGACAAAGATACACCCTCACCCCCCCAAAAAAATGACCTTATCCAGGGTGTATTTATAAAACTCTACATATCTTCCTTTGCAGACATAGTTTTTGGCAATAATTCTCATTCTGTTTCTGATTTCATTAGATTATATGACCTTGACTGAATCAATAGCCTATAAAACAACTGAAAAAGTTGTTTTCAAGATTAAATAAATCCAAGATGTCAGACATTTAGTATTGTGTCTGGCATACCAAAACTATTCATTAAATACTAGTTTTCGTTTGTCTTTTCAACATGCGTGGCATTTTAAATGTATTTTGTATATCCCTTGGAATTTTACATAAGCTTTGGGAAAATACACTTGAATATTTGTGCTTTAGCACTGTGAAGGCATTTCCTCCAGCTACACACTCAGCTTACCTGATGAACAAGAGCATGTTCCATTGTGTGAAAATCAGGGCCAGAGCTCTTTTGAGGCTAATTAAGTATTCCCCACAGTGCAACACACTGTTCTGCTTTGCTTGATTGAAGCAGGTGGAGGTTAAAACAAGTGTGCAGAACACTTCAACAATCTTGAGCAGTTTTTTATATCAAAAGAAAACTATCATCTGTCTCACCTTCATTCTAATAGTGTACTTAACAATGAAAGTACATTGGGAGGGACCCTGACTGAGAAGCTGCCTATGAAATGAGGATTCTGCTAGCTCTCCTAATACTTTTTTTCTTCTATTTTTAAAATTTTATTGGTGGATTATAATTACATATAATAATGGAATTCATTATGCATATTTGTACATGCACATAATTTTATCTCCTTCCCCTTTATCTTCCCTTTCCCTGATCTACTTGCTTTACTCCACTGATCTTCCTTGTATTATCATTTTCTTCTTTTCAATGCTTTTATTAGTACCTTATACTTATACATAATCGTGGGATTCATTTTGACATAATCACACATGCATGGAATTTAATTTGCTCAATTTCAGTCCCCAGTGCTGCCCTTTTCTCTCTCTCCCTCCCTTTCTCTATACCTCGTCCTCTATTTTACTGGTCTTCCTTTCTATCTGTTTTCTTTAATGGGGGCTTTATAGATATACCTAAAGGTGGAATTCACTGTGGTCATTCACATATGTACATAGCAACATTTTCTTATATTCATTCTGCATGTGTGTCCTTTTCTCATCCCTCCTCTCTCTTCCTCAATCTCCTTCCTCCTCTCCACTGATCTTCCTTCTATTTTTGTGAGGTCTCTCCCCCTTTTCCCCTTACTTTGCTCTAGCTTCTATATGTGAGAGAAAACTTGGACAAAAGAACTAAACATACATTTCTCAAAAGAAATACAAGTGGTCAACAAATATATGAAAAGAATGTTCAATGTCTCTGGCAATCAGAGAAATACAAATCAAAACTACATTGAAATTCCAGCTCACTCCACTTTGATTGGCAGTCATCAAGAATGCAAATAATAATGCTTGTGAGAATGTGAGGAAAAGGGAGCACTCATTCGTTGTTCTTGGGACTTCAAATTATAACCACCACTCTGGAAAGCAGGATGGAGATTCCTCAAAAGACTAAGAACAGAACTCCTACATGACCCAGCTATGCCACTCCTTGGTATTTAGTCTAACAAACTAATAAAAATCAGCATATTATAGTAAAACAGCGACATCAAGGCTTATAGCAGTGCAATTCACAATAGCCAAGTTATGGAACAAGCCTAGGTGCCTCTCAACAGATGAACGGACTAAGAAAATATGATTCTCTCTCTCTCTCTCTCTCTCTCTCTCTCTCTCTCTCTCTCTCTCTCTCTCTCACACACACACACACACACACACACACACACACACACAATGGAGTTTTGTTCCACCATAAAGAATGAAACTATAGCATATGCTAGTAAATGGATAGAACTACAGAACATCCTGCTAAGAAAAATAAACCAGACTCAAAGTCAAGGGTCCAGTGTTTTCTCCAAGATTTTTGTATATACACTCAGAGGGATCTTGTGCCATTCTCCTGGTTTGAAAAACGGGTGAATAATAATGCGAAAAGAGAAAGGTATTCAGAATTCAAAATTTTTCACTTTTTCTGGGCAGAAAATTTATATTTTTAGGGATATAATTTTGTACTTTTAAAGCTCTAATTATTCTGCCTAATTGATAACATGGTTAAATACCTATGTTGGGGCAGACATAGGTATCTGTTTTCAGTGCAAGTTCAATGCAAAAAGCCTTTCATAGAAACTATATCCTAAAATCTGTGACGTATTCCATCACTTCATCAGACTGGGGTCCACCAGCTAAGAATCTTCTATGTGTTGGTATCATTCAAAAGGAAAGGATTAGCCAGACATGATTGCCTTCACATTTATTTCTGATCACCTCCTCCATTACTTACAGAAGCTACCTCCTACCAGAAAGAGAAACCATTTAAAACTTGCATCCCAGCCTTCATTTGGGCTATGTAAGTTTGAATAATCAGATAGAAATTTAGGAATACTGAGAGAGCACCAAATCTCAAGAGAAACACCTATAAACCTTTGGAATGCAGAACATATAAGTGAGATGTAAGATAATAATGAGGGGGTAGGGTTATAGTTCAGATGTGGAGTGTTAGTACTTGCCTAACATGCGTGATGTCCTCAGTTCAATTACTAACAGTACACACACACACACTGTTTGCCATAATAAGAAAATGAGACATGTGATGTATGTAACAGAACTACATGACCCAGCTATGCCACTCCTTGGTATTTATTCTAAAGAACAAGCAAGACTGGTATGTAAGTGCAAGGAAAACTGGCATAAAATTGAGTAACCTCACTCTGATTCCATCTCTAGTTCAGCCATCTGGTCACTGTCCTCACATAAACATTAAAACCCCAGACCAAGATGAGGCAAGTCATCTGAGATGACCTGCACTCCCAATCTCTAGTGGGTACCTTCACTTTATAATAAGTCTCTTGCTTTCTACTCATACCTTAAATTCTTTTCTCCTATGTGGTCAAGAACCTGGAAGTTCTGAGTAGAGGACTCCTCTCTTCCTTGAGGCTTCCTCAGACCCCCACGTGGTGGCAGAGGGTGAATAGGGACTTCAATCAAGATTGTTGAAGCTTGGAAAAAGAATAAACAAGAGATTTCCACATGGTGTGACTGAGAAACTACTGAAACGTAAATCCTCTGCCATCTACCACTTTGCCTTCTATATTTAAATTCCCATCAGTAGAGACTTGATGGTATTCATTCTTTCCACAAACTTCAAGTTATGTGTGGGGTGATCAGATAAATACTTGGGACATTTTCATACTGTACATTTATTATCTACCTGAAACCCAAATTTTACTGGACATCCTATTTATCATTTGCTGTCTGGAAACCTTGACTAAATGTTCTGTTCTGTAGTAGGCTCTAGGGATATGCCATTCCTTCAAGGAACTTACACTTTTAAAGCCTCTGGTGATTTTAATGATTTAAAAACTGTCTGGTTCAACCCTATATTCTAGTGTTGAGGAAACTCAAGACTGAAAAGGTCATGATTTTTCCAAAGGCAATAGCTACTCAGATGCAAAGGAGGAATTGATCCCTATCTTCAGGGTTCTTTTTAGGGTACTTCTTCACTTCTGTTTCTAAAGAGCTTTCTTAAGATGAATTGGGAGGTTAATATTGATTGACTTGGTAAAGAGAGGGAGGCATATAATGGTCCAATTTCCTTTGAGGAGGAAGACTGTTTTAGACATTTAAATTTCTTATGGCATAAGAATATTTTGAATAAGAAGAAACACAATTGTCCTGAAAAATCTTGCCCAAATGCATAGAATTATTTTCTTAAAAATAAAATTATTCTTTTATATAACCCATATGACATGTGTACAAATGCCGTATTACTCATAGATTATTGCGTGTAGTTAATTTGGGTGAGCTATAGCTCAAAACTATAACAGGTGATCCTTTGAAATTGTCATTTGTTCTCCCATTTATTCCCCTAATGCCTCTCCCGAATCCTTTGGCTGAAGAGCTACCCCATCTAGATGTTTAAGATGTTAACTGCTAAATCTTTCCTTAGATTCCCAGAACTTGTAATGGCCTTTGTAACGCTCTTCCCTAGTCTGTAGTTAACCAAATACAGGTGATTGAAGTTCATTGTCATGTTCCAGTCAGACAAGCAGCAAAAGAAGATCCATGCCCTACATAAGGAAGACCCCACTGACCAGAGTATAGCCTTCCTGCTCCTTGTCTCACTGGGCCTGCTTTCCTTCCCCAGAAAAGCCCTTTGCTCCCTGGGGGGAGCCACAAGATAGAGCTTTGAGGCAAAAGACCCTCTTTCAAAATTGCTAGCATTTCAATAAATTTGATTCCTTACAACCAGCTCTTCTCTTCCAAATATTGGTCTCTTCAAGTTGTAGTCACTACAGATATTTGATTCCAAAAACAAAATTTCATCATGACTTGCTATAATTTATAAAATATCAACGAGGAAGAAGCTATTTTTTTCTCTTCAGGAATTCTTTGTTAATATTTTGATCAAGAGTGACCAACACTCAGCCTCTGTATGCAAGGATCATGGTGATTTGCCAATGAAGAAGTTATCTCTCCTTAAACTGGATATCATAGGATTTAAAGCTTTCTATTGTTTTGCCCAGTGAACTGCCTACTGACCTAGTTGACTTTCTACCTCACCCTAATCTTGTTTATCTTTGAGGATAGTATTCCTGAAGACTAGAAGTCACTCTACAAGTAGGCTAGCTGAAGCTAGTTTTTTTTTTTTTGCTAACTCTCACTTCATTATAATTCCAACCACATGATAAATAACATTCTCCAGAGGCATGTTGTTAGAATAGGTAGGCAGATGGGTAGACCTGAGTAAGGGTATAGGGGAAGAGAAAATAGGGATCACTACAACTTAAGTGATTAAAAAAAAAAAAACACTCCACCTCAGGTGATGGAAACCCTGTCCATAAACCCCTCCATCATGATCAGGTACCACCTTCTTAAACTAGAACTGGGTATAACCAGTTTAGGGAATTTTCCATATTATAAATAAATAAAAGTTCCATCTTATAAAGTTGCCTGAGACAGGCAACTTTCTCAAACATATTCATATGCAGAGCACTGAGGTACTGCCATTTGGGGGACCCCAATTACTTGGTAAGATAGGCTGCTAGGTATTATATTTCCAACTCAAAAATTAGAAGGCTCAGTTTTGTCTAGAAATTTTTCCTTTTCACCTATTCCAATTCTCTCATTTTGTAGTCAGTCCAAATCACATGATTATGTCACCTAAGAAGATTTCTCATAAGATCTTAATCTAAAAGTTTTCCTATCGGTCTTCTTTCCTTATGTTTCCCATAAATCAAATTCAGATATCACAATTCAAGTAAAATAAATTTCACTTTAATAGAAATAACCCCAAAATATACAGCTAGAGCCTAGAGCAATTTTAGAAAACTGAATGAAATTTCAGAACCAATAGGATAAATTTAGATAATCTTAAAACTCCTTAAAAAGTGGAATGAGACTCAAAATCCTAGTTCTTTAGATCTGCTTTTTAGAATAGGTAGGCAGATAGGCAGACATGAATAGTGGGATGGAAGAAAAATAGGGCTAACTACAACGTAACCAATCACTTCCCCTCAGATGATGGAAGCCCCACCCATAAACCCCCCTCCTTCATGAACTAGAAGAACCAGCCAGGTATAAACAGCTTAAGGAACTTTTCAACTCCAAAACACACAGCACTCAGGCATTGTCATTTGGGGGACCCTGGGTCCCATAATTTACCTCCTGGCTTTAAACCAGCACCGGTGGTACACCAAGAACAACAACCCAGTTACCAACCCAAATACATAATGCCTGAGGAGGGAGTTTCTTGGACCAAATTTAAAAACCTACCCCATGGAAAACACAAAGCCATTTCCTTTCTGGGAAGTGGCCTGCTCCACCTGGAGCAAACCTGCATTGCACTAAATAAACTCCTTGTATTTATTCTATCTAGGTCTCTTGACCAAAATCTACCTCTCAAGAAGAGGAGAACTGAGTGACATTTCCTGGTAACATGGCATCCTCAACCGGTACCTACAGTTATGTCCAAGGTAGCAAGTCCTTTCAAGGCCCATCAAGTTGACTGTTCAAGTTGCTGCATTCTTTGTCGAATGCGAGTTCAGGAGAGAGGCACACATGCTCATATCACAAATAATTCTCCATCTCAAGCTACACTTATCACAGGCAGAAAAAAAAAAAAAAGAAAGAAACTCCTACATAAGAGGAAGAAAACAAAAAGATTGAACGCTGTAGCTTCAACCTTTCTGATTATTTCTCTGAAGTCATTCCCTGAATTCTCTTCCAGCTACCTAGAGTTTGGCTGTTTCCAAAATCAAATATATTTTCCAAAGACAAAATTTATCATTTCTGAGAAGATTCAACATTGATTGTACACTTTCTGCTCTGCTTGATTTTTTCAAATGAATCACTTAACATTATAGTCTCACCATGTGTAGAGAGTATTTACCCTATGACAAGTTATTTCTGTATTTGAAATGTTGAAAGTTACACCTTTGAGAGTTTTACCTACAGGGTGGTAGATTCTGTCTTACCTGCCTGGGCATGTTGTACTGAATTGAGGTCAGAGTTACGCAAATAACATTCCAAACATTTTTCTCCCACTGAATTAAAAGGGGCAGTTTGAGTTTCCTTGGCTCTCATTGGTTAAGAATTCTGACACTGGGCCTAGAGAGCTCTCCAGTCCTAGAATGGAGTGATCGCTATTCACATGACCTCCATGAGGTGTGAATCCATTCTTCCTGCCTTTCTGCACCCTGGCTCTCTAGTCAGCATGACGCAACACTTGAAAATTGGGCAAGAGGACTGTGAAAGTTCTATGTGAACTTCGATTTTAGAAGAGTGCCTGGTCTTCAATGTTGTCCATTTACTAATTAACAGAGAAGATCAAATTCTCAAAACTGTGAGGTAAAGTTCGAAGCTGAAATTTTAACACAGGAAAGCTGTGTTAATTCTTAGGTTTCCTGACATCTTATCAGTTTTTGACTTTAGATAATGAGATTATTGCATGTTATGTCTTTGGGATTTTTCTTCTTCTTTCCCAAGACTCCTTGGCCTTTACATAGTGGTCGCTTTCTTATCAGGCATGTCCATTTGTAAAAATCATTAAGTAATTGCGGGTGAAAGAACTACTATTTCATACTTGTGAAGAGATTCTTTTGAAAGCTATTAGGCAAATTAATCATCTCAAGCCTTTGATAATAAGGACATGTAAAAGATGACTGAGGGCATGCTCTATTTTATCCGGAACAGTATGCACTGCTGACTGGGGGTGTTCTTTCTTTCTCAAGGGATTAAAGCAAGATAAAAGTGTCTCATTCTTCAGTATACAGATGTTCTTTGACTTCCATGAAGTTACAACCTGATAAATGCTCTGTAACTCTAAGTTTAAACTATTTTAAGTAAAAATTCATTTAATACACCTACCCTACGGAACATAATAGCTTAGCCACACAGTACTCTTTAGAGCATTGGGTTTTCACATGACCACAAGGCTAACTGGTGGAGCTGCAGCTTACAGCTGCTGCCCAGCATCAAGACAGCATCAAAGCACATACCATCCCCTGAGAAAAAGATAACAATTCAAAGAAGAATTTCTACTGAATGAGTATCACTTTAACACCATCATAAAGTCAAAAATTTTAAGTTGAACCATTGCAAGTTGGAAACCATCTGTACCGTAAGAGTGAGTTCACATACAGAAAGGAGGTGGGAATGTGTGGAAGGATAAATGAGGTTTCTAGAAAGAGCAGAATAAAACAGAAAACAAGCTTTTGTTTATGGTGGAAAATGCTGCTTTCAATGATCTCAACAAAACATTTCTGCTCTAGGTTTGGTTAGTCTGTCAGAAGAATTAATAATCACTATTAATTATTATTACTACCTAAGTCCCATCTATCTGTGTGTCCCAAAAAGAAGTCAGAATAAGAAATCCTCTCTCAGTTAAACCCAAAATTTCAGCAGTGTCGTCCTATCCAGCTTTCTTTCAAAGCCATGTTTCATTCTGCCATTGATGTATGCATCCAAGTTCTTTTGGAATCCACTTATCTCATAAGGTTTTGTAATTCATTTGAGTGCCAAAATATGTTTAGTTATTTTGGTAAAAGATCCTACTGATATTTTGTTGTTCTGAGAGTATATCCTGACCATTTGTTACAGGTTACTCATTTTCTTTATAGAGGTAACTACTCTCATAAGAGGTCTACACAACACTAAACAATGGCCCTAAACAGTTTTCTGTCATTGCCACCTTTAGCTTAGCAAAACAATGGGACAGGCAACTTTCTCAAACATACTACTCCTATTCCCAGTTCCAATTACTAATATCTTTAAGTAATTAGTATTTAACTGGTGAGTAAATGTCTCATTAAAACAATTCTGATAGGCTCATAATGCCATCTAGTGGACTGTCCTTAAAATATCATTCCAGGGGTCTTTCTATTTAACCTTCAAAATAATCTTTTTTTTTTTTTTTTTTTTTTTTTTTTTTTTTAGGAAGTAGCCAGAGCTACTAGCCAAGAATTATTGATCAGGATCACCAAACCCTGAGACAAGTCTATGATAGTATTTCTAACCTCGGTATCACTGAGGGAAAACTAACCATCTCCTGAGCCTTGAGCTCCTCATGTTTAATGGATGGAGCTAATGCCATTGGAATAAAGGATATCTGTACAAATATATAATCCAGGGCATTCAGTTCAGCCTCATAAAAGTATACAACATTTGGTATCTCGTGCTTGCTATCTTGGGTTTACAAATATAATCACTCAGTTCTCTTAAATAATAGTAAGTGACATTTATGACATTCTTTTACTGTATACAAATTTTACAATTTCATGTAATCCTAATGGTGACTTTGTGAATGTGGGATTCACTTATGATACACATGAGGGAATTTAGAAGCTCAAACTCAATTATAGGTTTTCAAAACCTCAAATCCTCCCCATAAGTTAGTTGTGTATTGAGTGAAATTTAATGACAAAGGAGATCTTCTCTTCTCTCAAATGCAGAGATGATTAAACATATGGTTACCTATTAACATGATTTACTATGCTAGTAAACATGGAAGGAAAAAAGTATAGTTATCTCAACAGATGCGTAAAAAGCATTTGATAAAATTCAACTCCCATTCTTTTTTTATTTATTTTTTTATTGATTATTTAAAGCATTACATAGCTCATGATATATCATCTTTCATACATTTGACTCAAATTGTGTTTTGAACTCCCATTTTCACCCCAAATACAGATTGCAGAATCACATCTGTTACATATTCACATTTTTACATAATGCCATATTAGTGACTGTTGTATTCTGCTACCTTTCCTATCCCCTACTATCCCCCCTCCCCTCCCCTCCCCTCCCATCTTCCCTCTCTACCTCCCCTGCTGTTGTTCAATTCTCTCCCTTTTTTCCCCTCCCCCTTGCCCCTCATAACCTCTTATAATTTTATGTATCATTGAAGGTCTCCTACCATTTCCGTATGCTTTCCTTTCTCTCTCCGTTTCTCTCCCCCCATTCGTCTTTGTTTACTGTAGTCTTTTCCTCATGCTCTTCCTTCCTGTTCTGTTCTTAGTTGCTCTCTTTATATCAAAGCAGACATTTGGCATTTGTTTTTTAGGGCTTGGCTAGCTTCGCTGAGCATAATCTGCTCTAATGCCATCCATTTCCCTGCAAATTCTATGATTTTGTCATTTCTTAGTGCTGCATAATACTCCATTGTGTATAGATGCCACATTTTTTTTATCCATTCATCTATTGAGGGGCATCTAGGTTGGTTCCACAGTCTAGCTATTGTGAATTGTGCCGCTATAATCATCGATGCAGCCGTATCCCTATAGTGCGCTCTTTTGAGGTCCTCAGGGAATAGTCCAAGAAGTGCGATAGCTGGGTCAAATGGTGGATCCATTCCCAGCTTTCCCAGGAATCTCCATACTGCTTTCCAAATTGGCCTCACTATTTTGCAGTCCCACCAGCAATGTACAAGTGTACCCTTTTCCCCACATCCCCGCCAACACTTATTGTTGTTTGACTTCATAGTGGCTGCCAATCTTACTGGAGTGAGATGGTATCTTAGGGTGGTTTTGATTTGCATTTCTCTGACTGCTAGAGATGGTGAGCATTTTTTCATGTACTTGTTGATTGATTGTATGTCCTCCTCTGAGAAGTGTCTGTTCAGGTCCTTGGCCCATTTGTTAATTGGGTTATTTGTTATCTTATTGTTTAATTTTTTTAGTTCTTTGTACATTCTGGATATTAGGGCTCTATCTGAGGTGTGGGGGATAAAAATTTGTTCCCAGGATGTAGGCTCTCTATTTACCTCTTTTATTGTTTCTCTTGCTGAGAAAAAACTTTTTAGTTTAAGTAAGTCCCATTTGTTTATTCTTGTTATTAACTCTTGGGCTATGGGTGTCCTATTAAGGAATTTGGAGCCCGACCCCACAATATGTAGATCGTAGCCAACTTTTTCTTCTATCAGACGCAGAGTCTCTGATTTGATATCTAGCTCCCTGATCCATTTTGAGTTAATTTTTGTGGATGGCGAGAGAAAGGGATTCAATTTCATTTTGTTGCATATGGATTTCCAATTTTCCCAGCACCATTTGTTGAAGATGCTATCCTTCCTCCATTGCATGTTTTTAGACCCTTTATCAAATATAAGATATCAACTCCCATTCTTGATATTAAAGTTCATAATAGGTAGTAAAAGAATGCTATAATAGTGTAATAAGAATCTTAGCCCAACGCTCACATAATGGTGAAGCATTGTAATGATTTCTAAATGAATCCAGTAATAAGGATAGTATTTCTGATATTATGACTATCAATTGAACAATATACTTGAAGCCTCAGGCAATGGAATAAGGAGAGATACATATTTAATTGTTAGAAGTAATTTGATTGTTTACCAAAAGTTATCTGAAAAACAATCTAAAAATGAGAGCTTATAAAGTAGTTAAAAGCAGAGATAAATACAAAAAATATATTTTATATAATTAGAAAATATTATCGAGAAAATAATTCTACATACAATAGAAATGGAAAAACACTGAAAAACATGCACAAAAAACTTCATAAACAAGCAAACATTAGCAGCTCCAGAGGCTGAGGCAGGAGGATCTTGAGTTCCAAGGCAGCCTCTGCAAAAGTGAGGTGTTAAGCAACTCAGTGAGAATCTGTCTCTAAATAAAACACAAAATAGGGCAGGTAATGTGGCTCAGTGGTCAAATACCCCTTAGTTCAATACCAGGTTCTCAAAAAAAAAAAAACCAATATGAATATGCTTAGGAATAAATCTAATGAGAATTGTACATTTAAACAAATCAATTTCAAGCAAGGAAGTAGAGCATGCCATCAAAAGCCTACCAGTCAAGAAAAGCCCAGCACCAGATGGATTTTCAGCTGAGTTCTACAAGACCTACAAAGAAGAACTAATACAAATACTCTTCAAGTATTCCGTGAAATAGAAAAGGAGGGAACCCTTCCAAACTCATTTTATGAGGCTAGTATCATCTTGACACCAAAACCAGACAGATACACATCAAGGAAAGAAAATTTCAGACCAATATGCCTGATGAACAGATGCAAATATTCTTAATAAAATTCTGGAAAATCGCATACAAAAATATACTAAAAAAAATTGTGCACCGTGATCAAGTACAGTTCATTCCAGGGATGCAAGTTTGGTTCAACATATGGAAATCGATAAAGCAATTCACAAAATCATTAGTCTTCATAATAGCTGCCATTCTGATGGCGTGAGATGATATCTTAGAGTAGTTTTGATTTGCATTTCTCTAATTGCTAGAGATGATGAGCATTTTTTTATACATTTGTTGATTGCTTGTATATCCTCTTCTGAGAAGCGTCTGTTCATGTCCTTGGCCCATTTATAGATTGGGTCATTTGTTTTTTTGGTACTTAGCTTTTTGAGTTCTTTATAGATCCTAGAGATTAGTGCTCTATCTGATGTGTGAGAGGTAAAAATTTGCTCCAGGATGTAGGCTCTCTGTTCACCTCACAGATTGTTTCGTTTGCTGAGAAGCAAGGATGTGGGGGAAAAGGTACACACATACATTGCTGGTGGGACTGCAAATTGGTGCAGCCAATATGGAAAGCAGTATGGATACTCCTTGGAAATCTGAGAATGGGACCACAATTTTACCCAGCTACCCCTCTCCTCGGACTATATCCAAAGGACTTAAAGACAGCATACTACAGGGACAAAGCCACATTAATATTTATAGCAGCACAATTCACAATAGCTAAACTGTGGAGCCAACCTAGATGCCTTTCAGTGGATGAATGGATAAAAAAAATGTGGCAAATATACACAATGGAATTTTACTCAGCAATAGAAGAGAATAAAATCATGGCATTTGCTGGTAAATGGATGGTATTGGAGAAGATAATGTTAAGTAAAGTTAGCCAATCCCCAAAAAACAAATGCCAAATGTCTTCTCTGATATAAGGAGTCTGACTCATAGTGGGGTAGGGAGGGGGAACATGGGAAGAATAGATGAACTCTAGATAGGGAAGAGGGGTGGGAGGGAAAAGGAGGGGTAGGGGATTTGCAAGGATGGTGGAATGTGATAGACATCATTATCCAAAGTACAATTATGAAGACACAAATTGGGTGTCAAAATACTTTAGGTATAAACAGAGATATATGTGAAGTAAGCCAATCCCAAAAAAACCAAAGGCCAAATGTTTTCTCTGATATGCAGATGCTTATACACAATATTGGGGGTGGGGGATAGAAATTTATTGGATTAAGCAAAAGGGAAAGAAGGGAAGTGGAGTGAGAATAGGAAAGATAGTAGAATTAATCAAACATAATTTTCCTATGTTCATATATGAATATATGACCAGTGAAATCCCACATTATTTATAACCACAAGAATAGGATCCTAATTAGAATAAGTTATACTCCATGTATTAATGATATGTCAAAATACACTCTACTGTCACTTATATCTAAAAAGAATTTAAAAATTTTTAAAAAGAAATTAAGAAGGAATGTATCCTTAAAAAAAATTGTCCTTAATTATGCAGAGACCTATGCTGGTGTCTATGGAACAGACAAAGTTAAATGAGGAAATAACTTCACGGAAATACAAAAGATCATTAGAGATTATGAAAAACTACATGCCAACAAATTTGATAACCTATAAGCAATGTAAAATTTCTGCACACATACATGCGACCAATATTGAATTATGAAAGAGAATGCCTAAACAGACCAATAACATGTAACAAGACTGAGTAATAAAGTCTCCTGTTAATGCAATGCCCAGGACCAGACAGATCACTGCTGAATTCTACTGAACATTTAAAGAACTGATACCAATTCTTCATAAATTTCTCCACAAAATTAAAGACATGGAATTCCTCCAAACTCATTCCATGAGATAATCATTATCCTGATTCCAAAACCAAATAAGGGGACATCCAAAAAAAAGAAGGTGACAGACCAATATCCTTAATAAATATTGATATAAAATTCTGAAGAAAATACTAGCAAATTGACTTCAACAGCACATTAAAAAGATTATTTATTCCAAGTATGAAAGAATGATTCAATCTATGCAAATCAATAAATGTGATACATCATATCACCAGAGTGAGGGACAAAAACAATATGGGTATCTCAACTGACAAGGAAAACACACTCCACGAAATTCAACATCCCTTCATGATAAAGAATGAGCAAGTTACTCATGCAAGGAGTGTACCTCAATCTGATAAAGAGAGGGGGGAGGGAGTGTTGAGGGAGTAGGCCAGAGTTACACATGAATTATTCTCTGATCTCCAGAGACCAAGAAGCATTATAGATGTGCTCACCTGGTTGTGAAAAATCCCTGATTCTTTTCCTTGTTTCCTTTACTGTAGGAAAGCTTTTCAGTTTGGATAATCTTATTTGTCTATTTTTCTTTGTTTCCTGTGCTTTTTGGGTCTTGTCAAAGAGATCTTTGCCCATTCCAATGTCCTAACTCATTTTCTGTTTTCTTCTAATAATTTCAAAGTTTCAAGTCTTACATATAAGTTTTTGATCCTTTTTGAGTTGATTTTTATAGCTGGTGACAGATAGAGGCCTGGGTTCATTATTTTTCATGTGTCTATCCGATTTTCCCAGCCCCTTTTATTTAAAAGACTGTCTTTTCCTCAATGAGTGTTATAAGCACCTTTGTCAAAAAGAAGTTGCCTCCACATGTGAGGGTTTACTTCTAGTCTGTCTATCCTGTCCCATTTATTTCTGATTTTAATTATTTGGTCTGTTTATTTTTATGCCAGTATCATGATTTCAATTACTCAGTTTGTAGTTTATTTTGAAGTAAGGGATTATATGCCTCCTGCTTTGTTATTTTTGCTCAAGATGGCTTTGTCTATTCAGCTGATTTTTGTGGTTCCATATAAATTTTAGAATTTTTCTAGTCCTGTGAAGAATGCCACTGGTATTTTGATAGGAATTACATTGAATTTGTAAATCACTTTGGATTAGATGGACATTTTAACAATATGGATTCTTTCAGTCCATTAAAATGCAGTGTATTCCCACTCTCCTCTACCCTCTTCAATTTATTTTTTCATTGTAAAGTTCTTTCATCTTTTATTAGATATTTTTATTTTATAGCTATTATAAATGAGATCACTTTCTTGATTTGTTTCAATTGATTTACCTCTGACATGTAACAACTCCACTGATTTTTGTATGTTCTTTTGTATCCTGCAACTTCTGAATGAATTCATTTTTTTTCATTCTAATTATTTTGTTTTGATTTGTTTTCGTGGAGTTTTGGGGGTTTCTCAAAATAAGATCACACCATCTGCAAACAATGACAATTTGACTTCTTTTCCACTTTGGATTGGTGTGAGTTGGAGTTACTGCGATCATAAGAAAGAATCATGACAGTTCCATGTTCCAAGGCATATGACCCAGACTGGAAATTTATTGGGAATTTCAGAAGTCTTTCAAATGCCATCCACAGCTAGGGTGGGGCTGAATCATCCAGGAGGAAGAATGGGCCATGACAAGATCAAGCGAACAGACTATATGCATCCATGGATTGCACACATTAGCCTCAAACCCATTTCAGGGGTCAGAGAAGGAAATGCTAAGCAGAGATACAAGATAATTTAGGAGACAATGGAAGGGATTAACTCCTTCCTTTCTACTAAAATGAGGCCAGGTAAACCTGTCCATACTCATTTATTTGCTATCCTGTGGCAGAAAGTAGAAAAAAATAACACCTATAGTTCAAATTTGAATTGGCTAGATAATTGCCAGAAACTTGTCTTAAAATAAAGAGCCTATCTTGCAGTAAAAGATTAAGCCATTAATTGGAAAGCTTAATGTACATTCTCCTAAGATTATTAATATATTATAGAAAACAAAGGAGTGAAGTTCCACATTATATTTGTTCTGGCAGACTACCAAAGACAAAAAAAGATTGATACTATTGTTTGTTGAGGAAAGTATAGAAAGATGATCTAAAATATTCAGTTGAAAGTAAATTACATTGGCAAAATATTGGAAGGCAGATTGACACCATTGATTCCATTTTTAGATAAATATATTAGATTTCATAATTATATTTAAGAATTTTCTATTTAAATTATATTAAATAAAGATAACTTACTGGCATAACCAGAAAAAAGACTGAAATTATTTTAGGCCTTCAGCTTGGTACAATCAAGACTCAAATCTTGCTTCCCTTTATAGTGAGTCCCACACTTCTCCAAGTATCCCTTTTTATTCAGTATCCCTCCCAAGTGTCAACAAGGGTTACCATTTTCTTCATTCACACTTAAGGGAGGAAGTGTGTCTCTCCATACTGCACTGAATAAAATTCTTGATCATCGCTCTAGAAATAAATTGATTAATGTGTCAGAAGAAAGAAGCCTAATAGGCTTAAAATTGAAACTCTCCCATGAGTTAATGGTTGAGCCAACTCCATCAATTATAGGGCTACTTCTAAGCATCTAAACTGAACCTAAAGGTGAGTGGTAGGGTACTGTTGAGAGATCAAGGTATTTTCCCCACTGTTTTCCCAATGATCTTTCCTTCTGCCCGTTTAATGAGGCATCTCATCTTCATTGTCATAGGAAGGAATAATACAGCCCAGCAGAGGTATCAAGGTCTTAGCTTTTGAGTTCTGGGAGATTTGGTAGAATGCATGAACAGTTAGCAAATTTCTGCCTGAAGTAAGAAAAAAAGCATCAGAGAAAGGAAGTAACTGGGTTAGACATCAATTGAGACAGCCTCTCACCATGTCAGAGATAAAAAGGAGAGAATAGAAATTGCAGACACTCAACCAATATTTGAGGGCTCTAAGAGCAGAGTGACTCTGGGTTATTCTCTATCCATTCTCTCACGTATAGGGTTCCTAAGGACACGTCCACAAGATCTTTGAGACACCATTAAAAGATCAAACACCCACATCAGCAAAAACTAAGTGGGAGAAATAAAGGTTGAGGGCAAAGAATTCCTGTTCAAGGAAAAAGCAGAACCTCCTCCCCAGCCTTGGGAAAGACATAAATACCCAAGTACAGGAGGTCTATAAAATCCCAGATAGACATGACAGGAAAAGATCCTCAAAACCACAGAAAGTCAAACATCAGAACTACTAGATGCAGCGGGGATAGGAAGGGCAGCAGAATAGAACAGACATTATGATTGCTGTATGTATATAGGTGACTCTCTGACCAGTGTGATTCTGCAATCTGTACAATTAGAAAAATGAGAAAGTATATCCCAATGATTCAAATGTATGAATTGCCAAGATCATTGTAATGTCATGTGTAGCTAATAAAAATTTTTTTTAAAAAAAAACTACTAGATGCAGGAAGAATTCTAAAATATGTAAGAGGAGAGCATCAAGTCACATGTAAGGGCGACCTTATTAGATTAAGCATATTTCTCAGCAGAACCCCTACAGGCCAGGAGGGCATGGAATGATGTATTTCAAGTTCTGAAAACCAACAAAACCCCTGCCACCCAAGATTACAATTCTCAGAAGGCTATCCTTTAAAATCAAAAAAGAATTAAAGACCTACCTAGATAAGCAGAAATTAATGGAAATTGTGACTCCAGATCAGTCTTATAAAGATAGTTAAGGGAGTCCTACATTCAGAAGTGGGAAAAAAAAGAGATAACTATTATGATAGCTTGAGAAAGCATAAATCCTATAAGAAGAGTAGAAACAAGGAAAGAATCAAACGTTATCAATGCAATGAGCCATTAAACCACAAAGATAATAAGAGGAAAAAATTTTCAAAGTAACTAGAATAAAATCAATAGGATGATAGGAACAAGTCAATACCTTTAATTCATATATCTGAATGTAAATGTTAAAAGACCCAAGCTGGCTGAATGAGTTACAAAACAAAGCCCAACAATATGCTGTCTACCACCTCACCAAACAAACTGAAAGTCAAAAGTTATAAAAATGATATTTCAAGCAAATGGAAACCTAAAGAAAATAGGAGTAGTTATGCTTCTATCTGAAAAAAAAAAATAGACTAAGAAAATTAAGAAGCATCAAAGAAGGTCACTATATAATGATCAAGGAATTCAGTAGTTGGAAAAAAATAATCATTATGAACCCAGTGCACCTAATGTCATAGAATTTGATTATATAAAATAAACTCTTTTACCCCTGAAGGGAAAGATAGACTTCAGTGCAATAATAGTGGGGATTTTTAATACTCTTATCACCAGTGAATATAACAGCAAATCAAAATTAAAAGTTAAACTACACAATAGATCAAATGAACTTAATATAAAGCATTCCATCCAATAGCTGCAGAATACACACTCTGCATATTTAATCAGTGCATGGAATTTTCCCTAGAATTGTTGATGCATAGGCCACAAAATATGTCTTAATGTTTTTTAAAATAAAAATATTTTTCTGATCACAATGGAAAGAAACTAGAAATCAACAGTAAGAAAAGCCTTAGAAATTATACAAATACATGGAACAACACGTTTGAAAGAACAGTAGATCTTTGGGAAATTTTTAAAAATTCCTTGAACAAATGAAAAGGAAACAACATACCCAAGAACTGTGGGATACAGCAAAAGTAGTACTTAGAGATCACTTAATAGAAACTGATGCCTACAAAAGTGTGGGAGATTGGAAGAGAGAATAGATCTAAAATAAATGACCTAATGATGTATCTCAAGGTCTTAGAAAATAAAAAAAAAAAATACGGAAAATTAGTAGAAGGAATATAGTAAAGATCAGAGTAGAAATGAATGAAATAGTCTAAAAGAATAGTACAAAGGATCAATGTAAAAGTTGGTACCTTGAAAAGATAAACTGCAAATCCTTTTCACTGGAAGAGGGGGAGAGACTCAAATGAATTTACAGATTAAAAGGAGACATTACAACTGTTACAGTGGAAATTAAAGGGGATTGTTTGAAAAACTATATGCTAACAAATTAGAAAATCTAGAAGAAATGGACAAATTTCTACACACAAATGCCTATATGATCTACCAAAATAGAACCATTAAAAAAAAACCTTAATAGATCAATAGCAAATAATGAGTTGAATCAGTAATAAAAAGTCAACAAAGAAAAGCCTAGGACCCATAGTTTCACTGTTGAATTTAACAAAACTTTTAAAGAACTAACACCAATACTTCTCATACTATTTCATAGAGTTGAAAGGGAAGCAATTTTTCCAAATTCATTTTACATGGCCAGTATTTCCCCGTTACCAAAACCTTTCAAGACTTCATGTGTGTGTGCGCACACACACACATACACACACACACACACACACACTAGAACATATTTCAATGAATATAAACGCATCAATTCTCAACAAAATACTACCAAATCAAATTCAACAACATAATGGGAGGATTAGACGAATTCTAGATAGGGCAAAGGGGTGGGAGGTGAAAGGAAGGAGCATCATTACCCTAAGTACAGGTATGGAGACATGAATGGTGTGAATATACTTTGAATATAACTAGAGATAGGAAAAATTATGCTCTATGTATATAATATGAATTGAAATGCATTCTGCTGTCATATATAACGAATTAGAATTTAAAAAAATTCAACAGCATATCAAAAAGATTGTACACCACAATCAAATCGGTTTCATTGCAGGTTGCAAGTATGGTTCAATATACCCAAATTAATAAACATCAAAAATAGAACTAAGGATAAAAATCATGATAATATCAATAGGTGTAGATAAATCATTTGATAAAATTCAACACTCTTCATGATAAAAGTATTGAACAAATTAGATATAGGGCAATCATATCTCACATAATAAAGCCTACATATTCCATATCCATAGCCAACGTCATACTGAATAGAGACAAATTGAAAGCATTTGATCTAAGACCAAGAACAAGAAAAGGACAACTCTCACCATTCTTATTCAAAATATTACTTGAAATCTTAGCCAGAATAATTATGTAAGAAATAAAAGGCATGCAGAGAGGAGAAGAGGAAGTAAAATTATCCCTATTTGCAAATTATTGTAGATACACAACAACTTAAAGACTCTAGGAAAAGAGAATTAGGGCTGATAAACAAATTTGTTAACAGTAGCAGTCTACAAAATCACCATACAAAAATGAGTTACTTTTCTATACACCAATATTAAACTTACTGGGTAAAAAAATGAAAGCAATTTTTTAAACAATAGCCAAAAATAAAACACCTAGGAAAACAATTAAGGAAGCAAAAGACCTTTACAATAAAAATATGAAGTGCTGAATAAAGACATTGAAGAAGTTACTAGAAAATGGAAAGAATTCCCATGTTCATGGATGGGAAGAATAAACATTGTGAAAATGTCCATTCAACCTAAAACACTCTAGAGATTCAGTGAAATCTCCATGAAAATACCAATGACATTCTTAACAGAATTAGAAAAACATAATCCTAAAATTCAGATAGAATCACAAAAGATCCCAAAGAGAAAGCGATCTAGCAAAAAAAGCAAAGATGGAGACAAAAAACATGTGATTTCAAGATATATCCACCTGGTATTATCATTAAAAAAACAAATACAAATTAAGCCACACATCTTTAGCCATCTGATTCTCAACAAGTTGCCAAAAGGGAGAAAAGTCAGCCTCTTTAACAAATGGTGCTAGGAAAACTGGACATCTACATGCAAAAGTTTGAAATTTGATCCTGTCATCCGAAAGAAAGAAAGAAAGAAAAAGAAAGAAAGAAAGAAAGAAAGAAAGAAAGAAAGAAAGAAAGAAAGAAAGAAAGAAAGAAAAAAAGAAAGAAAGAAAAGGAAGGAAGAAAAGGGAAAAAATCAATTCAAAATTGGTCAAATAAGACCTAAAACTCTGAAACTGCAAGAGAAAAAAATAAGGAAAACACTTCAAGATAATGGTACTAGCAATGATTTTCTAAATAGGATTCTAAAAGCATAGGAAACAGAACAAAAAGTGACAAATGGGAATACATGAAACTAAAAAAAAATTCTGTTAAACAACAACAAATCATCAGAGAGAAGACACAACCTACTGAATGGAAAAACTTATTTGCCAGCAATTCATCTGACAAAGGGTTACTACCCACAATGTATGAAGAATTCAAACAATTTAGGAAATAAGTACTCCAATTAAAGATGGTAAATAATCTAAATAGTCCTCCAAAGAAATACTAATGGCCAGTAAATATATTTTGAAATGCTCAATGTCATCAGCCATCTGGGAAATGCAAATAAAAACTATAATGACATACCATCTCACTATAGTTAGAATGGCTATTATCAAAAAACAAAGAAAATCCATTTTTGTGAGGAAAAAATGATTTATTTATAAACTCTGCATGCCAAGAACTCTATGTCAGTGTCTGCTTGTGGGTGGGTTGCCCTGTAAGCTCTCCTGATGGTTTTCTTCCATGTCTGTGTTCTCTCTCTCACAAGACAGGGGACATGTCTACTGTTGACTGAGGTCACCATTTCATTTTACTTCCTGCCAAAATTGGACACATGATAACTGTGAAGGCCTTACTGACTTAGTGAGTTAAGACCCAAGGAAATAACATGGGATTTGATCTTTTGAAATGAGGTTTTGCTTCAATAAATCTTTTAACGCTGGTTCTCAGTCCTTTTGAGTCTCTGGCTTTTTGTGCAGTTTTAGAAAATATCTGGGATTCCAGAATCTTGTTTTCCTTTGCTATCAGAGGATGATAACCTTACTGCTGTTTCTGTTGTAATTGCTCCAAAGTGTAACTGAAGAACTGAACAATAACGTAAGAGCAAAAAGTAATGCAACAAGATGATACTGATGGCAGGGCTTAAAATTAAAACTATATCCAGAGGGGAAATGTTTTAATGTAAGTCTCTATTCTTTGGGAAGAAAAATGAAAACTGAAATTCATTCACGTGGTTATGTCTTAGAAACAAATACAGACAAAGAAAAATATCAATATCAAATAAATGTAAATATCAAACAAATATATTTGATTTGATATTTAACATTTCTTTTAATTAAATTTAGTACATTAATGTTGATTATTTAAAATTTTGAAAAATACGACTAAGAGGCAAAAACCATAATGTACAATTTTTTGAAAAAGGGTCACACATGTATGATTTATATGCTCCTCTTTTCACTGCTCTTGTTATTTAATGAAGGCCTTTCAAACTGTATTTTTATTTTAAATTGCAGTGTATTCTATTATTCCTTTAGGTAGATCTTCCCTTTTTTGCTAAACATTCCATTATTTCCAATTTTTCTTTAGTAAATAAGGTAATGCATTGAACATCCTTGAGCAATAATTTGTTCACATTTGTTTAAAATATGTGCTTAAGACAGATCCTTTAAATTTGGAATTACTGAGTCATTGGGATGTATATTTTTGCTATTTCCTAGAATGTTTACATTGATTTATACTGCCAACAATACCAAGTGAGTGTTTTTGTTTTGTTTTGTTTTTGCTTTAAGTGCTATTCTGTATAGAAAGCATGGATATTTCTGTGTGCTGCCTCCACAAGACTTCTGTTGTAAATGGCAGTGATATCAGTCTAAGTCAGTATTACTATTTTGTATATAACCTCTGAGTTTTATTTCTCCTTCCTTCCATCTTAGATTCAGACAACATCAGCAAATTCCTGGACAGATTCTCTAATTGAAGTACTATGCTGTTTACCACTGGTAGGTTGCTTCCAAAGACGGCTACTAAGAATCCTTCCTGACACCATGCGTGTGCCACACCTTATCACGTAGGCAAGGAGTCTGTTTCTCCTGCTCTTGGTGTGGCCTAGTGACTGATTTTGACTATTAGAATGCAGAAGTTTTTTTTTAAATAAAAGGAAAATAAATCCTTCTTCAGATAAACAATTTTTTTTTTTTTTTTTTTTTTTTTTTTTGCAAAAGAACTTCACTGCAAGGAATGTTTGAAGAAGCTCTTCAGATTGAAACAATATGATATTAGGTAGAAATTTGAACCTAAACATAGAAGTCAAGCTACCAAATATAGTAAAAATTTTAAAATAAAAAAGAATATAAATTTAAAAATATAAAAATAAAAAATAAAAGACTTCTTATTTTTAAAAATATTAAGATAATTAAAATCAAATGTCCAAAGAAAAGTAGTGATAATGTATTGTAGGATTTAATGCACATAGAAGTAATATGTATCAAAAAATAGCATGAAGAATATGAGGGCCAAAATGGAAAGTACACTATTACAGGTTTTCACACTGACTGTAAAGTGACATACTATTATTCAAAAGTCAACTTAGAATTAAGGATATGAATTAGCAACCCTAGAACATTCACTAAAAAAAGAAAAACATGAAGTATAAGAAATAAACATTGTGGTTATAGCATAGAATGATAAAATCATTTATCTAATAAATCTAAGAGATGGCAAGAAAAGATTCATATGAAATAAAATATAAGTGGGCTGGATGGGGAAAAACTGAATAGATGGCAAATTTCAATCTAATAATAAAAATAAATTATACCATAGCATAAACATTTCAGTTAAAAGGTACGGATAAAAAAAGAAGAAGATACTATTCTATGCTAATCACAAAAAAACCACATCAACTATAAAGATAAGGATAGGTTGAAAGCCAAAGGAGGGGATAAGTAATGTCATGAAAATCTAATCAAAACAAAAGAGTAAGAGAATGATAAGTCATAGACTAGAAAATATTTGCAAAAAAAACATCTAATATAGGACTCTTACACAAGATTTACGAAGAACTCTCAAAATTCAACAATAAGGCAGAGTGGTGCATTCCTGTAACCCTAGTGACTAAGGAGGCTGACACCGTAGGATTGCAATTTGAGGCCAGCTTCAGCAATGTAGTGAAACCCTGTTTCGAGATAACAAAGAAAAAGGGATGAGAATGTAGAACAGTGGTAAGGTGCCCCTGAGTCCAATTCCCAGTACTACACACATGCATAAACCTCAACAATAAGAAAAATGATTTAAAATGGACAAAACCAAAAATTGGAGATACAGTCAAACAGATACAAAAAATCATAACTTATTGAAACAGACTCACAAGCAGAAACCTGCATGGGATCAAATATAGATATGGGAAAATATGAAGTGTAGTGAACAAATTGATGGAGGTGCAGTTTAAAGTGTAGTGAACAATTGATGGAGGTGCAGTTTCAAGCCTGGGAGCTAGAAACCCCAGGGGACCCTATCATAAATATCTTTGTTTATTTCCAGGAGCTCACAAGATTCACACAGTAAGAAATCAGAGGAAAATCCCCTTCTACTTCCAGGAAAGGAAAGCATTTTAAAATTTGCCAAAACAGTCTAATTGCATATAAGACCTGTGCTCACAAGAAGTGATTTTACCAGTGCCTAAACTGATGGGGTTTTATAAGAGTCTAACTGACATGGAAGTAGATAAATACATACAAGCTCCCTGTGGTAAATGGAAGTGCCCAACTTCCACCCTATGCAGTCATCAGTCCCACCTAAGGCAGGCAGGGTGGTGTGGGGTAGAGGTGGGACTGCGCACCTGGTGTAGCACAAAGGACAGTGCCACAGGCTCACCAGATTCTGAGACCTAATTATGGTACTATAGATGATTTCTGCATTACTAAGTGTTTATGTACTGCAGTTTCTTTTACAAAGAACATGATTACAAAAAAAATTACAAAGCAAAGAGGTAGAGTAACCTTTAGAAACAGACCTGGATATGGCAAGGCTGTTGGGAATATACATACTGTATTTTATACCTTCAATTTTTGCGTGTTTTAATTAGTTACACATGACAGTACAATGACCTTGACATATCATACATTTGAATCAGATGGGATATAATTTCTCATTTTTCTGAGTGTACAGGTTGCAGAATCACATTGGTCATGCAGTCATGTATGGGAATATCATGTATTTTAGACAATTGATTAATATTTTAGACATGGATTTCATGGGAAAGGTAAATAACATGGATGAACAGATGGATAAGCAGAGAGATGGAAAATGGAAATTCTTCTAAAAAAAAAAAAAGAAATGTTAGAGATCCAGATGGGGAAAGGACCTCTGATCTTAAGCATATGTCAATAGAAACTTCCAAGATTGGAAAACAAGGTGAGAAAAGACTAGAAGAAAAAAAGATACCAGAACATCTAAGAACTACAGGACTTCTACCAAGTTATAACATATGAGTAATAGAAATACCAGAAAGGGAAGAGAAAAATCAACAGAGGAAATGTTAAGAAGAATAATGACTGTTTTTTTCCTTCAACCTAGATCAGACACAAAATCCCAGACCTAGGAAATTCAGAAAACCTCAAACAAAATAAATTGGCATAATGATATCATTTTAGGTAAAACACCAAAGGCATAATCCATAGAAAAAATAAGATGGACTTCATTAAAATTAAAAACTTCTCTAAAAATTACCCTAAAATTAATATGAAAGCAAACACCTTAATGTAAGATCTGAAACTACTATAGGAAAATGAGAAAAACATTTCAAGATATCAGTAAAAGAAATTATTCCAATATGATCCAACTTTGCCACTCTTAGGTATATACCTGAAGGAATCAAAGTCAGCATGCACTACAGAAACTTGCATATGTCTATTTGTTGTGACACTTTTCATAATAGCCATGCTATGGAATTAATCCAGATGCCCATGAACAGACAAATAAAAATTATGTGAGATACACACACACACACACACACACACACATATATATATATATATATATGTATTGAGTAACCATAATTCTCATTTATTACTGAAGGGGGTGAAAAATGGTACAACTTTGAAAGGTTTTCATAAAACTACACTCTAGTGTGCTTTGTGTGCTTGGTGGTGCTGATATTCAAACTCAAGGCATTGCACATGCTAGACAAGTGCTCAACCATTGAGCTACAGCCCCAGCCCCACTAAATACATTCAAATACATATGATCCAGCAATTTTAATCCTGGATATTTCCCCAAATAAAAATATCTCTAAACACACACACACACACACACACACACACACACACACACACACACCCCTGTACAAAGATGTTACCAGTTTTATTTGTAATTGCCAAACTTTAGAAGTAACCAAAATGTCCTTAAATAAGTAAATGGACATATGAACTGTGGTACATCCACACAGTGAAATATCACTCAATGTTAACAGGGGAAAGAGATGATGGGCTGGAGCACAGAGGATCCAGGGGCAGTGAAATACTCTATATAACAGTATAATGATGGGTACATGTCATTCCAAGTTTGTCCAAGTCTGCAAGATGTACACTACCAATACAATACCAAGAGTAGAGCCTGATGTAAACTGTCCCTCTGCATCCCTCCTCCCAAATCCCTAGCAACCACTGATATTTTTACTGTCTCCATAGTTTTGTCTTATCTAGAATGCCATACTGATAGAACTTACAGTATGTAGACTTTTTAGTTTAGATCCTTTCATTTAGTAATATGCATTTAAGTTTCTTCCTTGTGTTTTCATCGTTTGATAGGTCATTTCTTTTTAGCACTGAATACTATTCTATTGTCTGTATGAGCCAGTATATTCCTATATAGTAAAACTCCAGCCAATTTGTTTCACTATAAATCACTTAAACCCTTTTTGTAAGAAATAATGCCAAATGCACACAAACTCTTGGCACTGTAGTAGTTATACACACATCATATATATATACACGCACACACACACATATGTCTATATATGTGTGTGTGTATATATACATATACATATATATGTCTATATATACATATATATTTGATAGTATGTATTTTTTATAAAGGAGTTCTGCTTTTAATATATAATTATGGATCAAAATATGACTCAAAGGAGTAAATGTTTGTACCATCTTCTGGTCTCCAGGAACATTATTTGATTGTATAGTTAAAGATATTTTTGAAAATCTGTCTTTAGTTCTTCCCCCATATTCTACTATAAAATTTAGACATACAGTTAAGTGGATACATATTTTCTATTCAAATGAATTGGTAATTTTAAATATAAAAAGAAGCAAAGTTAAAGTGTGACATGATAATAGTTATATGTGTTTATATAAAATATGAGACTCCAATTAACATTTGTGTTTGCCACATGAGGTTACATACTCTTGGCGGGACACTGAGAAGGACCACATATTCCCACGTCTCTGCTGTTAATGATGCTTCTATAGAAAATCTTGGGAAGCACTGTAATAGTTAAGCACATTATTCTACTGCAAGTGTTTAGTGTTCCACTCTGCAGTGAAGGATCATGCCAGCACACATGCCCAGAAGAACACTGGATCTAATTGCTTTTTCTGAAGTTTCCATTAGTGCATTTGTTCTATTTGCTTTCTGTAGTTCCAGGCTTTGGGTGATTTCTGCAGGGTTTTGTCTGGAGTCATTTTTGTAGCAATGGACATGTCCTGTAGAAGATCTGCTCTTTCTTTGCCTCTTTTAACATTTCCCAGCATCATTCCTGATTTAAGACCAGAGAGCAGCATTTCAAAGAAGTCAGTTGTCTTGTTCAAGGTCATAGTCCCAAGTCACCAGCGTAGTTATTATTACAAAGCTGGATTCTGAATGCCCAGGGGAATGACTCTGCCACCAACTAGTTTCTGAGCTTCGGTGGGAGCGCAAGTCCCAGTCTTAGGTGTGTGAGTGGGTGACTGGGGAAGTATTTTAACCAATTTACACCTTGGAGTCCTCATGTGTAAAATGGGAAGAACATGAACTACATCACTAGTTTTCCAGCTGATGCAGCATCTCAATGTCTTCCACTAGGAACTAGGGAATAAGGGGTTTCTAGGCCAGATGAAGGTGTAAACTCAATAGTGATCCTTTTTGGGAAGAACTAAACAACCCAAGAAACATTCTCTGAGGGTGTTCAGTTTACTTCATAGGTTGTTTTCACTTTTTTTTCTCTTTGCAAAATATTTTTCAGAATTAACAAAAGTTACTCAGTTCTCAATTGGCCTGTATCCAAATTTAATTTTTAAGACCAACTGTCTATATATTAAACAAAAAGTTCATCTTCTTAACAGAGGCTTATATTGCCTTCTATATTTAATTTAGTCCAAGACTAATTAAAATGGGCAATTCTTCCTGTACTTGGAAGATTTTCACCTAATATGTAGATCATTTGTAGACTAGTCTCTGGAATCTTTCTCCTCCACTAATGGCATTTTATATGCAGGCCAATTCACATTAATATTTTAAAATGGATGAATTGCTACTTCCCAGAGTAAGAGCAAATCTGTCCATCTCTTAATTATTTTGTTTTTACTATTTAAATCATTCCAATTACTTATTTTTTTCTTCTCTTTCTACTTTTATTTTTTTATTGGTTGTTCACAACATTACAAAGCTCTTGACATATCATATTTCATACATTAGATTCAAGTGGGTTATGAACTGCAAATTTTTACCCCAAATGCAGATTGCAGAATCACGTCTGTTACACATCCACAATTTTACATGATGCCCTATTAGTAACTGTTGTATTCTGCTACCTTTCCTATCCTCTACTATCCCCCCTCTCCTCCCCTCCCATCTTCTCTCTCTAGCCCATCTACTGTAATTTATTACTCTCATTGTTTATTTTCCCATTGCCCTCGCAACCTCTTATATGTAATTTTGTATAGTAATGAGGGTCTCCCTTCACTTCCATGCAATTTCCCTTTTCTCTCCCTTTCCCTCCCATCTCATGTCTCTGTTTAATGTTAATCTTTTTTTCCTGCTCTTCCTCCCTGCTCTGTTCTTAGTTGCTCTCATTATATCAAAGAAGACAGTTGGTATTTGTTTTTTAGGGATTGGCTAGCTTCACTAAGCATAATCTGCTCTAGTGCCATCCATTTCCCTGCAAATTCCATGATTTTGTCATTTTTAGTGCTGCATAATATTCCATGGTGTATAAATGCCACATTTTTTTTATCCATTCATCTATTGAAGGGCATCTGGGTTGGTTCCACAGTCTAGCTATTGTGAATTGTGCTGCTATGGACATCGATGTGGCAGTATCCCTGTAGTACGCTCTTTTAAGGTCTTCAGGGAATAGTCCGAGAAGGGCAATAGCAGGGTCAAATGGTGGTTCCATTCCCAGCTTTCCCAGGAATCTCCATACTGCTTTCCAAATTGGCCGCACCAATTTGCAGTCCCACCAGCAATGTACAAGAGTACCCTTTTCCCCACATCCTCGCCAGCACTTGTTGTTGTTTGACTTCATAATGGCTGCCAATCTTACTGGAGTGAGGTGGTATCTTAGGGTGGTTTTGATTTGCATTTCTCTGACTGCTAGAGATGGTAAGCATTTTTCCATGTACTTGTTGATTGATTGTATGTCCTCCTCTGAGAAGTGTCTGTTCAGGTCCTTGGCCCATTTGTTGATTGGGTTATTTGTTATCTTATTGTCTAATTTTTTGAGTTCTTTGTATACTCTGGATATTAGGGCTCTATCTGAAGTGTGAGGAGTAAAACTTTGTTCCCATGATGTAGGCTCCCTATTTACCTCTCTTATTGTTTTTCTTGCTGAGAAAAAAATTTTTAGTTTAAGTAGGTCCCATTTGTTGATTCTTGTTATTAACTCTTGAGCTATGGGTGTCCTATTAAGGAATTTGGAGACCGACCCCACAATATGTAGATCGGAGCCAACTTTTTCTTCTATCAGACGCAGAGTCTCTGATTTCATATCAAGCTCCTTGATCCATTTTGAGTTAACTTTTGTGCATGGAGAGAGGAGGGGATTCAGTTTCATTTTGTTGCATAAGGATTTCCAGTTTTCCCAACACCATTTGTTGAAGATGCTATCCTTCCTCCATTGCATGCTTTTAGCCACTTTATCAAATATAAGATAGTTGTAACTTTGTGGATTAGTCTCTGTGTCCTCTATTCTATACCATTGGTCCACCCACCTGTTTTGGTACCAGTACCATGCTGTTTTTGTTACTATTGCTCTGTAATATAGTTTGAAATCTGGTATCGCTGTACCGCCTGATTCACACTTCCTGCTTAGAATTGCTTTTGCTATTCTGGGTCTTTTATTTTTCCATATGAATTTCATGATTGCTTTATCTATTTCTACAAGAAATGCCGTTGGGATTTTGATTGGCATTGCATTAAACCTATAGAGAACTTTTGGTAATATCGCCATTTTGATGATGTTAGTTCTGCCTATCCATGAACAGGGTATATTTTTCCATCTTCTAAGATCTTCTTCTACTTCTCTCTTTAGGGTTCTGTAGTTTTCATTGTATAAATCTTTCATGTCTTTTGTTAGGTTGATTCCCAAGTATTTTTTTTTAAGGATATTGTGAATGGAGTGTTTTTCCTCATTTCCGTTTCAGAAGTTTTGTCACTGATATACAGAAATGCCTTTGATTTATGCGTGTTGATTTTATATCCTGCCACTTTGCTGAATTCATTTATTAGTTCTAGTAGTTTTTTTGTAGACTTTTTTGGGTCTTCTAGGTATAGAATCATATCATCCGCAAATAGTGATAATTTAAGTTCTTCTTTACCTATTTTTATGCCTTTAATTTCTTTCATCTGTCTAATTGCTCTGGCCAGTGTTTCGAGAACTATATTGAATAGAAGTGGTGATAGAGGGCATCCCTGTCTTGTTCCAGATTTTAGAGGGAATGCCTTCAGTTTTTCTCCATTTAGGATGATGCTAGCCTGAGGTTTAGCATATATAGCTTTTACAATGTTGAGGTAAGTTCCTGTTATCCCTAGTTTTTCTAATGTTTTGAACATAAAGCGATGCTGTACTTTGTCTAATGCTTTTTCTGCATCTATCGAGATGATCATATGGTTCTTATCTTTGAGTCTATTGATGTGGTGAATAACATTTATTGATTTCCGTATATTGAACCATCCTTGCATCCCAGGGATGAATCCCACTTGATCATGGTGCACAATTTTTTGGATGTGCCTTTGTATCCTATTCGCCAGTATTTTATTGAGGATTTTTGCATCTAGATTCATCAGAGATATTGGTCTGTAGTTTTCTTTCTTTGAGGTGTCTTTGTCTGGTTTCGGAATCAGGGTGATGTTGGCCTCATAGAATGAATTTGGAAGAGCTCCCTCTTTTTTTATTTCCTGAAATAACTTGAAAAGTATTGGTATTAATTCTTCTTTAAAGGTTTTGTAAAACTCCGCTGTATACCCATCCAGTCCTGGGCTTTTCTTGGTTGGTAGTCTTTTGATTGCTTCTTCTATTTCATCCATTGATATTGGTCTGTTCAAATTGTGTGTATCCTCCTGACTCAGTCTGGACAAATCATATGACTTAAGAAATTTATCGATGTCTTCACTATCGTCTATTTTATTGGAATATAGGTTTTCAAAATAATTTCTAATTGTCTTCTGTATTTCTGTAGTATCTGTTGTGATATTGCCTTTTTCATCCCATATGTTAGTAATTTGAGTTCTCTCTCTTCTTCTCTTCGTTAGCATGGCTAAAGGTCTGTCGATCTTATTTATTTTTTCGAAGAACCAACTTTTAGTTTTGTTAATTTTTTCAATAGTTTCTTTTGTTTCAATTTCATTGATTTCCGCTCTGATTTTAATTATTTCTTGCCTTCTGCTACATTTGCTGTTGGTTTGCTCTTCCTTTTCTAGGGCTTTGAGATGAAGTGTGAGCTCATTTATTTGTTGGTTTTTCCTTTTTTTGAGGAATGACCTCCAGGCGATGAATTTCCCTCTTAAAACTGCTTTCATTGTGTCCCATAGATTCCAATATGATGTGTCTGTATTTTCATCTATCTCTAAGAATTTTTTTATTTCCTCCTTTATGTCTTCTGTAACAAATTGATCATTCAGTAACATATTGTTCATTTTCCATGTGATATAGGATTTTTCTTCCTTCTTTTATCATTGATTTCCAGTTTCATTCCATTATGCTCAGATAAAATGCATGGTATTATCTCCACCCCTGTATATTTACTGAGGGTTGCCCTATGGCATAATATATGGTCTATTTTTGAGAAGGATCCATGTGCTGCTGAGAAAAAAGTATATCCACTTGATGATGGTTGATATATTCTATATATGTTAGTTAAGTCTAGGTTGTTGATTGTGATATTGAGTTCTATGGTTTCTTTATTCAACTTTTGTTTGGAGGATCTGTCCAATGGTGAGAGAGGTGTGTTGAAGTCACCCATAATTATTGTGTTGTGGTCTATTTGATTCTTGAACTTGAGGAGAATTTGTTTTATGAATGTCGCAGCACCATTATTTGGTGCATAAATATTGATAATTGTTATGTCTTGTTGGTGAATGGTTCCTTTTAACAGTATATAATGTCCTTCCTTATCCCTTTTGATATACTTAGTCTTGAAGTCGATTTTATTTGATATGAGGATGGCCACCCCTGCTTGCTTACAAGGACCGTGTGCGTGGTATATTTTTTCCCTACCTTTCACCTTTAGCCTGTGTATGTCTTTTCCAATCAGATGTGTCTCCTGGAGGCAACATATTGTTGGATTTGTTTATTTAATCCATGATACCAGCCTATGTCGCTTTATTGGAGAGTTTAAGCCATTAACATTCAGAGTTACTATTGATATATGGTTTGTACTTCCTGCCATGTTTGATTATTTATCTTTTTTTTTTCTAATTTTGTTTGTTTCTCCATGATTAGCTTTCCTCTCATCCTCTGTCTTTACCGAGGCACTTCCCACTGATGGTTTTGGTTATTGTTTTTCATTTCTTCCTTGTGTAGTGTTTTGCTCAAAATGCTTTGCAATGCTGGTTTTCTGGCTGCAAATCCTTTTAACTTTTGTTTATCATGAAAGATTTTTATTTCGTTGTCATACCTGAAGCTTCATTTTGCTGGATACACAATTCTTGGTTGGCATCCATTGTCTTTCAGTGTTTGAAATACGTTGTTCCAGGATTTTCTTGCTTTCAGCATCTGTGATGAAAAATCCGTTGTTAACCTTATTGGTTTACCCCTGAATGTAATCTGCCTCCTTTCTCTTGTAGCTTTTAATATTTTCTCTTTGTTCTGTATATTGGATGTCTTCATAACAATGTGTCTTGGCGTTGGTCTACTGTGATTTTGTGTGCTTGGTGTCCTGTGTGCATCTACAATTTATATATTCGTTTCCTTTTTTATTTCTGGAATGTTTTCTGTAATTATTTCATTCATCAGATTACTCATTCCCTTGGTTTGAAACTCTGTGCCTTCCTCTATCCCGATGACTCTTAAATTTGGTTTTTTTTGTTATCCCATATCTCTAGGATGTTTTTCTCATGATTTTTTACCAGTCTTTCTGAGTTGGCTAGACTCTCTTCAAGATGATATATTTTGTCTTCAATATCTGACGTTCTGGCTTCTACTTGCTCCACTCTGTTAGTGATACTCTCAATTGAGTTTTTAATTTGGTTTATAGTTTACTTCATTTCTAGAATTATTGTTTGATTTTTTTATAATCTCTATCTCCTGATAAAGATGCTTAACTTCTTCTTTTATCTGTTTATGTAATTCATTCTCAATGTATTCTTTCACTGTTTGAATTTGCTGTCTCATATCCTCTTTAAGGTTCCATTCCATCTGTCTAAGGTGTTCCTTGAGTTCCTTATGTGACCATTTTTCTGATGGCTCTAGGTCCTCCTGAATATTTAGGCTGTCCTGCATTGTTTGTACTCCTTTTCTTCCTTGCTTTTTCATGCTGCTCATGTTACTTCTTGTTCTGTTTGACTGCTGAGTTACTGTTTACTCCTATAAATTTATTTGATGCTTGGGAGGAAAGGTATTAGAAGGGAAGGGAAGAAGTCACTAAAGAGAATGAGAGTAAGCAGATAGAATTCAAGGAAGGGGGAATAAGAGAATTGAAAAGAAATGAAAAGACAAATAATAATTAAAAAATGAAAATTAAAATTAATAATATAAAAATAAAAAATAAAATAAAATAATAAAAAAATTTTAAAAATTTTTTAAAAATTAAAAAAAAATTACAAAATAACAACAAAAAAATTAAAATGAAAAAAAACCCAAATAAAAAAAAAAGAAAAAAAAATTAATAAATGCAGTCTTAGAGTTTGATTAACTTCTCTTCCAGTAGGTGGAGCTGTGCCCACTGGGCCAAGCTTCTCCTCTCAATAGGCGGGAACCAATCACTGTGCAGCAGCTCCTCCTCCCAGACCGGGCGGGTCTCCAATCCTGGGTGCCTAGGGCCTTCTCTGTGTCTAGTCACTTCCCCTCTTTTCCTCAAGCCAGGCCCTGCTCACCTGTGACGCTCACCACAATACTGGCTACATGCCAGGTCTGCTGCTCCTGGGAGCCCTGTTTTCATGAACGCCTGGGCACACTCTCCCTGTTTGCCATTCCCTCAGACCCTAAGTTTGTAGAGCTTGGGGCTGAGAACCCTCAGCGAATTTGCTTGCCCTCCAGTAGCCATGCCCCTGGTAGCTGGTGCAAGAGACCTCAGTTTTCAGCACTGGTGGGAGCGGTAGCCGGGAGTTCCGCGCCGGAGTCCCGCGTCACTCCTGATTCCCTTGGTCTGGCTATTGCGCTCACGGGAGAGCTGGGAGGGGCCCTTAAGGTTTCCCCACTGTGTGGAGAGGGAAGGCTAGGGGATTTCACAGCTGTGGCCGCTGGTTTCAATGAAGTTATCTCCTCCGCCGCGTTTTGGTGACGTCAGTTCTCTGCCATGGTGGTATCCCATGCAAATGGTGACAGATCGTTCCCTTTGCCAGGTGACCAATGCAATGGGTGGGTCCTGACTGTCTCTCCCAAGCCCCGTTTCAATCCTGTGGCCACTGCCTATGCAGGTTCGGTTGGCATTTACTTCGGTAGGATCAGAAGGGCCGACCAGTTGTTTCGGCGGGATCGTTAGTGCTGAGTCATAGCGGTTTGGCTGCGAGAAGCAGGCGAACGAGAGCTTGAATGCAGCCGATCCCGGCTCGGTGTGTGTACTGAGAGGCCCGGACTGTTCGCCCCAGATCCACGTCAGCTCAGCATTGCCTAGTGATCCATCTAATCCTTTGTTGTCTTTTTGGTCCTCGCATCCATTTCCTGGCTTTCAGGGTTCTCAGCGTTCTCCCTGTGGTTTGTTTTCAGCTTCAGCATAGCACAGAGACCTGGGCTCTGGATGCAGGACAGAGCCTACAAAAAGATTGGAAAAATCCCAATTACTTATAATACATGTCAAATGCAAATTTTTCAGAACTTAAGGGGAAAATTAATGATTAATATTATTTCATATATAATCTCCAAGTCTTAGACACTATTTTAAAGAAAAGGATCCATGAAACACTTTTACAAATATTTAAACGTTACATGCTGTGTAGTGCACTCATATTATTAAAAACATCATTAACAAAATATACTACAGGACAATGACTAGGACATTATCATATATTTTCATCAATAATTAATACCAAAGTATTCATGCCGGGATTCAAAGTTAATGTGGAGATGTCTAAAATAATAGAATTTTTATGTAGATAAGTTCCACTGATGGATTCCATTGAACCAACTGCCTGTTAGAGCCGATTGTATAGTTCAGAAAACAGGTTCAAAAAGGCAATTTACAAGGTCATCTAGAAATATACTGGTTGGTACAAGGCAAGATCCAGGAATATGTTTTTGCTTCAAAGAAATCATGAGAATGAGTAAAAATGATCTGGGGCTTTTGTGTTGCTTAATAGCTGTGGGAAGAACAACTCAACCTCTGTCAGCTTTGGTTTCCAATCACAATAAAGTATATAATTATCACTACCCTATGGCATTGTTGCGAAGATCATTTGAAGTGATTGTGTGTGAAAGCAGCCTATAAGTACAGTGCTGTCACTCATGGAATACTAATGTGCATTTTGTTCTCTAAGAAGGAGCTGTCACTAATGAGGTCTGCAAGAAGCTGGAATGTTATGGTGCCCCTATCAGGGAGCACTTTACTTCTTACCAAGATTAAAAATGACGGATACAGATATCCCCTTGGTTCCTTGGATTGCCTTAAAAACAGGAAATTGGTTGTTCCAAATCAATACTTACTCTAGCTCTAACTATAACTTTAACAGCTGTTTCATCTATCCTAAATAGAACTAGCTACACCACTGAAATCTGAGCATATTCCATGTGACTGACAGCTTTTTCCTGAAGCTATAACTGAGCCTGTTGGATAAAGGTTAATTGCTAACTGTGGAGTGCTAATGATACCACATTGATGAAATTACAGGATCACTGATAGAGAAAAGGCTGCTAACGCACTGGAAGCTAGGGGAAGCTCTAAATAATAGTTATTGATTTGTTTCTCTGAAGGCCACTAAGTAGCACAAATGAATCAGAAGAACAAAAATTATCCACAGAGTTTCCATTCATTTATAATTCATTTCTTAGCTTCCAATTTTCTACCTGCCAATAACAAATTATAATTTTAATAATTATGTGCCTCAGAATAAGTAGTTTATGCCTTAAAGAAAGAAATACTGCAAATTATTCTTTAATTCCCTAATATTGAACTGAATCTACTTTTACACATGGTGGTAGTAGTATTGGGGATTGAACCAGAGGTGATCTACTACTGAGCTATACCCCCAGCTCTTCTCATTTTCACAGAGACAGGGTCTCCCTAAGTTACTGGGGCTGAACTTGAACTTGGTACCTGCCTGCCTCAGCCTTCTGAGTCACTGAGATGACAGGTGTGCAGTACCACGCTCAGCTAATCCTCTGTTAAGGGTGAGTATAGTAAACAGGCAGCATTTCTCGAACCTCATCATGACTTAAAGATAAATGAGGGGCCAGAAGAGAGGTGGATTGAAAGTACCTATAAAAAGTCACCTTCACAAAATGCCCCATTATCCAAATTCCCAAGTTAAACTTCACTCTTGCTCAAATTTGGCTTTGAAATTTATCTCCATGGTTTGCCCTCTCTGTCAGTAGAATGAGCCCCCCGCTCCACTCAGCTGCTGCTTTCCTCCAATGCTATGCCCTTCACTATTAGCACACAGGGACCAAGAACCTCAGACTAGGCTCTTATTAAATTAAACACACAGTGTCGTGTAATTATGTTCACTCTAGGAGGTTGGTATTATTATCCACATTTGATAGCTGAGGCAACTGGAGGTTAATAAGCTCTCAAGTTCAGAGTTGGTCATGTCAGAACTGGAAGGGAAGTTCTTCATCCGTGAAGGCGCCCACAGTTTAGAAAACATTCATCCTTTCCACTTACCCAGCTTTTCATCAGGGATCCCAGATTTTTAAACCCACACATTAAGTTTTCTATTAAATTTGTTTAGGTCAACTGAGAGATCCCAACCAAGTCCCCTGTCTGTGATTTTAGTAAATTTTTAAATGACAAAGTGTTTATCTCATAACACTGACATCAAGTGTCTGTCTGGTTATTCCACACCAAATAACTTTCCAGTTCTCTGCAGATACCAACTAAGTATCTTACAATTTAGTTTAATTTGGATTCTGACCATGTAGAGTTTGGGCAGACCCAAGACTCAGCCCATGAATCGCCATTTCAGATGCCCATGGTGAGTAGTGAGTTTCCAATTCATCCACACAACATGGCTACCAATCAGGGGTGTCCACAAACCCCTCCTCAGTTTCAAAAATTTGCTGACAACTCACAAACCTCAAAGAAACATTTTACCTACTATTCAATCTATTATGAATGACCTAAATGAATAACAAGCTGAAGAGATTCAGAGGGAAAGGTATGAATGTGCCTTGAACACAGAAGCTCTGTCCCATGGATGCAGGGAACGCCATCTTCCTAGAATGTAGATGTGAATCCCTTCATTTAGGATTTTTATGGTGGTGACTGGTTAAACCACTGGCCATTGGTGATTAATTCAATCTCCAACCCTTCTCCCCAAAGAATGGAAGATAGGGCCAAAAGTTCCACTCCTCTAATCACATGGTAATTCCCCTGAGAAACTGTCTTCCAAGTGTCAACCCATTAACAACAACTCAGATGTAGTTGAAAAAGGCTGATTGTGAATAGCAAAATATGTTCCTGTCACCCTTATCACAGAGTAAGTTACAAGAGTTTTAGAAGCTCTATGCCAGGAACCAGAGAAAAGACCAAATACTTATTTCTTACAATGACGCATTTTAGATTTTTTTTTTTAATTAGTAGACCCATCATCTTAAGGTTGGTATAAATTTGGATGGTATATTGCCAAAGTGTGCTCATTTGCACCCAGAAAAACACCAAAGAATAAGAGAGGAAAGTGCAATGATTGGTCAGCTCAAAGAGAAATAGATAATTAGAATTTAGGGGAATTGAGGTAGTCTTCAAAGAGTGAAACTTAAGCTGAAATCTTAAACTCTTTAATCACATACACACATGCTTTAAGTGATCCAAATCAATTTTGTAGTCTGATTTCTATGCTCTAAGATTTAACAACACCAGCAATTACTGCACTAATAAAAGTTTGGGAAAAAATTATGTGACTATTCCAAATAAATTAAAAGTCTATGACAGATCAATTAAAAGGACAATGTAACATAAAGCCAAACTTCAATTTATTTTAGATCTGTGACTTCATTGCTTTGTAATCAGGGGTGGTCTATGGCAATAACTGGATCAGAAAGAATAGAAAACAAAAGATGGCATTTTTAAGTCTCAGGCATTTCATAACAGAACTTTGGCATAATGAAATTATAAAAGTAGATGATTGCGTCTAGATGCACAACTGTGACAGTTGCATTAATGAATTCTTTAGTGACTGTTTATAAGCATTCTCCTCCAGCTGTCCTCAGTTCATCATAGCACTAGTGAGAAGAAAATAATTGCTGCAGTCATAAAAACAGAATTCCCAAGCTAGGTGGGACTTTATTTTTAGTCTAGCTTAATGTCATTCTAGTACATTAAGAAGGACACAAAGGTCCAATGAAGCTAAGTGATGGCACAAGATGCCAAAGTCAATTAGCGGCTGTGCCTGGACTGCAGTTAACATCTTCTATCTCCTAATTCACTTCTCTTCCAGCTCCCCCCTCGTTTTCTTCATCATTCATGCTTTCTTGTAGTTTGGTACAGGCAGCAGAACTTTGTCATTCCTATCTTCCCCTGGTGATCATCTAAGAAAATGTGCCAGGAGCACACAGAGGAGAAAAATTCTCCTTTTACCATGGATCAATTTTGTTCACTTTTATTTTGATATTTTATTGTCAATTTGTAGCAAGAACTTAAACTCTTCACTTTTGCCTGCAAATGTGCAATGGGTAACTAAAAGCAGGATTAAAATTGGCATCCCTGCCTCCATTTTGCGTGTGTTTCCAGTGACACCTTGGACCCCAGGAACAACAGGATTGATTGATAAACATCTCATATTAAACCAAAACTACCCTTCAACATAAAAAGATTTGCATCTCTATAAATTCAGCAATAAATAAATAAATAAATAGATAAATAAATAAATAAAGCTCACATGGACTTTCGAATGGCTGAACAGAGAAAAGAGGTCCTAAATCTCCTCTGATTTTACACTTCATAATTTCACTCTGAAGGATATAAGATGAGATAGAAGTAGGAGCAAGCTGAGGGTGATAACTAGCACATGAGATACTGCTCAGATAGACCATACCTGGCCAAGAGCTCTGCTCTGACAATTATGCAAACCCTCCAGCTATACAAACTCCCAATCCTTGCCCTCATTCCCTTTTCTATAGAACCCCGAAGTCATTGTCAGCTCCTCGAAGTCAGGCTACATGAATTAAAGTTCCTTTTCTGCTTGTTATCATCACATTTTCCATTTAGTTTGGGGGCAAGTGGCTGGACCTGACTTGTTGGACCCCCAGAATCAGGCCTCTGGCCTAAGGACTTTGGTAAATAAATTCTTTACCCTAAACCACATCTCTTTCAAAATATTCTCTGCTGCAGAAATATGAAGATCCTTCTAGTGAGTTTCCATAGAAACAGTTTCTGAAAACAAAAACATATAGCTCAGTTTGGACTGTAGGTCTATATGTACCCTCCAACTTCTTGCTGGGGTGTTTGGCTCTCTGAGAGCTGTTGCAAATGCTCTTTTTCAGGATCTCGAGTGCTAGTTATCACCCTCAGCTTGCTCCTACATTCTTCAGAGTGGAATTATAAAGTATGCAATCAGGAGATTTAGGGCCAATTTTCTATGCCCAGCAATGCAGAAGCTCTTATGAGCTTTATCTTATTTTGCTGAACTTATACAGATGAACTTCTTGAAATTTCATGTCATTTTTCCCTAGTTAAAAAAAAAAAATCTTTTAGGGGTTAGCCACCACTGAGAATTTCTGAGTTACCTTGGGTCACCATGGTATTCCCTTTACTGTCCCTAGAGACAGCAAGATACTTGTTAGAAAACCAAAGTCCTGGACCCCACCCAGGTCCACCAAATCAAAACCTGCATATTTATCAAGTTTCCAAGTGACTTTAATGTACATTAAATTTTGAGGCCCTCTGCTCCAAAGATAAAAAGTGGAGAACTGGTGCAAATTCTACTGGTAGCAGATGCTCTAATGTCTTTCTACTCAACACAGGGTCCACAAAGAGCCTCAGCGCCACCTGTGAGCTCATCAGAAATTCAGAACCCCCACTGTCAAACTGGAGACATAGCATCTGCATTTTAACAAGATTCCCTGGTGACACTTTGTGGAATAAAAATTGAGAGGCACTGCTCTAAAAGTGGCATGAATTCCATAGTGAAGGCCAAACTAATTTCTCTTGCTTGAATCACTTGGGTAATTGCCACTATTTCCCCTTGTCTTTTGTAAGATAGAGCATTAGGCAAAAGCCATCTTTGATAGAAAGATTTCAAGAGATGCCATATTCCCCAGAGCTGCCCTGAACAATTCTTGTTTTGAAGGCAAATTCTCTCAGCACCCCTCACAAAGAAGACAGCCTCCGGGTACTACTGACAACTATTCCAGGAAAGCAAGCTTACCTCAGGAAAGGCCATGAAATAACCTCCTTACCCCAAAATCCTTGAGTCCCTCGAAGGTTGATGATGTGTAAAGCCCCACTGGTACATTTATTTGGCTGTTTAATTCATTAAAAATCCTGAGTGAAGTCTGAGTAGGAATCCCACCTAAGAAGGTCATAAATAGATCTCATTGGCAGCACAGCTTTCTAAGACTAGACTCTCCTCCTGTTAAATTACAATTTCACTTTATTCTTAATAAAATTCATCATTAGCCAACTTAGCTTTGTTTCCTTTTAAACCCACCTGTTTTCTATGGTTAAAGGGAAATCCCATATTCCAAACTCCTAGGGGCAAACTATTACTGCTTCTTTATATTTGTAGCTTCAGGACCTAACACAAAATTTGGCAGTATGATTCATGCTAAGAGAAACTGAACTTAAAAGATTTCTGACCTAATTAATTGGTTTTCTTGTGAGGCCTTGAGAAAATCATTTAACCTCTCTGAGCCCTTGTTTCTTTATGAAAGGAAAAGAATGCCCCACACAAACTGTTGTCAGGGCTTTATCTTATGCTTTTTTAAGATAAAAGGAGAACTTTTCGAGAATACTTTTAAAACTGTGAACTGTTTTACAAAAATTTTTCCACAGTACTGAGGATCAAACCCAGGGTCTTGGGCATGATAGGTTTGTGCTCTATCACTAAGTCATATCCTCAACCCCTGACAAATGTTATTGTTTGGTGCCAAATTGATGAGATTCAACTCTTTGCCTACAGAATTCTGTTCTTTTTCAAAAGTTCCTGGACCCTCTGCTTTTCTCCCTCTTCTGATCTGCTAATGGTGATATCATCAGTAGCATTAGATCTAACACTAAGGGCTGTGGTGCCCCCTTGCAGATACCACCCTGTACCCTCAATTTTCCCTCCTTTATCTTTCATCTTCCAGCCAGGCTTCTGTAACGCAACACCGCTTATGCCAATGCAGTCACTGACAGTATATTTTGCAAATGAGCTCCTTTGGGATGCAAGATCAGATATTTCCCTGAAGTCTAGACACATTCCAGGGAGCCTAACTCTGCTCATTATTTATGCATGGGCTTGCCATTTAGTCACCCCAGGTCTTTATGATAAAAGCTTGCTCTCCCCTCCCCAGATGGTATAGATTAACAAATCAGAGAAATCCCTGACACTGGCATAGTGCTCTGCATTTTGTACTGGTCTGTAGCAGGCAAGATCTCATTTTGATTTTCATGAAAACCCCATGAGATCTACAGGGTAGCATGTTTGAACCCATTATGTAAACCTCGAAACAACTCACCCCAATGTCACCATCTAATATGACAGTGATAGATTCAATCCAAATCTCCACGCTCTGAACATGATCCAAGATGTCTTAGAACATGAATGAAGGCCAGGGTGAATTGCAAAGCCTAAAGTGGGGTGTAAAGTAGGAATCCCTACCCCCTCAGTATCAAGTCATCCCACAAATACATGACTATACAATGACTTTCCTCTGAGCTCCCCAAGTGGTACTTTTATGTTTTCAACTTTTATGCTTATTTTATTTTGGTATCTCTTTTATGTAATGCATTTTCTGGGCTACTATAACAAAATACCTGAAACTGAGTAATTTTATAAAGAATAGAAATTCACTTTCTTATCTGGAGGTGTAGAAATTCAAGACCAAGACAAGGCAGGTGTGGTTGTCTGGTTAGGGCGGCTTTCTGCTTTCAAGGTGAGGCCCTGCTGCCATATCTTCACATGGCAGAAAAGCAGGAGCTTCCCAACACTATGAGAAGCCTCTTTTATAAGGGCCTTTATTTCATTGGCCAGAAAGAAGCTCAATCATCTCTTCAGGCCTCACCTCTAAATACTATTACATGGGCAACACACGACTTTTGGAGAGGAACCATTTGAATGTATCTTTCTTCGATCGTTTCCTGAACTCCTAAAGGTAAAGTAATATCACTTCTTTATATTTATATCTTTAGAACGTAACACAGTATTTAGCCCTGAGTTTCACACTATAAATATCTGCTCAATGAATTTCAAGAATTCATGAGTATGCATGAAATGAAAACATTATGTGTTATGTTTTCTGTGTTCCAATATATGAAGCCTGTCTTAGTTCAGGATGCTCCCTGGCGGGTCTGGAGCCCTAATCAGATCATGCGTCAATGTGCCCTCCTGTCCCTGGAGGCTGGGCAGCCATGGGAGTGGATCTGGAACTAGGGGTGAGGTCCTTCCTGCTCCCAGCCAAGCAAGGCTGTCTCAAGTGTCCCTGAGAGGAGGCCATGCCATGGGCTGAATGGCTTAAAAAACAGAAATTATTTATCACAATGCAGGAGGATGGGAAGTCTGAGATCAGGGTTCCTGCAGGGTTGGGCTCTGATAAGGATCTTCTTCCTGGTTTTCTCACATGATAGAGTGAAAGGAAGCAAGTGCCCATCTGTCTCTTGTAAGGAAACTAATTGCATTTTGAAATCTCTGCCTTTATGGCCTAATTACCTCCTGAAGTCCCATCTCCAGATGCCATCGTGTAGGGGATTAGATTGTTGCAGGGTAGGGAGCACAAGCCTTCAGTCCATAGTAAAGACCAAGTTAAAAAAATCAATCTAAATCCACTTCATCCATAGTAAAGTTAAACCTGTTGCTTTAACAGTAAATGTCACCCAATCTTTAGAAAGGGCATCTGTTATCTAGATATAGGTATACATCTAGATAATGGATAGCATAGAGGATAAGATAGATGGACCCAGACTACTTGTATTTAAATACTGGCTCAACTAACTAACTGGGTATCCTTGAATGTTACCTTGCCTTTCTGTGCTTTGATTTCCTTAGGTATAAAGTGAGGGAAAATGATATTGCTTACCTTTTGGATTCAGGAGAATTAAGTGAATTCATACTTATAGAAAGAGCACTTAAGCACACTGATAAGTATTGATTTTATCATAATTACAACCACCATTTCTCAGTTCATTTTGGTATTAGGGCCAACAACTTCCAAAATTAGTCTCTATTTAATGTTAATATTATATGTCAGAACATACCATGCTATCTCTATGTTCTTATTTCAATGTCATCCAATGATGTCAAGTCATCCCATTATTTCACCCATCTACCAAACATATGTGTTTATTTAGTACATACTGACTGCCTGGCGCTATTCTGGGCTCTAGAATTACAATGTCCAATAGAGGGTGTGGCTACAAAAACTTAAATTTAGATTAATTAAAATTGAATAAAGTAAAAATTCATTTCTTCCATTGCACCAGCTACATTTCAAGTACTGAATCATTACTTATGGCTTGTAGGCACCATATTGATCAGTCTAGCAAAAGAAAAGATACTTCATGGTAGAAAGTTCTGCTGGACAGAGTTACACTATAATACAGGGATAACTTCATGTTTTCATGAAGCTGACATTCTATATGGAAGATAAATAATAAATAAGCCCATAATAATTATGAATTAATATTTTTATAGATAAACACATTCAGTTATTGAAACGTTAGTACAAAGTTTTTGTATATATGTGTGTGCATATATACGTAATTCCACAATGAACTGCAATATAATTAAATTACTAAACTTATAATTGCTGTTCCAAGTATAAGAGTATGTTTATTGTAGAAAATTAAAGAAATATTAAAAAATAAAAAATATATACATTTGTTTTATGAAAGATTCATAAACTCATACTTTCTGATGCTTTTACTTCTTCATTTGTACTTTAAGCAATATAGCATGTTAATCTCAAAAGTACTATTTTCAGTGGCTTCCTAATAGACCCATATGTGAATGTACTATTTTTTATTTTATGTCTACCTCATTTAAATCTAAGGTTTTTGAACTTTTTGTTCTAATATCTAAATATACCTCTGTATATGTAATTGTTTGCCTGCATTTTTATTTCATCTTTATTTTTGGCAAACATTTTCTCTACTTTGTTGAATATCTTGTGATTCTATTTATTTATTTGGATATGCCAAAGTTTTGAAATTCATATGTGGCAAATTTCTTTCATTGCTTTTAAGCTTGCAATACCCCTGTGTGTAGAAGCATGTCTAGCATAATGAATGCTCAGTAAATATTTCATAAGTGAATGGATGAATGAATTAATGAAATATTTCACCCATGCTGCCAAATGATAGCCTCATTCTTTCACCCACAGAGGCAGGTCAGTTCTTCTAGTCATTTGGCTATGACCTGGAACTATAAGAACTTGGGATTAGTATTGAATTTCTGATGGTAACATATTCAGTGTCTAGGGAAATACCACAACATATTGTCTCTCTGATAGAAACCTCTAGCAAAGCCCATGATCCTGCATTCTGTGCACATCCAGTCCCTAGATGAACACTGCAGATATTTTCCATCTCACAGGATCAATGTTTTTTTCATAGTTGTATTTTTTAAAAAAGTGATGCCTTCACTAATTATTTAAGAAGTGTTTAAAACTCACTTCTACTTCATCTCCATTTCTACCTGTCCTCTTCTACACTCTTTCCTTCATTATAATGTGGAGCACACAGGGATGATCAAGAAGAATAATTGAAGGTCAATAGCCTTAGGCACATACAAGAGGGAAAAAAAAGGTTTTCTCTCAAAGTTCTATCACAAAATTTTAGTGATATAATTTGTATTTTGGAATTAAGATGTAATATAGCATATACATGGGCATATAAACTTTGTTTCCACTGAATGTTTATAGAGAATGCAATGTCAGTTCATTAGAACTGCTGTCACTGTCTTATTGGTACCAAACATACTATTCATAATGAGTTGCTCACCATTCTCCAAATACACTACTCCCTCTCCCCCTTTTCCTTTTTTGATGCATTAATTCCATGAACCTGAAATAGTCTCTTTGCTGGACAAATTTCTATTCATCCTTCAAGTTTCAGTGCAAATGTAGCCTGTTCTGTCAAGTTGTCCTTGATTTATTTATGATGAATCAAGCCCCTTATTTCTTCTCATTACCACACTACTTGGTACATATTTATTACTTTCAAAATATTGGATTTTTTAATATCTTTTTAAACTTCAGTTATGCAATTATAACTATCACAGGAAGTTGCAAGATAGTACTAGGGAGTCCCCGAACCATTCATCTATTTTTCCGCAGCATTACATCTTATCAACTAAGTACGTACGATGGTATTGGTGCAATGTGTGTTTGCAGTTCTGTGCTATTTTATCAAGTATGGATTCTGATAACCATCATAAAGTGGCAGGGCCCTTTCATCACCAAAACTACCTCTCACTGCCCATTTTAGTCACACACTCCCACCCACCCCACCATTCGCATCCCTATTCCCTTCTCTCTTACTATGTATTTTCATTTGAGCATGTTATGTAATGCCACTATATCATATGTGACTTCTGAGGCTTTTTTTCACTTGGCATAAGGCTCTTGAAGTATAATTGATATGGTAGGGATTATATCACTCATTTTATTTTTAATTTTCCATTTATTTAATCTTTTCTTCCATTTTAATTTTTCCTGCATTCGTGCAAGTTACTTGAATATTTTCTTGATTTCAATTTTGATTTGTCTACGATGTTTTTATGTATGTCCCTTTGTATAGGCTTTTCAGTGTTTTCTCTAGGCATTACATACATTATATATGTATCTTGTCACAATCGTTTGCTGTCAGAATGAAGTGTAGAAACCTTTACCTCCCTTTGTCTCCCTTTACACTCTCCTGCTTAATATAATTGTCTTAAAATTTCTCCACCTACATTAAGAACATCACCAGACATTGTTCTAATTTGTGCTTCAGTCATCAAATATAATTTAGACAACTGAAGATGTCTACTATACTCACCCACAGCTTTACTCTGTGTTCTTTCTTTCTTCCTAATATTCCAGTGTTTCTTCTGTAAACATTTCCTATTTGCAGAATTTCATTTAGCCACTACTGTAACGTACATTGGCAGAAGCAAATTTTTCTAGCTCTCCTTCACCTGAGAATGTCTTGCTTTCCCCCTTATTCCTCAAAAAACATTTGTCTGGCTATAGAACTCTGGGTTCTTTCATTTAAGCAAAAAGTTGGATTTTTCTTGGTAATTTGTAACTGGGTAATTTTTGGTTTAGTGTTAGATATTTTAGTTTATGTTATAACACTGTGGTTGCTATTTACATCTTCTATTTAGCACACCTCCTCTGAAACCACATCAGTAAAAGAAGGCAAGTGCTGCCTCATTAGTGCCCAATGGGGGATGAAGTCCAGATTCTCCATTTGGCCTTCACTGACACCCCAACAGGGACAAGGTAATGCATTATTGCTCTATTTAGTAGGAGAAATATGGAAAAGCCTATCCATTTTTTCCCAGGAGAAGTCTTAATTTCTTATTTTAATGATACTTACCTCACAGATTTTGGATGCTTTGATGGCAAGAGCAATGTCAAGGACAAAAACCTTCACCCTCAGTTGACATTTGGTTTTGAATGGGTGAATGTGTATCAACATTGCTACAAAGACAAGATGGCATGCTGCTGCACTGATGTATTTCATCAAGGAGAAAAAGAAATTGATAACAGTTAAGAACACTATTGAGCCAAGCACAGTAGCACATGCCTATAATCCTAGTGACTGGGGAAACTGAGGCAAGGGGATTACAAGTTTGAGACCAACCTCAGCAATTTAGTGAGGCCCTAAGGACTTAGCAAGACCCTGTCCTAAAATAAAACATATAAAAAGGGCTGAGGATGAGGCTCAATGCTTAATTACCCCTGGTTCAATCCCCAGTACTGAAATTTTTTAAAAAAGAAAATTATTGATTGCTTACTATTTCTTAGACCTTGCTCAGTATTGTATTTCCATTATCTCATCAGTCCTCACAGTAGCAGGCTTTGGTACTTACTACTAAAATCCCTTCTTTACAAGGAAATGACTTGCTTGGGGTCATAACATTTGTGGCAGTGCTGGCATTTGAACACATGAGAGAATGCACTCCTGGACAAAATAGCTGTAAAAATATCAAAGGCCAACGGTATGTCAGGCATCATGAGAGATGCTAGGAAAAAAAAAATATTAACAGGATGTGCCAGTCCTCAGGGAGCTCACAACAGAATTAAGAAAAGGGAATTTCAATCCATGCTTTTGGGGAGTGAGCTGTTTATGTATTCATATTCAATTTCTTAAGAGATTCTCATAAAAGATTCATTACAAAAATATCTTGTTTTATACATATAGGTAGACTTCAATCTATGAGAGTTATAATTTGACCAGTTTACTTTGCATTGATAAGAATTTCTTTAATATTCTGTTAGAGGAAGTTTAAACATATCCCAAAGTGGAGAGAATGAACCCACATGTCATTATCATCAAACTGCAGTAACATCAGGACCAACTTCACTTCATCTATTCTACCTGCTTCACACATGCACACGAGTGCCCACATAAACACACACACACACACACACACACACACACACACACACACCCTGTTTTGAAGCAAATCCCAGACATGGTATTAACCAATTTCAATTGGCAAGTGTTTTTGTATTTATCTCTGAGAGATAGGAATTCTTCTTTGTAAAAATTACAAACACACTACCTCTATTATAGCTTAAAGGTTTTAAATCTCCTCAGTGTTGTTGTTGTTGTAACTGGGGATTGAACTCAGAGACACTCAACCACTGAGCCACATCCCCAGCCCTATTTTATATTTTATTTAGAGATAGGGTCTCACTGAGTTGCTTAGTGCCCCGCCATTCAACTCGAAATCCGCCTGCCTCAGCCTCCGAAGCCACTGGGATTACAGTCCTGCACCACTGTGCCCAGCATCCTCAGTATTCTTAAATATCCAGTTACAATTCACGTGTATATAATCATCGCATCCGTTATTGATTTCAAGTGTTTGGTCCATACATTTCATTTGATTGAAATATTTAAGTCATTTATATTTATGTCACCCTTTGTTCTTTTTACTTCCTTTCAATGTTTTGTTGAAAAAATAATCTGTCGATTCCATCTCCATGGAGTCCATGGAAACAATCTTCTTCCTGTGTGGTATGTAAATTGGTAGTTAGATCTAGAGATTTGATCAGATTCAAACACAGTGTTTTTACAAGGCAAGTCGGCTACTTGAAAAGGCAGTAAAAATGCTGGGGCCCTGGCCTTGATTTGGCAGTTTCAGAATTGTGAACTGGACTCCAAGCGTATCATAAATGTGATGCGTGAAGATTTTATTGGGAGGGGCAATCTTATGAACATATCATCTAATTTAATGTGCTGTTATTCATCATGATTACTGTCTTCTTTAAACTGTGGGAATCTATCCAAAAAGGCTCTGAAGTCATTTGACTTGATCATTTTATTTTCTGTTATGGAAAGATATTCCATGTTTATATTGTGTATATTAAATGGGGTATCTAATTTTTCCCATGGAGTTCAGGGTTTTTTTTTAAATATTTAGTGGGAAATTGTAGTTAAAGACCAGTATCTGGACATAAGGGGTTATTACTACTAGTTGATCATTATTTCCAAGCCTTTTTTAGAGGACCAAATAAGTAAATATGTAATATTTAAAATAAAGAATGTCATGACTTAATGCTAATATTTTCAACCAAACTCAAGGTTACATCTGTATGTCCTTTTTTTCCCATGCAGGAAATCATGCTCTTCTAAATACTCATTAGCTTTATGTCAGATCACACCCACAAAAGTCTCAGATAACAATGCCAACACTATTACCAACAATATCATTGCTGGAAACAGTTTGAAATGAGAAGAGGAGATAGGATTTTAGGTGTGGTTATTATGCTTTTTGTTGTTATTATTGCTTTGTCCCTAGGGATATAGAGTCAAGTTTTTGTTTTAAAGTAATTTGAAAGAATGACTCTTAGTTGTGCCACCAATCAAATACACATTTAAGATCATTTATTTTACTTTACTTTTTAAAACTTTTGATGTATTATTATATAGAAAATCTAATGACACTCCAATCAAAGTTATTTTCAAAGAAATATAGTTTTAATATTTGCTCCACCATACTTCTTTTTTCTCCTTACAGGTAGCCATTTTTTTTTTCCAAAAGATAAACTTTTTCCTTCATTTAAAAAAATCAGATACATTATCATTTACTTAATCAGTTGATACCATATATACTTTTATCCATGTGACTTTTTTCATTTAATATATTGGCTATGTTTAAACAGAGACATTTCTCATCATTTTTCCTGTTGCATAGAATTCTGTTAAGTAGATGTATTATTCTTGTATTCAACCAGGACAATAAAAAGCCCTATCTATACAAGCATTTTTTGTTTGTTTGCTTTTGGGGTTTTTTTTTTTTTTTTGCTAGTATAGCTTTGGGCTATGTTACTCAAAGGAAAATTCACATGTAAATTTGCTAAATATTGCCAAAGTAACTTCCATCTGTACTGTAACAATTTGCATTCTTAACAGAAATACATAAAATCGCCTGTTTCCCCATAACCTCACCAAATTTTTTTGTAAAACACTTTAACTATAGTCAATTTGATGTGAGATATTGTATTTCAGTGGGGTTTTAATTTGTACATCTTTGTTTTTGCTGTGTTTTGCTTTGTTTTGGTACCAGGGATTGAACCGGGGATACATTACCACTGAGCCATCTCCCCAGTCCTTTTTATTTTTTATTTTGAGACAAGGTCTTGCTAAGTTGCCAAGTTTGGCCTGGAACTTGAAATCTTCCTGCCTCAGCCTCCCAAGTCACTGGAATTACAGGCATGCCCCAACACACTCAGCTTAATTTTCATGTCTCTTAATAGGAGGGAGTTTAAGCATATTTCCATTTTATTAAAACCCATTTGCATTATTTTTCTGAATTGTGCATTAATACTGCTTTGTTTCTTTTTCTGACAGTTGACTTTTCTAAACTGTTTTTACCTTCCAAGTTTGTTTTCTCACAACAAATATTTATTGACATTTACTGTATCAGGACTTTTGTGTTAAATATTAGAGACAAAAAATTCTAACTTGTTCTTTTTTTAAAAGGTGAGGGTTGTCACTGAAAAATCTAGAAACAGAACTGGCTTCAGACATAACTCGGTTTAGGGCTCATACATCTAGCAGTTGCTGTCCAAAGGTTTAGTCCCTAGCCCCCTCTCTCCACTCTTTCACACCCACCTAGTGGCCAAAATGGTTGCAGCAGGTACAGACTTCACAATCTCAACAAGGGCCCATCCAAGAGAAGTTTATGTGTCTCTTCTGGCAGTTCCCAGAGAAAAGAAAATTTCCTACTTTTGAAAATCCCGGCAAATTCTTCCTTGGTCATCTTTAGCTTTAATAGACTTTCACCCATATTTATTTGTTGCTGTGGCAAAGCAAATAGGACACAGCGAGATGAATGAGTCACTGGTCACCCACCCCTAGGGCCATGGGTGGTTGAAGGTCATTCCCACCAAATAATGTGACTGAGAGCAGGTTAGGGGTGGTTTCCCAGGGGGCCTTGTAAAATCCTGCTTTCGATGAGAATGGACAGGATATAAAAATTCAGTTTTACCTAAAATGTCAAGCACTGTACCAAGTTCTAAAGACACAAAGTAGAAGAGCCCTTCCAGGCCCTTTAGCTTACCCAGTAACACATCCACCTTACCTGAAGATTGCCCTTCCAGGTGATGCCTCAGGCCTATGTTCATGAATCAAATATTCTTCCATATATGTTTTTGGCACAGGGGATTGAAACCACAGCCTCACATGAGCTCAGCACACGCTCATGAGTACACTGCTAGCCTGTTCCTCCATTCTTTACATCTATCATTCCAAGGTCTCCACATCTCCTTGATGATTTAAGAGAGCAGTAAGCAACGTGCTCTTGAAAAGTGTGAGACCTGGAGTGAGAAGAGAGCTTTGAGTTCTTAGGTGAGTAATTATGTGGCCTTGATCAAGTGCAAAACTTAGAACTTCAGTGCTTCATCTAAAAAGAAAATGATAGCTTTCATTGTTAATACTTAATTAATGCTTAAAAAGCCCTTGCTATTTGCCAGGCTCTGTTCCACATAAAGTGTTTTCATTCATTAAGGCCTCACAGCAAACCATTCATTAGAACAATTATTGAAACTATGTATATTGAGGAACTAAGACATTAAGTAAATTGCCTAAGGCCTCCTAGTTTATAAGCAAAAGGCCTGAGATGTGAACTCAGGCATTCTGACTCCAATTAAATTATATAAACAGGTGAAATGTCTTAGTATCCAGATTCTCGATGTATTACTCTTCCTGAACCTAAATAATAAGTATTGTATTTCAAATAAGAAAAAGTCCATTGATGTGCTTTCTAAAATGTAATTGGCTGTACAAATATAATATATTATAGTTCTGATTATAATGTGTCCTCCATTCCTAAATTTTTCCAGACCTTTGTATGAATATTCCGTGAGTACATCCAGTCGGTCTCATTTTTTTTCTAGAATTTCTGTATCTCCAGGTAACATAGATTGCCTTTTGTAAATTCCTCTTCATGTTAAGCCTCTCAGCATCTCCTTCTTAATTCTTTCTGTCTGCTCATTTCTTCTATCGCTGTCCATCTTTTCTCAGTGGGGCTCACATTCTCAGACTTTGGGATAATGAGCACATCCTGACTATATTTGCTCTATTCCATTAGTTTCTTAAGATAGCATATGAGAGTTTTAAACCCAGGTTAATAGTTTCAGTAACCTTCTTTCATTTTTTCCCCCTCTGGAAATCTTATAAGCTTTCAATGCTTCTGCAAATCTCAAAGTTTTTTAGACAGAGCTTTAATTTCCTTTCCTTTTGTAAGTATGATTTTTGAGTGGTTCTGAAACTTTCTTTAACACAGCTTTTAAGAAATTAGCTCAATAAATCTTTATTTAATAGATGTAATATGACAAATACTATACAGATGTTGAGGTAAAAGATATTTTTACATACTTCTCAAAACAACTGGTATGGACAGAATTCTGGGGTTGCTACCAAAGTGCAGAACCTTGCAAGAGACTCTTGTCCTGCTTCAATTGGTAATTCTCCCAACTCTTCTTTTCTTTTTATTTTATTCAATTTGGAGACTGCCTACTCTGGGGGAGTGGGAGGGAGGAACACTTGAAGAATTCTGATGTTAGGAAAGCCATTGCAATCAAATAATTAGAATAGGAATCTGATCAAGGTAAAATTAATTCTACTGAACAGCTTAATGTTCACAGAGATAAAGTCATCGCTGCCATCTTTAAAAGAATACAAAGTCTTGAAACAGCATAAGGAAAAAACGAAACAAAAATCAATTGATTTCAAGAATTAGGTTCTTTGAACATCAAACTTATATTAATTATTGAAATTTTAAAACTGCTGTATGTGGAGTAAATTCTAACCTGAATTCTGCAAAAGAGCTAATTAATTGAATTGAAAAGTTATACTGAGATGCTTATCCAAAATGCAGTATAGGAATTCAGAAAGGAAGAATGTTGAGAAGATAACAAAATAGATTGAGAAGCCTAAATATCTAATATTTAATAGTACTGGAAGAATTAGAGAATAGAAGGAAATATTATAGGTCATCTTTACTAGGAATAATCCAAAATTAGTTATAATATGAATTTAGATCACAAATATATGTCAAGAACCAAGTAGAGAATTAAATTAAAATAAACCCATACATAACATTGATAATGTAACATAATGAAAATATATAACATTGAGAACTGAAGAGAAAATCCTAAAAGCTAGCAAAGAATAAAAAAGCAAACTTCTCACCAACAACGAAGATCAGAAGACAATGCAGTGATGTCTTCCAAGTGTTGCGTGAGAATGACAATCTATTCTTTATTCAAAATATTCTTTATATTTAGAGCAAAATTTAATGCAAAAAAAAAATAAGAGTTATACTGACATTTGCTGAAAGGATCTTCAAGAGAGTTTTTGAAAAGCTATAACAATGATCACAGATTGTCTTTTAATTTCTATTTAGTTTTTGGAGCAGATGATGTGTTCATATGGTGACAAATTCTAAATGTACAATCAAAAGGTATACTGTGAGTAGTCCTCTTCCCACCCCTGTCCATTTGCTTTTCCTTCTCAAGACACTTATGTTCCCTATTTGTTGTTTATCTTTCCAAAGATAGCTATTCCATTTATATTTAAGACTCCATGCATACATTTGAATTTATAGAGAGCTTTTCTGCAAAGTGTAGTCTTTTTCTGCACTGTGCTTTATCACTTAAATACATGACATGGACAAGATAGAAGGAGATGTTTCACACTTTTTCTTTAATCCATTCCTACATATATGGTAGAAAATTAAAAATTGGAAGGATTTAACCAACATCAACTTGAAAATGCTTCAATTCCTGCTCACATCCCAGCTAACCATTGTCTCAAATAAGTTCTTTATGTTCAAACAAGCAGGCCCACAGGTTAAAAAGTAATTATCAGGGAAGTTCCTAGGAGATGTTGTAATCATAGACAATCACATTTTACCCATTTGATTTGCTCATTTTAAAAACAACAATAGAAATCTCTATTTGCCGAGGTATTGGAATACCCTCTAGTTCTTGGTAATATATAGAGGCTACATTAGTGAAGAAGACCTGAGAAAATTAATTATTTTGGAGTGCAAGTTAGAAAACAACATTATCTTCCACTATAAAAGTAGTATCTTTGCTTCAGAAATGTACCTTATTTCCCTTTTGGAAGAACTTAAAATCTAGAAAACAATTGCTGACAATCTTGTCACAGCAAGATGGATTGCTGAAGTATCTCATGGCCATTTTGTGTATTTTTTTAAAGGCTTTTCATCTTCTTTTTCCACCTGTCTGGATTTTATAGGTTCCCATTTATCATGTGATGCACCTGAGGCTTGCCTGAGATATGTACATCCAGTCAATTTAAGGAAAAAAGTCTCTTGGGAACTCATGGGACTTGCAAAGTCCATTACCTGTGAGAGCCCATCTTCTTTTTTTTATTTATTTTTCATTGGTTGTTCACAACATTACAAAGCTCTTGAAATATCATATTTCTTTTTTTTTTATCTTCTTTATTTATTTTTTTTTATTGGTTGTTCACAATGTTACAAAGCTCTTGACATATCATACTTCATACATTAGACTGAAGTGGGTTATGAACTCCCAATTTTACCCCAAATGCAGATTGCAGAGTCACATCGGTTACACATCCACAATTTTACATAATGCCCTATTGGTAATTGTTGTACTCTGCTCCCTTTCCTATCCCCCACTATCCCCCCTCCCCTCCCCTCCCTTTTACTCTCTCTACCCCATCTACTGTAATCCATCTCCCTCCTTATTTATTTTCCCATTCCTCACCCAGCCTCTTATATGTAATTTTGTATAGCAATGAGGGTCTCCCTACATTTCCATGCAATTTTCCTCATCTCTCCCTTTCCCTCCCATCTCATGACACTGATTAATGTTACTCTTTTCTTCCTACTCTTCCTCCCTGCTCTGTTCATATTTGCTCTCATTATATCAAAGAAGACATTTGGCACTTATTTTTTAGGGATTGGCTAGCTTCACTAAGCATAATCTGCTCTAGTGCTGTCCATTTCCCTGCAAATTCTATGATTTTGTCATTTTTTATTGCTGCATAGTACTCCATTGTGTATAGATGCCACATTTTTTTTATCCATTCATCTACTGAGGGGCATCTGGGTTGGTTCCACAGTCTAGCAATTGTGAATTGTGCTGCTATGAACATCGATGTGGCAGTATCCCGGTAGCATGCTCTTTTAAGGTCTTCAGGGAATAGTCCAAGAAGGGCAATAGCAGGGTCAAATGGTGGTTCCATTCCCATCTTTCCCAGGAATCTCCAAACTGCTTTCCAAATTGGCCGCACCAATTTGCAGTCCCACCAGTAATGTACAAGTGTACCCTTTTCTCCACAACCTCTCCAGCACTTGTTGTTGTTTGACTTCATAGTGGCTGCCAATCTTACTGGAGTGAAATGGTATCTTAGGGTGGTTTTGATTTGCATTTCTCTGACTGCTAGAGATGGTGAGCATTTTTTCATGTACTTGTTGATTGATTGTATGTCCTCCTCTGAGAAGTGTCTGTTCAGGTCCTTGGCCCATTTGTTGATTGGGTTATTTGTTATCTTATTGTCTAATTTTTTGAGTTCTTTGTATACTCTGGATATTAGGGCTCTATCTGAGGTGTGAGGAGTAAAGATTTGTTCCCAGGATGTAGGCTCCCTGTTTACCTCTCTTATTGTTTCTCTTGCTGAGAAAAAACTTTTAAGTTTAATTAAGTCCCATTTGTTGATTCTTGTTGTTAACTCTTTTGCTATGGGTGTCCTATTAAGGAATTTGGAGCCCGACCCCACAATCTGTAGATCGGATCCAACTTTTTCTTCTATCAGACGCAGAGTCTCTGGTTTGATATCAAGTTCCCTGATCCATTTTGAGTTAACTTTTGTGCATGGCGAGAGAAAGGGATTCAGTTTCATTTTGTTGCATATGGATTTCCAGTTTTCCCAACACCATTTGTTGAAGATGCTATCCTTCCTCCATTGCATGCTTTTAGCCCCTTTATCAAATATAAGATAGTTGTAACTTTGTGGATTAGTCTCTGTGTCCTCTATTCTATACCATTGGTCCACCCGCCTGTTTTGGTACCAGTACCATGCTGTTTTTGTCACTATTGCTCTGTAATATAGTTTGAAATCTGGTATCGCTATACCACCTGATTCACACTTCCTGTTTAGAATTGCTTTTGCTATTCTGGGTCTTTTATTTTTCCATATGAATTTCATGATTGCTTTGTCAATTTCTACAAGATATGCTGTTGGGATTTTGATTGGCATTGCATTAAACCTATAGAGAACTTTTGGTAATATCGCCATTTTGATGATGTTAGTTCTGCCTATCCATGAACAGGGTATGTTTTTCCATCTTCTAAGATCTTCATCAACTTCTCTCTTTAGGGTTCTGTAGTTTTCATTATATAAATCTTTCACCTCATTTGTTAGGTTAATTCCCAAGTATTTTATTTTTTTTGAGGATATCGTGAATGGAGTGTTTTTCCTCATTTCCGTTTCAGAAGTTTTGTCGCTGATATACAGAAATGCCTTTGATTTATGCGTGTTGATTTTATATCCTGCCACTTTGCTGAATTCATTTATTAGTTCTAGTAGTTTCTTTGTAGACCCTTTTGGGTCTTCTAGGTATAGAATCATGTCATCTGCAAATAGTGACAATTTAAGTTCTTCTTTTCCAATTTTTATGCCTTTAATTTCTTTCGTCTGTCTAATTGCTCTGGCCAGTGTTTCGAGAACTATATTGAATAGAAGTGGAGATAGAGGGCATCCCTGTCTTGTTCCTGATTTTAGAGGGAATGCCTTCAACTTTTGTCCATTCAGAATGATGCTAGCCTGCGGCTTAGCATAGATAGCTTTTACAATGTCAAGGTAAGTTCCTGTTATCCCTAATTTTTCTAATGTTTTGAACATAAAGGGATGCTGTACTTTGTCGAATGCTTTCTCTGCATCTATCGAGATGATCATATGGTTCTTATCTTTAAGTCTATTGATGTGGTGAATAACATTTATTGATTTCCGTATGTTGAACCATCCTTGCATCCCAGGGATGAATCCTACTTGGTCATGGTGCACAATTTTTTTAATGTGTTTTTGTATTCGATTCGCCAGAATTTTATTGAGGATTTTTGCATCTAGGTTCATTAGAGATATTGGTCTGTAGTTTTCTTTCTTTGAGGTGTCTTTGTCTGGTTTCGGAATCAGGGTGATGTTGGCCTCATAGAATGAATTTGGAAGAGCTCCCTCTTTTTCTATTTCCTGAAATAACTTGAAAAGTATTGGTTTTAATTCTTTTTTTTTTTTTTTAGAGAGAGTGAGAGAGGAGGGAGAGAGGGAGAGAGAGAGAGAGAGACAGAGAGAGAGAGAATTTTTTTTAATATTTATTTTTTAGTTCTCGGCGGACACAACATCCTTGTTGGTATGTGGTGCTGAGGATCGAACCCGGGTCACACGCATGCCAGGCGAGCGCGCTACTGCTTGAGCCTCATCCCCAGCCCCTGGTTTTAATTCTTCTTTAAAGGTTTTGTAAAACTCCGCTGTATACCCATCCGGTCCTGGGCTTTTCTTGGTTGGTAGTCTTTTGATGGCTTCTTCAATTTCATCCATTGATATTGGTCTGTTCAAATTGTGTGTATCCTCCTGACTCAGTCTGGGAAAATCATATGACTTAAGAAATTTATCGATGTCTTCACTATCTTCTATTTTGTTGGAATATAGGTTTTCAAAATAATTTCTAATTGTCTTCTGTATTTCTGTAGCATCTGTTGTGATATTGCCTTTTTCATCCCATATGTTAGTAATTTGAGTTCTCTCTCTTCTTCTCTTCGTTAGCATGGCTAAAGGTCTGTCGATCTTATTTATTTTTTCGAAAAACCAACTTTTAGTTTTGTTAATTTTTTCAATAGTTTCTTTTGTTTCAATTTCATTGATTTCCGCTCTAATTTTAATTATTTCTAGCCTTCTGCTACATTTGCTGTTGTTTTGCTCTTCCTTTTCTAGGGCTTTGAGATGAAGTGTGAGCTCATTTATTTGTTGGTTTTTTCTTTTTTTGAGGAATGACCACCAGGCGATGAATTTTCCTCTTAAAACTGCTTTCATTGTGTCCCATAGATTCCAATATGTTGTGTCTGTATTTTCATTTATCTCTAAGAATTTTTTAATTTTTTTCCTTTATGTCTTCTGTAACCCATTGATCATTCAGTAACATATTGTTCATTTTCCATGTGATGTAGGATTTTTCCTTCCTTCTTTTATCATTGATTTCCAATTTCATTCCATTATGATCAGATAAAATGCATGGTATTATCTCCACCCCTGTATATTTACTGAGGGTTGCCCTATGGCACAATATATGGTCTATTTTTGAGAAGGATCCATGTGCTGCTGAGAAAAAAGTATATCCATTTGATGATGGTTGATATATTCTATATATGTCAGTTAAGTCTAGGTTGTTGATTGTGATATTGAGTTCTATAGTTTCTTTATTCAATTTTTGTTTGGAGGATCTGTCCAATGGTGAGAGAAGTGTGTTGAAGTCACCCATAATTATTGTGTTGTGATCTATTTGATTCTTGAACTTGAGGAGAATTTGTTTTATGAATGTTGCAGCACCATTGTTTGGTGCATAAATATTGATAATTGTTATGTCTTGTTGGTGAATGGTTCCTTTTAACAGTATATAATGCCCTTGTTTATCCCTTTTGATTAACTTAGTCTTGAAGTCGATTTTATTCGATATGAGGATGGCCACTCCTGCTTGCTTACGAGAACGGTGTGCGTGGTATATTTTTTCCCATCCTTTCACCTTCAGCCTGTGTATGTCTTTTCCAATCAGATGTGTCTCCTGGAGGCAGCATATTGTTGGATTTGTTTTTTTAATCTATGATACCAGCCTATGTCGCTTTATTGGAGAGTTTAGGCCATTAACATTCAGAGTTACTATTGATATATGGTTTGAACTTCCATCCATGTTTGATTGTTTATCCTTTTTTTTTTTTTTAAATATTTAGTTTGTTTCTCCGTGATTATCTTTCCCCTCGCCCTCTGTCTTTACTGAGGCACTTCCCACTGATGGTTTTGGTTATTGTTTTTCATTTCTTCCTCGTGTAGTGTTTTGCTCAAAATGCTTTGCAATGCTGGTTTTCTGGCTGCAAATTCTTTTAACTTTTGTTTATCATGAAAGATTTTTATTTCGTTGTCATACCTGAAGCTTAATTTTGCTGGATACAGAATTCTTGGTTGGCATCCATTGTCTTTCAGTGTTTGAAATACATTGTTCCATGACCTTCTTGCTTTCAGTGTCTGTGATGAAAAGTCCGTTGTTAACCGTATTGGTTTACCCCTAAATGTAATCTGTCTCCTTTCTCTTGTAGCTTTTAATATTTTCTCTTTGTTCTGTATATTGGATATCTTCATAACAATGTGTCTTGGCGTTGGTCTACTGTGATTTTGTGTGCTCAGTGTCCTGTATGCATCTTCAATTTGTATATCTGTTTCCTTTTTTATTTCTGGAAAGTTTTCTGTAATTATTTCATTCAGCAGGTTTCTCATTCCCTTGGTGTGAATCTCTGTACCTTCTTCTATCCCGATGACTCGTAAGTTTGGCTTCTTCATGTTATCCCAAATCTCTTGGATGTTTTTCTTGTGATTTTTTACCAGCCTTTCTGAGTTGGCTAGACTCTTTTCAAGACGGTATATTTTGTCTTCATTATCTGACGTTCTGGTTTGTACTTGTTCCACTCTGTTAGTGATACTCTCCATTGAGTTTTTAATCTGGTTTATCGTTTCCTTCATTTCTAGAATTATTGTTTGATTATTCTTTATAATCTCTATCTCCTGATAAAGATGCTTAACTTCTTCTTTTAGGTGTTTATGTAACTCATTCTCAATGTGTTCTTTCGCTGCTTGAATTTGCTGTCTTGTATCCTCTTTGATGTTCCATTCCATCTGTCTAAGGTGTTCCTTGAGGTCTTTATATGACCATTTTTCTGATGACTCTAGGTCCTCCTGAATATTTAGGCTATCCTGCATTGTTTGTACTCCTTTTCTTCCTTGTTTCTTGAAGCTGCTCATGTTGCTTCTTGTTCTGATTGACTGCTGAGTTACTGTTTATTCCTATAAATTTATTTGATGCTAGGGAGGAAAGGTATTAGAAGGGAAGGGAGGAAGTCACTAAGGAGAATGAGAGTAGGCAGGTAGAATTCAAGGAAGGGGGATAAGAAAAATGAAAAGACAAAAGAAGAAAGAAATAGGAACTAAAAAAGAACAAAAATTTTAAAAAAATATTAATAATGATTAAAAAAATAAAATTAAGATTAGAAGAGAAAGAAGAAAAAAAGAGAAAGAAAAAAAACAAGATAGAGAAATGAAGATGAAAGAAAAACCCCAATCAAGAAAAAAAAAAAAAAGACTGGGAAGATGGCGGCCAAGGGAGTACAGCACACCAGTACGCTGCGCCACTGTGTGGGAGAAACACGAGGTGAAATGGCTGAAGGCTACCTTGGTGGGAATCCCCAGTGAAATTGAAGTGCTTCAGAATCTAGAGGTCAAAATTCCAGCGCGCGGGATTCGGCTGCAGGGGCTTGGTAGCGGGCGATTTCTCCGAAGGGAGCGAAGCAGTACTTGGTCGGCGGACCGCCCCGTGGATGGAGTCTGGGACGCGCCCGAGTTAATTAGCCGCGAGTTACCAGAGAGGGATTACAGCGAAGCAGATTCTGCAGGCTCCTGCCAGTGGCACACTAGCCGCGCTGAGTGCTGAATTCCAGCTTTGAAATACAGGAGAGAATCGGTCCAGTTCGTTTCCCGACACCGGTCGGAACACGCAGGAGAACTGCAGCCGCCATCATGGAGAGCTGACGCAATCATCCCTGTTTTCTACGATCTCAGCTCATTCAACTACAGAACAGGTGATTCCAGGCTGGTATTTGCCTGCGTCGCGCAGACAGATCGCTCAGGCTCGGGATTGGAAACTCTGAGGAGAATACTCTTCAGGCCTCACCCCTGGCAAGGCGGGCGCCGGGCTTTGAGCGGCCAGATTCTAGTTCCCCGGGTTGCTTTGGCCCAGGGCGGGAGATCCTTCTTGGCCCGGGGCTACGGAACCCGCGGCGACTGTGTCTTTGACCCTGCCCCTGTCTGAGCGTACACTGAGCTGGGAGAGGTTGGAGCTGCCAGGCCGGGCGGGGGCCGCCTGGGCCTGAGGCTGGGGTACCTCTGTGGACCCTGCTCCGAGCGGAGTGTGGCAGGGATCGGAGAGGCTGGGTTCTGGCCCTCGTGGCTGCTTGAGCCCAGGGCCGCGGAGCCTGCGGGGACCGCGAACTGAGGCCAGCCACAAGTGAAACTTGCGACGAGGGGCAGCGGGTCTCTGTCTCCTGGAACAGTTTTGACCCGGAGCTGGAGAGCCCGCGGGAAGTGCGTCTTAGACTCTGCTCCAAGGGGAGCGTACACCGAGCAGGGAGAGTTTGGTGCAGCCAGGCTTGGGCACCTAGCAGGGAGAGTCTGGTGCGGCCAGGCTTGGGCTCCCGGGGCGGCTCTGGCCTGGGTTTGGGGAACCCGCGGCGGTTGCCCTGAGGAGCCTGCTCCTAGCAGAAATAACTTGAAAAGTATTGGTATTAATTCTTCTTTAAAGGTTTTGTAAAACTCCACTGTATACCCATCCGGTCCTGGGCTTTTCTTGGTTGGTAGTCTTTTGATTGCTTCTTCAATTTCATCCATTGATATTCGTCTGTTCAAATTCTGTGTATCCTCCTGACTCAGTCTGGGCAAATCATATGACTTAAGAAATTTATCGATGTCTTCACTATCTTCTATTTTATTGGAATATAGGTTTTCAAAATAATTTCTAATTGTCTTCTGTATTTCTGTAGCATCTGTTGTGATATTGCCTTTTTCATCCCATATGTTAGTAATTTGAGTTCTCTCTCTTCTTCTCTTCGTTAGCATGGCTAAAGGTCTGTCGATCTTATTTATTTTTTCGAAAAACCAACTTTTAGTTTTGTTAATTTTTTCAATAGTTTCTTTTGTTTCAATTTCATTGATTTCCACTCTGATTTTAATTATTTCTTGCCTTCTGCTACGTTTGCTATTGGTTTGCTCTCCCTTTTCTTGGGCTTTGAGATGAAGTGTGAGCTCATTTATTTGTTGCTTTTTTCTTTTTTTGAGGAATGACCTCCAGGCGATGAATTTCCCTCTTAAAACTGCTTTCATTGTGTCCCATAGATTCCGATATGTTGTGTCTGTATTTTCATTTATCTCTAAGAACTTTTTGATTTCCTCCTTTATGTCTTCTGTAACGAATTTATCATTCAGTAACATATTGTTCATTTTCCATGTGATGTAGGATTTTTCCTTCCTTCTTTTATCATTGATTTCCAGTTTCATTCCATTATGTTCAGATAAAATGCATGGTATTATCTCCACCCCTTTATATTTACTGAGGGTTGCCCTATGGCATAATATATGGTCTATTTTTGAGAAGGATCCATGTGCTGCTGAGAAAAAAGTATATCCATTTGATGATGGTTGATATATTCTATATATGTCAGTTAAGTCTAGGTTATTGATTGTGGTATTGAGTTCTATAGTTTCTTTATTCAACTTTTGTTTGGAGGATCTGTCCAATGGTGAGAGAGGTGTGTTGAAGTCACCCATAATTATTGTGTTGTGATCTATTTGATTCTTGAACTTGAGGAGAATTTGTTTTATGAATGTCGCAGCACCATTATTTGGTGCATAAATATTGACAATTGTTATGTCTTGTTGGTGAATGGTTCCTTTTAACAGTATATAATGTCCTTCTTTATCCCTTTTGATTAACTTAGTCTTGAAGTCGATTTTATTCGATATGAGGATGGCCACCCCTGCTTGCTTACGAGGACCGTGTGCGTGGTATATTTTTTCCCAACCTTTCACCTTCAGCCTGTGTATGTCTTTTCCAATCGGATGTGTCTCCTGGAGGCAACATATTGTTGGATTTGTTTTTTTAATCCATGATACCAGCCTATGTCGCTTTATTGGAGAGTTTAAGCCATTAACATTCAGAGTTACTATTGATATATGGTTTGTACTTCCAGCCATGTTTGATTATTTATCCTTTTTTGAAAAAATTTAGTTTGTTTCTCCATGATTATCTTTCCCCTCGCCCTCTGTCTTTACCGAGGCACTTCCCACTGATGGTTTTGGTTATTGTTTTTCATTTCTTCCTCGTGTAGTGTTTTGCTCAAAATGCTTTGCAATGCTGGTTTTCTGGCTGCAAATTCTTTTAACTTTTGTTTATCATGAAAGATTTTTATTTCGTTGTCATACCTGAAGCTTAATTTTGCTGGATATAGAATTCTTGGTTGGCATCCATTGTCTTTCAGTGTTTGAAATACATTGTTCCATGACCTTCTTGCTTACAGCGTCTGTGATAAAAAATCCATTGTTAACCTTATTGGTTTACCCCTGAATGTAATCTGTCTCCTTTCTCTTGTAGCTTTTAATATTTTCTCTTTGTTCTGTATATTGGATATCTTCATAACAATGTGTCTTGGCGTTGGTCTACTATGATTTTGTGTGCTCGGTGTCCTGTATGTGTCTTCAATTTGTATATCTGTTTCCTTTTTTATTTCTGGAAAGTTTTCTGTAATTATTTCATTCAGCAGGTTTCTCATTCCCTTGGTGTGAATCTCTGTACCTTCTTCTATCCCGATGACTCGTAAGTTTGGTTTTTTTATGTTATCCCATAACTCTTGAATGTTTTTCTCGTGATTTTTTACCAGCCTTTCTGAGTTGGCTAGACTCTTTTCAAGATGATATATTTTGTCTTCATTATCTGACGTTCTGGCTTCTACTTCTCCACTCTGTTAGTGATACTCTCAATTGAGTTTTTAATTTGGTTTATCGTTTCCTTCATTTCTAGAATTATTGTTTGATTATTTTTTATAATCTCTATCTCCTGATAAAGATGCTTAACCTCTTCTTTTATCCATTTATGTAATTCATTCTCAATGTGTTCTTTCGCTGCTTGAATTTGCTGTCTTGTATCCTCTTTAAGGTTCCATTCCATCTGTCTAAGGTGTTCCTTGAGTTCTTTATATGACCATTTTTCTGATGACTCTAGGTCCTCCTGAATATTTAGGCTGTCCTGCATTGTTTGTACTCCTTTTCTTCCTTGTTTTTTCAAGTTGCTCATGTTACTTCTTGTTCTGTTTGACTGCTGAGTTACTGTTTACTCCTATAAATTTATTTGATGCTGTAGCCTCAGGTTTCAATGAAGTTATCTCCTCTGCCACAGTCTGGTGACTTCAGTTCTCTGCCATGGTGGTATCTCTTGCAAATGGCGACAGTTCATTTCCCTTTGCCGGGTGACCAATGCAATGGGTGGATCCTTACTGTCTCTCCCAAGCCCCGTTTCAAATCTGTGGCCACTACCTATGAAGGCTCGGTTGGCATTTACCTCCGTAGGAACAGAAGGGCCGACCAGTTATTTCAGCAGGATGGATTAGTGCTGAGCCACAGTTGTTTGTCTGCAGGAAGCAGGCGAATGGGAGCTTGAATTCAGCCCGCCCATCTTCTTTACACAAATTGTCTCTAGGGCCTGCAGATCAAAGGATTCGTGACACCATTGCAAACTTTTTTTTTCTTTTTTTTTTTTTAATATTCAGTACCAGGGATTGAACTCACGGGGACGCAAATACTGAGCCACATCCACAGCCCTATTTTGTATTTTATTTAGAGACAGGGTCTCACTGAGTTGCTTAGGGCCTTGCTTTTGTTGAAGCTGACTTTGAACTCACAATCTTCCTGCCTCAGCCTCTCCAGCTGCTGGAATTACAGGCGTATGCCACCTCACTGAGTTTAACATTCTTGCTGTTAAATTTGGAGAATCAGATTATGGGTTATTGTTGTCCAACAGTGTGTCCCAAACTTTCCTAATTTGTCCTATTTTGAAATTGAGTTGATTGAGAGGTCCTCTGGAGAATCTGGAATATCTCTTGGTTGAAGATACATGTTTCTCCAGGAGCCATGTATATGCCTGTACTCCCAGTGACTTGGGAGGCTGAGGAAGGAGGATCACAGGTTCAAGGCCATTCTTAGCAACCAAAAGCCCTAAATAATTTTGAGACAAGTAATAACTTGTCTCAAAATAAAACGTAAAAGGGCTGGGATATAGCTCAGTGTCAATAGACCCTGGGTTCAATCCCCAGTACCAGGGCAAAAAGTAACCTACTTGCTCTCAACCACCCAGAGATAGAAAATTGCTTTAATCTCATACACTAATCACAGCCAACTCCCTAGAGTGCTATGTTAAAAATGATCCTGAAGCTTCATGCTTGCTTTCTGAAAAAGAGTGTAATTACTCTTTCGCTGAGAGCAAAGAGAGGAATAGTGGCTTATCCATCATGAAGTTGCCACCTGCATGGATTTGGCTTGACATAACTGCATCCATCTTGGATTATAACCACCATGATTGCCCCACAGTGACCCTAGATAGATTTTCCCAGCAAATTATAATTAGATAAAAACCACTGAAGTGATGTGTGGAGCTTTATGACCAGACATTGGTACCAGGAATGTCTCTGACTCGTTGATATTACCTTAAGATACACCGGGTACAGATACACTTGGAAGAAGTCACTTTTGTCTTGCTGCTGCCCAGGACCACACTCGGGTCAGTAAAACCATTAATAAAATGTCCAGATTTGTCTCTTTCTTCAGTCTCATGGCACCTGAAGATCAGTTCTCATACTCTAGGAAGTGGTTGTTCTGGAATACCACCCTGTTCCAGTAGTTTGATTTAAGCAACAACCACTAAAGAAACTCACCATGATGAAAATTTCAGATCTGAAAATCCACTAGCTCCAAATAAATATGTACCAATGAGCATAGAGCAGGAAATTTTCTCCCTTTAGCAGATTTACAATCCCCTAGGTGCAAGACTATAGTTTAGATATGAAATGTCCTCTAAATGCGTTAAAGACTTGATCCTTGGATTGGTGCTACTGCAAGATGGTAAAAACCTTTAAGAGGTGGGGCTAATTGGGAGGTTTTATATCATTGGGGCATGCCCTTTAAGTAGATTACGGTCTCTGTCTCTCTCTTTTTCTGCTTCTTGGCCACAATGAGGTGAGCAGATTGCACCACCACATACTCATTACCATGATCTGATTCACCACAGACTCAAAAGCAATGGCATCTATCAACAATGAACTGAAACCTCTAAAATCATAAACTCTAAAATCACAAACAAAAACAAACCTTTCTTCTAAGTTGACTACCTCAGGTACTTTGTTGCAGTAATAGAAAGCTGATCAACACATTGAGAAACACTCAACTATACTTTTTGCATCTTCCCTTGGGACTTGTTGTGGTAATAGAACAATTTATTTCCAGTGGAATGTGAATAAAAATGATATATGTGAATTATATACATTTACTTAAAAGAGGACTGTTTGTCTCCCCTGTCCCAACTTTCTCCTTTACATGAGCTGAGACAAAGTAGCAGTGAATTTGCTTCAATTTTACAATCAAGAGTAACATCCTGGGAGGTGTTAATTAAATGTTAATTAATATAATAAATAATTATTATAAATGAAACAGGTCTAGGTCCCTGAACGTATAAGGCAGACCTGTCCTGACGACTTGTACCATTCATCTCTAGACTACCTTGTTTCATTCTCTATATCTTGGGGTCTCTTTATGATAGTAGCTCTGTCCAAAGCCTAACCTAGAGTACTGATCAGTAGGCAGTAGGGTATATAAGCAAAGGGTCAGGAAGATGGTGACAGAGAAGTCTAACAAACTCAGCGAGCTCCCTACATTGTTACTGGAGTTCAAGAGCTGAATGTAAAACTCTGAAAGATCTTAAAGGATGAAAAGGACTTGAGGCCTAATTGCTGTTGAGAAGGAGTCAGGTAATAACGTTAATATCTTAAGCAGAGAGGATCAAAATGGAGCAGTTACTTGGTCAAAGTAGGGTAAGCGCGGAGGCTGACACAATGTTGAGCTAACTAACTAATTTTTATTTATAGTTTTCCTCTGATTAAGAACTAGAATGGTCTCAGAGGTTGGGCATAATAAAGCTACATACAGGAGTTAAGATATCCCATTTGTGAAGCCCTAAGCAATTTAGTAAGAACTTGTCTCACTATTGGGTCACTATTTGAATTCTCCGACATTTCCATTTTTACCTGTGTCTTTGTATCCTTCTACCTTACCCACTCATCCACCCTGACTCGGCGTGCTGATACTCTGGCTCAAGTATCCTTCCTGGTCCTGCAGGTGAGGCAAGATGGACCCATGGCTAGCCAACACCAGGGTTATTTGGATGTCACTGTGGATTACATTTCCCTTGTCATTCACCTCAACTTCAGGCAAAAACCATAAATAATTTTAAATTGTAAATATATGTTGAGCACTTATTCCTTTGCAAATTTGCTTGTTTTATCCCATTCTACTTCTCTCAATGACATCATCCATTTCAAATTCTCCTCTTTCCTTTTTCCCCTAACCCTTTCATCTACTTCGAATATACCTCTTTGACCATACTCTCTGATGCTATCTAGATCAGTTTCATAAGAACTTCTTAGTTTTTCTTCCTAGGTCAAATCTTTCCTTATTCCAATTTATGCTACAACTTCTGTATTAATCTTCATAAAATAAAGATGGAATCACATTACTGCTCCCCAGCCCCCAAAGAAACCCCCTCATACTACCCATTTACTTCATAAGAATACAACATTTGTGTTTCAGCTTACATTTTTTTTTTTAATTTTACAATGACGTGAGAACAATATTCATTAATGGAAACCATAGTTTGAATTTTTAATTTGATGTTTTCCTGGGTTAGTAATATATGGCACAATAATCTCTCTTAATGACGCTGGGTAAGGGCAGCCAGCCGTGGCACCCAGTCAGCCACACTATCCCCAGAGGAAATGAGTGGACCTCTACAGCAACCTCACTGGTGAGCTAGGATGCTTGGGAGGTTAGGCACATGAAAGGCATTTTTGACTTAAGATGTTTTCAACTTTTGATAGGTTAATTGGGACAGGACCCCACCCTGAATCAAGGAATACCTATACAGTCAACGCTTTTAAAGCCCCTTTAAAATCAAAACTTTCAAAGCCCTCCACAGATCTTCCTCACCTTGGCTCCCACTAGTAACTCACAGGATCGACACAAAGGCTAATGTCACCCAGTTCTCCTGACTTTAGACCCCAAATAGTGAGAAACACATGATGTTAATCTCATCTTGCCTTCATTTTCTGACCGTCTGGCAAGTTCACTTAAAAGTACTGCTGACCCCTCATGTTTTATAGGAAGTCCTTCTTTTTTGAAACACAGACTTACAAGAAAGAATAACATATTTCTGTCTTTTATTATAATAATCATAAATGTGACTAAACTCCATAAAGAAATTTGGATTTTCAATAAGAGTCTCCCTGAACAGTTTCTTCCCCCCTGAGGCTCTATTTCAAGGTGTCTTTTATTTTCCATTTTCAGTGTTGCAGAGTGTTATGAGTCTGCCATGATGGCTGTGTAGTGAGTGTACTATTTTCTACTTACTCTATCAACTTATCTTTATGGCTCCTAACCTTTGTTACCAGCTTCCATCAACAAAATCAACCTTCAGAAAATAAGCCACAGATGAGGGTTGCTGATGTGGTAATGGGGTTTTCACTGCTACCCTTGAAGTTTCTATTTCAATAATTCTTGCTACTAGAAATTTCCTTTTGATCATCACCATGGAAGATACTTTGATGTGAATGGCAACTTACTACATTGAAATATAAAAATGAGTAACTTAGTAGCATCTTATTTTTCTTTTGGATTTTACTGACTTTCATATAGCAGTAATTGTTTTATCTCATCATTACTCTTAATAAATAGTTAAGGTATATAATTTTATTATTTTTCCTTATCAATAACTTATTTCATTTGATCATTTTAAGGGCCTGAGTTTTTCATTATTCAATACAGTCATGAGACACTAGAAATTAAATCTAAAATGTAGGCAGTATAGCACTTCCCATCTTCCTTTATCAACAGCTTTCATGAATTTATTTGAAATTTATCTGTAATTTATTATCTACATACACTATTATATCAACTCTACTCCATTAAATAGCTAAGGAATAAGATAAGCCATGGAATTGTGGAGGCTCTGTGTTTAAAACTTTCTAAAGCTTGTAAGTTTCTAATTCTACTGAATTTTATTGAAAGATGCTTGATACAAGGTACAGTCCAGGAAATGACAAGATGTGACTTCTCCACTTCACCTGTTCTAAGTCTCCCCAACAACACAACAAGAAGACTCTTGATACACCTGAAATCCAACATCTTTCTCATTGCATTTACCGTCCTTTTCTGCTACATCTTTTTGCTCCACTTCCTGTCCTCTTTATTCTTATTACTGTCACCCTAAACCCACTCTCCAAATCAGAAGCCCTCCTTGGACTGACCTTCTGGTGACACTTACATGTCCAGCCTCATTCTCCATTATTCCCTTTATGTACCATGCACTCCAGTTCTTTATTCTCCCTTCATTTCTATCTCTTAGTTCTATTATTCTGGTACACCTTCAAGAAGTGAGCTATTTTTGTATGTCCAAATCCTATTCATCCTCTAAAGCTAAGTTCAGATCTCTCTTCTAATACACCATGTCTTATTGTCCTAGAATTACTCTCCCCTGACTCCTGTGGAGGAATTCCTCCCCATATTCCCTGTGTTTCTGATAATGCATGCACTTCTAACTTTAGTTATTTATGAACATACTTTATTTCTATTACCAGAGTACAACTTTTTGAGGACCTGAAACATTTCCTTGTAAAACCATCATTTGTACCCTCCACAGTTATGGTCATGTATCCTACACCAAAAAGGAAGGCACTTCTGTGAGTTTGCCTAATTTCTTCATGAATAACTCTCTACAGACTCAGATTCTTTGGAACCATTTTACAGGAATGTATCATCAGAAAATAACTTGACCTTTGAAGGCATTAAATGGACACTTAAGTTATGATTAAATAAATGATTATGAAAATAAATTTCTCAACATGTGGTCTAGAGGGGTTTTGTATTACAGTAGATATGTGCCTCATCAGCCAAGAAAGTTCACAGGCATAGTTGTGAAAGATATCTGTTCTTATTTCATTTCCATGAGTTGCTTCCATGATGTGGGTCAATAAGATTGTAAGGCTCACCTATTATTTGCTCTTGTGATAAGACAAGTATCACAAAAGCACCTACTGCATCAGTAAGAATGAAGAAAGATAAATTTATAAATGCAGCCGGGTTTCTAACAACGAATAGACATCACTCCTTTCATCAAGAGTCTCTCAAAAAAAACACATTAGTCAGCTGTCAGTTTACAGTGGAGAAAACACTTTCTTTTCTCTAGGCAGATCAATGGGTGTTCCTAATGTGGTTTAGGTACCTTCCTAATGATTTCACATAGGGAAACTAGATGATTGTAGGGCTCCCTTTCAGTTTGATGAATGTGAAATTGATATTCACTGTCAACCCTGGTTTTCTGATTGTAGAGACCACCTAGGTAAGTTTTCCTATCTTTACATTGTTAAAAAGATAACTAAGGATGAGGGAAAAACGAAGGGGCCATTATCTGGCAATGGAAAATGCTCTTTAAGATCTTTATAGCTAGCTATTCTAGTAAGAATATCATTCTAATAAGATATGGCTGGGAGATGGCACATCATAGTCCTTGGTCTAGTGATTTGTCAAAGCTGGAAGAGATTCATGTGCTTATCTTTTCTGACTTCATCATTTTATCATTGGAGAAACTGAGCTGAAGAGATTGGCCTGAAATTACATGAAATACAGTAACAAGGGCTCCAGTGTTGCCTCCAAAATAGAATACGAGAAGTCCAAAGGAACTAATATGCTAAATACTGGAGGAATATCAGAACATCATTCAAGTCCATATTCATCATCAGGCACTGCGACATCTCTTCTAGAGAAAGCAGCAAGAACTTTGGATTGAAACATGCAATAAATTCTGGTTCTGCCATATATAGACTATACATCCTTAAGCAAAGTAGTTTCCTCATTTGTAAAATATAGTTTTTACTATCACTTCCTTTACAGGGATGTAATAAGGACTGTAAGAGATAAGGCATTTAAACCAGGCCTGGCACATACTAAAAAGTCAATAAATGTTGATTCCACTTTCACTAAACTTCAATTTGAAACTCAAAAAATAAAATTAAGAAATTGAAGGAGAAAAACAAAGCCCAGCAGTGCCAGTTTCAATCAGTAGGGATATATAAAGACAACCTGAATCATATCCAGTCTCTTGGACAAATAACAAATGATATCAAGGAATTAATATAATTTTTCATTAAGTGTTTAAGACATACGGACAATCCAACTCTGGCCCTTTTCCCTTTGCCCAGAAAACATTCTAGCCACAATAAAACTTGGAACCTGATCAATGTAATGTCTTCAATAACATTTCTGGTGAATGCATACTTTCACATAACTTTGTCTGAAGGGCTCTCTGTGGAATCTCTCACCACCTTCATCTAATGGGCAGCAGCTGCCTGGAAAAAAAAATCCTTCCATATTACTCACCTTATCAGACCATAGTAAAACTTGTCCTCTCATCCTATCCTGGGACGGTATCTGTTCTTGCTATTGGTAATGTTGACAGTACTGTTTAGGTTAGTTTTTCCTACACCAGGTGGTTTTGTCTTTTTAATGTTTTCCACTGATGAGTTAATTCTTCCCTGCGTTTACTTGATGTTAGTTTGTTTCTCTAGGAACAATACATTTGGATTTTCTATTTTCTCTTGGACTTCTACTTGATGACAATAACGAGAAGCAGCTGTCCACCCTGGGAACTGGTACAGAGATAGTGGTGTTACCATTAATGGTTGAAAGCTTATCATATTCTCCCTGATCAACCAGATCCTTTCTTGTTTTGCAATCAGATTTCTGATTGAGTCTCCAGATCAATTTTGGACTAACAGGTACCATGGGGGTTTTATCTACTTTATTCCAATGGATCTAATTTAGTGGAAGAGGAGGTAGATTATGTGGGTTCAGTCTTTGTAAGTTTTGGAAAGTTCAGCCTTATATGTATCATCCTTCCATCTATCTGCATGCCTTTTTAACTCAAGAATGACAATATTAAATCTCAGAGTCAATCTGATATAGAAAAAACACTAACAGAGAAAATTAGAAGCAGTTGCAAAAGTAATTATAAAAAGATACCAATATCTGATGTCCTTATGACTCTAATCTTAGTATATTTTTCTAAATATTTACTACCTACTACTGGAATTTAAAATAGAGATGATTATGATAAAAAATATTGATTCATGAAACTTTTGTCTTCTGTTTTATAAATTTGAGTTTGAAGTATAATAAAGTTGAGAAATGTAGTAGACTCAAATTATCAATCCTGGTCTCAAGTTTTAGAGCTGGCCCTAACTCTGTGACTTAGAATTATACACATACACATTTTATATGTATATGCAAACATATACATATATCTATAAATACATAATACACACCTATCTGTAGCTACCTGTCTGTAGTAACATGTATTTATATATCCACCTTGAAAAAATATACCATGTTTTAGTTTGGAGAGTGTCCCCTAAAGGTACATGTGTTAAAGGACTGGTCCTCAGGATGGCACTATTGTGAGGTGGTAGAATCTTTAAAAGGTGTGGCCTAGTGAGATATTGAGGGTATGTATGCCCTTGAAGGAGATGATGGCACCCACTCCTAGAGTCTCTATTTCCAGACTCATGAGACAGGTGGTTTACTCTGCTATGCTCTCCCACCATTATATGCTGCCTTCACAGTGACCCAAAGAAATAGAGCTGCCTGACCTTGGACTAGAACTTCTAGAACCATGAGCAAAAATAAACCTTAACTCTTTATAATTTAATTGTTTCACATATTTTATTATAGTGATAGAAAGTTTACTAAGACATACACCAACAAAGATATTTTAGAGACAAATTTTTAATAACTTAAATTTACATGTAAGAAATCAGAAATAGTGCAGTAAAAGTTAAGGTAATCAAAATTTTAAAATACTCTCTAAATAGTTGGGTAATTGTAAGTGTGGTAGATATAACTAGCTATTAATCAAACCCAATTTCTCTTCTAAATCTTGAAGTAAGTATATTTCCCAGCTTCGCTTGAGGTTAGATACGGCCATGTGAGTGGCTTGAGGCCCCAATAGGATATCAGTGGAGCGATTCTCAGGCTTGGCCCATAAAAACCTCCACCATGAATCCTTCATTTTTTACCCTTTTCTGTGAGGACAGCCAGCTTGGAAACCACATGTTGCAGATCCATGAAGCCTGGGTCCCAGCATCACCACCTGGTGGAAGCCACCTGCCAATTAGAGCACCTGCTAGGAGTATATGGGCAAGAAATGCACTTCTATTAGGTTTGGAGTTTATCTGTTAAAGCAGATGGTAGATTCAAGGGGCAGGTTGCCAAATTGCTAGAAGTAGAATTAGTCTAAATATAGCTGGAAAGAATCCAATGCTGATAGTTAACTATGCAAACAGGCCAATATGAGGCCCAGGCACTGATTCTCCCAATGTAATCTGATCACATTAGCAGTGACCACAGGAACAAATTCTGAAGTTCTTAAGGGGGACTTTTGCCAATTCTATAGCCCAGTTATAGTTCCTGCATAATAGGTGAATATCTCAAAGGATAATAATATTCTTTAAAAAGAATTTTCTCATGAGTGTGTCCTTTGTGGAAAGACATTCCTATGAATTGTAAACTAAATGAAATTTTAATATCTGGAATTATCCAAAATGGCAGGTTTCAGACTATCTTCTTTAATTTGGACTCCAATTAATATATATATATATATATATATAAAGTCTTAATTGATCAAGGGCCTACGTACTGGCTAACCTTTCTATTGCTGTACTAAAACACTGAGAATAAACAGAAAAATTCCAGACAAAAATTATAAAAATAAACTATTTCCACATTGTAATAGTATTAACCTGCCAGCTACTGGTCATAAATCTAAACAGGAAATTCAGATTAGAAAATAATCCCTCCCCAAAATAAACTCTTCTGGAGCTGGTTCTCTGTGACTATAATACTGTTACATGCTACTTCATATGCCCCACTTCGTTATTACCAAATGTCTAGCCCACAGAACTTGAATTCATTAAATTTTATAGGGAGTTATTTGATTTATAACTAATCCAACAACTGAGGGTATAGCTCTTCTATTTCTATTTCTCTAAGCTCTTCCATGTTTTAGTAATTCGTACATCATTCCCCATGGCAGACTATGAGAGATTTGACCCTCTGGCAGGGCAAGCCCCTAGTTATTAAAGCTAACCCAGGGGAAGACCAAGTACACAAGTTGGAGTTTCTTTGTGGTCATTCCATAAACCCTTGCTTCTTGATGTTACTCAAAGATAACACTAAAACGTAGGCACAATGAAAAAGCAATGAAAAGGAATCATACCAAAGATTCAACCATTATAATAACTAATGATATCCAAATCTGATTTATTCACTAAAAATCAGTCCAACTGGAGGATTCCAAGTTATTTTGTACATAGTTTAGTGTCATTACTGCCATATACATTCTGCCTGCAAGCCCACAACCCCAGTGAGAACATCGGCAAAGAGATCTGTCCTGAATTTGGGCATCACTCCACCCCACCCCATACACACATGATCTATATATCTTCTAGAGTTCATTAGGATTCCTAAAGTGAAATCTGGGCATATATTTGTTTTAGTCAGCTTTCCACTACTGTGACCAAAAGACCTGAGAAAAACAACACAAAGGAAGAAAAGTTTGTTTCAGCCCACGGTTTCAGAGGGTCTGTTCACGGTTGGCTAGTTCCATGGTTCTGGGCCTAAGGTGAGGCAGAACATCATGGGAAAATGTTGTGGTGAAGGGAAGCAGTTCAAAGCACAGCAACTAGGAGGCAGAAGAGAGTACTTTGCTCACCAAGGACAAAATAAAGACCTCCAAAGGCATGCCCACAGTGACCTACTTCTCCCAGCTGTGTCCTACCTGCCTACAGTTAATCCAATCAGTGTATTAATCCAATGATTAGGTTAAGCTTCTTGTAATACTATCATTTCACTTTTGAAAATTCTTGCATAGTCTCACACATGAGTTTTTGAGAGACACCTAATATCTATACCATAACTATATTGCTCAGTATTTTTATGTTTTCTGAATAACTTACTGTGTATACATATGAGAGAATCATTTCATTTTAACTTCTAAGAATTTATTTTAGTAATAGTGTCCCAAATTGGAAAACACATTTTTCTCCATTGAGGGACAGGGGCACTTATTTTTTACATAGATTATGATAAATCCAATGTTTATAATGAACAAATTCTATAAACTAATAGCTTTTACCTTTTGATTGTGATGATGCTTTTTAAAAAGAACTTCTAAAAAAAGTATACAATTTGTGCCATAAGAAAGCATAAAAAAAGATTTTCCCTCATCTTTCTAACTCAAAATAAACTTGCTATAAAATCCAATCTCCAGACAATAAACTTTATATATGCAATGTCAATCTCTAAAACAATTGTCTTCTAAGGCTAGCAAATCATTATCTCTTGACAATATCCTTATTTATAATTTAAGTTTTTGAAAGAAAATTGTTCAGATAAATACATCTCATGAATCACATGATAGTGGTAAAAATCTTAAATCTAAATCAAATAGTGAGGACTGGGGTTATGGCTCAGCGGTAGAGCACTCACCTCGTGCCTGCAAGGCCCTGGGTTTGATCCTCAGCACCACATATAAATAAATAAAATAAAGTTATCATGTCCAAATACAACTACAAAAAGTAAGTATTTGAAAAATAATAATAAATGAATAAATAAAATATTGTCTTAAGTTTTTGAGTTGATCTAGAAACCTGTCACATAATATTAATTCCTCAAAAGTTTAAAATATGTACTACTACTTACTATAGTAATACAGCCACATCAATGTTTATAACAGCTCAATTCACAATAGCAAAGCTATGAACCAACCTAGATGCTCTTCAACATATGAATAGGTAAAGAAAATGTGGTATATAGACTTAATAAAATATTACTCAGCCATAAAGAATAATGCAATTATGGCATTTGCTGGTAAATGGATGAAACTGGAGACTATCATTCTAATTGAAATAAGCCCATCCCCCAAAACCAAAAGGCTGACTGTTCTCTATGATAAAAGGATACTAACACACAATGGGGGCAGAGGGAGGCTGTAATAGAAGTTCATTGGATTAGACAAAGGGGAATGAAGGGAAGGGAGTGGGAATAGGATTAGTAAAAACAGTAGAATGAATCAGACATAACTTTCCTATGTTCATATATGAATACATGACCAGTGTAACTCCACATCATGTACAATCACAGAATGGGATCCTAATTAGAATGTTATATTCTACATATATATGTCAAAATACACCCTACTTTCATGTATATCTAAAAAGAACATGTGTGTGTGTGTGTGTGTGTGTGTGTGTGTATACAAAATTTCTGTTGCCATAGAGGATATATTTACATGGGAAAGATAACTTTTTTCTTTGTAACTCTTCTAATTATTAAGTTCTTTATTTTATTAGATACAAATGATGATGATGATGATGATGATGATGATGATGATGATGGGGACCTAACCCATGACCTTGCACACGCTAGACAAGCACTCTATGGCTGAGCTATAACTCATCCCTACAAATTATTTTAAATTGACATATGACAGAAAAAGATAAGTATAATTTAAGTCTTGCTACTCAATATTGCTACCCAATAAATATCTTCTTAAGTTTCATGTTAATGGTGAGATTTAAATTTAATGTTAACCCATAATTATTTTACATGCTCTGAGATTAGGTTATAGAAAATTATGAAAAATGAGTGATTCTACTATATAAATATTCCTTTACACACCTCGGTTTATTACCCACTTCTTAAGGTGAAATGCTCTTATTTCATGACACAATGTAAGTTCTATTTCTCTTCAGACTTCTCTGTTTTTTATGTTCTTTTACTGAATCCTCATTTTCCTACTTCTCCCTTAATATTAATGGTCGCTGAGATTTCTGTTATTGAAATTCGACTTCTCCCATGGCTGTTCAATCTTAGCAATACACTTTATTTCTGTGTTTCTACTGCCATACCTAGAGAGGTGGTTCTTCTTAAATATTTACTCTGTGTGACCCTCATCCTTGAGATTTAATAGTGAAAATAGAATCCAGGGAGATATCAAGTTGTTTGAGATGCCACAATGTCTCATATCTTTTATGACATATGTCTGCATTATGACTAATAACTAGAGTTCATTCTCATTATGTAATAATGAGGGTATAGTGATGGTGAAAATTTTTTAGGGAACAAACAATGTTTCCAGGTTGCAAACCACCAAAGTGATCTTTGCTGATGTAATAAATAGGATACCACCAATTTCTCTAGCCAACTCTGATTTCACAAATGAGCAAACTGAGGTTCTTGTTTATTCCACTACAACAATCCATTGTTCTTCATTATTTTTCTGAGACATGAATCCTGACTTTGGCATCATCATTGTAGTTTTATTCTTGAGTGTTATCTGCTTACTTCGCCTTCAGAGTTCTGTGTCATAAGTGTGGCTTGACTTCTAACAAATAAGCCAAGAAAATCAATCAGGACACAAAGGCAGGTACACATTTCCACTTTTGGGACCTGAAGACACCTGGGTGAGCCAGGAATCTTAGAGGAATTTTGGAGATATTATAGAATTTTGCTTATTAGAGTGCCAGAATACAAGATTTTAAAGTATTTCTTTCTAGAAGAAAGAGGCTGCCCAGCACATGCATCCTACCTTCCTGTATCGTCATTTATTTTGGTATCTTTCTATTGTTGTGCTATAAATTTCCCCAAACTGGAGGATTAAACATTATAAATCTATTATATTACAGTTCTATAGACCAGAAGTCTGACACAGGTGTCGTGGGATAAACTTGGACATCAGCAGGGCTATGTTCCACTCTGGAGGCTCTTGGAAGAAAGTGTTTTCTTGCCCTTTTCTGCTCCTAGTGTCTGTCAATGTTCCTTGGTTCATGACCCCTTTCCCCCATTCTTCAAAGTTAAATGTTGGGCCAAGTACTTCTCATTCTTCCATCTCTCTAGTTATCTATACCAGGTAAATGTCCTCTCAGTCACTCCGGTGATTAAGTTAGCCCATCTCAATCATCTAGAATAATTTCTCCATTGCAATATGCCTTAGTAACCACATTATGAAGATACTGTTTCCATATAAATTAGTATTCACAAATCCCAAGGATTGGGGCATGAATATCACTGGTGGCTATTATTGTACATATCTTTCCAGTCTTTCTAAAATAGATGTTTGTTGATCTCATAGCTAATCTCCTTCTACTATGCAAATCATATCTTTCAAGAATGAATAATTATGGTTTAGCATTAGATATACACACCTAATCATATTTTCTGGAATAATGGAGAGTAGGCATTCTGTAATGGCATGAAATACAACTGGCATGTTATGATAGCAGTCGAAGATAAAAAAAAGTGGTGCTTAGAGGAAGAAAGCAAAATTCAGCAATATGTGCAAATGAATTTGTAATCTCCTGTTTTTCCTAAAGTGTGTGTTATGGGAATTAAACATATTATGACTGTAAATAGTTATTACACAGGAAGCTTGAGCAAATACATTTGGGAAATGTCAAGTTAAACAAAGTAAAACTGATTCCTTCTCAGAGCCCTTAATGTGGTAATGTACTTTGTGAATCTCTAAGAGAGCAGCATGTGTTCATATTTGACAGGAAAAAAAATGTTTTCAAAGAGGATATCAAACGTAGGGAAATAGTGCTGTCCATTTCCATCTGCTTGACTGTAGCACCCTTCCGCTATTGTTTGGCCCTCCCTCTCCTCCCTTGTCTCTTTCTTATCCTCTTTCCTTACTTCCCACCTTCATTCCTTCTCTTCTTTTTACCTATAGTCACCTCCTCGTGTAAATGTGACTTAAAATGCATAGAATTGCAAATAATCTTGCCCTGGTTAAAATCAGGAATGCAAACAACTGTAATAAGAAAGAAATTGTGGGGGCGGGTGATAAGAATGAATCACAGAGAGGATGAGCCTACTGAGTCTTGACATTTTTATTCTCTTTCTCTGATTTATTGAATAATGTAAGACTAAACATTTCCTAAACAAAAAAAAAAATAGAGATGTTTCTTCTGTTTTACCTCTTCTTTTTTAAAATTTTTTTAAAATATATTTTTTCACTCTAGTTTGTTAAACATGACAGCAGAATGCATTTCAATTCATAGTACACATATAGAGCACAACTGTTCATGTCTCTGGTTGTTCATAGAGTCACACCATTCGTGTCTTCATACAGGTACTTAGGGTAATGATGTCCATCTCATTCCACTGTCTTTCCTACCCTCATCCCCCCTCCCTTCCCTTCCATAACCTTTGTCCTATTTAAAGTTCCTCCATTCCTCCCAAGCTATCCCCATTATGAATCAACATCCACATACCAGAGAAAACATTTGGCCATGGGTTTGGGGGATTGGCTAACTTCATTTAGCATATATTCTCCAACTCCATCCATTTACCTGCAAATGCCATGATTTTATTTTCTTTTAATGCTGAATAATATTCCTGTGTGTGTGTGTGTGTGTGTGTGTGTATCTCACAGTTTCTTTATTCATTCATCTATTGAAGGGCATGTAGGTTGGTTTCACAATTTAACTATTGTGAATTGTTTTGCCATAAACATTGATGTGGCTGTGTCACTATAGTATGCTGTTTGTAAGTTCTTTGGGTATAAACTGAGGAGAAGGATAGCTGAGTCAAATAGTGGTTCCATTCCCAGTTTTCCAAGGAATCTCCATACTGCTTTCAATGGTGATTGTACCAATTTGCAGTCCCATCAGCAATGTATAAGTATGCTTTTCTCCCCACATCCTTGCCAACACTTATTATTGTTTGTATTCTTAATAGCTGCCATTCTGATTGGAGTGAGATGAAATCTTGGAGTAGTTTTGATTTGCATTTCTCTAATTGCTAGAGATATTGAACATTTTTTATATATTTGTTGATTGATTGTATATCCTCTTCTGAGAAATGTCTGTTCAGTTCCTTGGCCCATTTACTTATCGGGTTGTTTGGTTTTTGTTTTTTTTTTTTTTTTAGTATTAAGTTTTTTGAGTTCTTTGTATATCCTAGAAATTAGTTACCTCTTCTTTTTAAGTCAATAATCATTCCAAATGTATCATCCAGTAGCTCCAGTACCTTTTCTGAAAAGTCTGAATGACCTAACAAATATACCACTAAGCTATAATAAAGATTCCTTTATATATTATCATAGGGAATAAGGAGTTCTGATTTACTGAACCTTCCTGACATCTTAAACTTAACCATAAACACTAACATTTGCTTTTCAATTTAATAGTTTTTGGTACACTGTAAGATTTATAACACAACTCCCTCATTACTAAGGATACCTTAATTTTTTGAATGATATACTTTGAACAAATACCACAATAAGATGAAATTCTAATGTATGTTTATAGCAAACAAAAAAATATAAGACACTATGATAACTGTCTCCCAAATATTGTTTCTCTGTTTGGTCCAAATGTATCCTCCCCCATCCCATTTTCTGCTCTGTCACACTTCTCTTTCCATCCACTCTGCTTTGATCAGTCTTACTTCATCTGCCCTCTTCCTGACTACCTTCTGGAACTAATTTATATTGGACTTTTCCCCATTTTTTTCTCACCAGCTAGTTCTTTTATGGCCCAATAAAAAGCCTAACATCCATGTATAATAATAAATAATAACAGTTTGCTGTTTGGAAGATATTACCTGCTAGCATCATACATTTTATTTTAGCTCACACAATAATCCTGTGATGCAGGCTTTATCACTAGACTTAGAGAGTCCTCAAATTCACACACTGTAGAAATAAATGGTGCTGGAATTCACGCGCAGATATATTGCACTCCAAGGCCAATATGAAGTCTCTTGAAGAATACCAATGGTCAAATCCAGCAGCCACTTTGTCTCCTTCCTTCAGTAGCAGCCAGGATCCTATCACCCTCTTCTTAAGGTGATATTCTCTTCTTTTGTGACACAATGTAAGTTCTACTTCTCTTCAGACTTCTCTGTTTTTTATATTCCCTTTACTGAATTCTCATTTTACTACTTCTCTCTTAATATTAATGGTCGCTGAGATTTCTTTATTTAAATTCAACTTCTCGGGGCTGGGGATGTGGCTCAAGCAGTAGCGCGCTCGCCTGGCATGCGTGCGGCCCGGGTTCGATCCTCAGCACCACATACCAACAAAGATGTTGTGTCCGCCGAGAACTAAAAAAATAAATATTAAAAATTCTCTCTCTCTCTCTCTCCTCTCTCACTCTCTCTTTAAAAAAAAAATAAATAAATAAATTCAACTTCTCCCATGGCTGTTCAATCTTAGCAATACACTTTATTTCTGTGTTTCTACAGCCATCCATAGAAGGTGGTTCTTCTTAAGTCTTTACTCTGTGTGACCCTCATCCTTGAGATTTAACAGTGAAAATAGAATTCAGGGAGACACCAAGTTGTTTGAGATGCCACATGTCTGCATTATGACTAATAAATAGAGTGTGTTCTCATTATGTAATAATGAGAATATAGTGACAGTGGGAAATTGTTATGAAAGAAACAGACAAACTGTTAAAGAGATATTACTATCCTGAATCTGGGCTAAGAGGGGATCCAATGATCACATTTAGTATTGTTTGACTCTTTATCCTATTTTGTGATATTTTAATAATAATGGCACTAATAATAAGTACCTTCACTAATAAGATTTTTTTAAACACTTAAAATGGCAAACAGGACATCCAAATCCATGAATATAGCATTAAAAAAACAACAACAATGATTCAATTCTAAGAAAATGAGTGGGGGTTTGGCTTTTCTTCCTTTTTAAACAATGACTTTTCTAAGACTTTTTCTCTACTAAGTAGGCTCACAGTACTAACATGTAGTCATATTTTTAATATTAAAAAAAGCATTATATGGGATATTATGTGAGATTTTATGGATGCTGTATATAAGTGATTGAGAATTTTTAGGATATTCTATTGACTAGTCTCCTTCTGTTGTTCTTTGGAAAACTGACAGTAATTATTAGTTCTTTGCCAAAAATACCAAAGAATTGAAGCCCTTATGTTGAGTCCAACAGCTCATGTTCCAGCTTTCCTTATATTATAAACCTTGAAAATTCTTTATTTAATATGCCTGAAAAACTATAAGTTTGTTAATGTAAATTGTGTTGATATACATAATAATTCCTAAAACATACTATTTTCTGAATTGAATCTTTCTGATTACAAACCACACTCTATTAATAGAGTACAACTGATTCTTTAACATGCAATACTACATAAAATTTCTTCTGAGAGAATTGTATTTGTGTTTCTTTGATTAGCAATTTTACTCTTTCCTGATGAGTACTCTTCAGTTCTCCTACTTAGCCATAAAATGCCACTTACAATAAGTTTAATTTAAAAATCTATTAACCAAAAACACTGGCAGTGAACATTTTCTTGAAAAGAAGATAAAGTCTTATTGAATTACTGGAGAAAATTCACACACATTCTAATTGAAATTTTAATAGCAACTAGCTGACAATTCACCCAAGGAAAACAAATCCAATTTTAATAATAATTATCCAAGAATAAGAAAGATCAAGAACAAATTTTGAGTCCAATATAGTAAGGAAAATAAAAATCTGTGCTCTGAGTTTCATCTATTTTAGGTGTCCTAATTAACTTAGGTGAAAGAAATATTGATCAATGAAGTTGGGGGGAGCGGGGGGGCATACACTGAAGAAGAGAAGGTACACATAAAATAATGACTCCAATTAACTTGAACTTGCATTTGATTTACAACTCTATTGCTTACTACCCATTTAATCTTGTACTGTAATCTGTAAAATGTGATGATAGTAATAATAGTAATAATGTATTTTCCTACAAGACTTTTGGGTGTGTAGCTAAACTGTGGAACCAACCTAGATGCCCTTCAGTAGATGAATGGATAAAGAAAATGTGGTATATATACACAATGGAATATTACTCAGCAATAAAAGAGAATAAAGTCATGGCCTTTGCAGGTAAATGGATGGAGCTGGAGAATATAATGCTAAGTGAAGTTAGCCAATCCCAAAAAACCAAATGCTTAATGTTTTCTCTAACATAAGGAGGCTGATTCTTAGTGAGGTTGAAAGTGAGATCATGGGAGGATTAGACGAAGTCTAGATAGGGCAAAGGGATGGGAGGGGAAGGGCGTGGGGATAGAAAAGATAGTAGAATGAGATGGACATCATGACCCTAAGTACATGTATGAAGACATGAATGATGTGAATATACTTTGTATACAACCAGAGATAGGAAAAATTATGCTCTATATGTGTAATATGAATTATAATAAATTCTGCTATCACATATAATAAATTAGAATAAAAAATAAATTTAAAAACAGACACTTGGGTAAGTAAAATGAGATGAGTTCCAAGAAAGCATTTGATAAACTATAACTATTATTCATAAAAATAAGAAAGTTTTATTAGTTTGTAGGAAAACACAGAAAGGTATAGTAAATTTCTGTTACCATACTTTTCTGTGTTTTCCTACAAACTAATAAAGCTTTCTTTTATCATAAGGGATTTATCATAAGGAAAACAGAAAAATCATCTGGCACCTATGTAGTCATTCTGGTGCAGTGAAGACCGGGCCTGTATCAGGTTGTAAGGGAGACCAAAATGACAGTTCAATCTTTTAAGACACAACCTTGGGGCCTGCCTTTTAGGTTGGGATTATGCTTTTTAAGAGACCTGGGAATCGCTCTGTTAATCACTATCCAATATGGTGTAAGATTTGAGAGCAAAATTCTTGTCAAGCAGCTTCTTTACTTTCAATCTAAGCATGAACACTAACCCCAGGAGCCCAATCCATCCAGAGGATGCAGGGTAGATGGTTGCACATGGCAACGATATGCAGAACGGATGCGAGGGTTCCACTTTCCCCCAGAAGGAGGATGTGGGCCTGGCAGGAATATAAATTTTCACAGAACTATCTCTAGTAAAAAAGTCCAGCTAGAAAGTTTACAAATCTGGTTCACCGGTATCTGGGAATTGGCCGTAATCAGTTCACCTGAGTTCCCTCATCCAGCACTGTGGACTAAAAACTCTCCCAGGGAAATAGGCTGTAAGCAATCATGAGACTCATTCAATTGCCCTCTCTTAGGGATCGCTGCCTTGTGCTGTCTGACATCCACAGTCAGAACACCATTGTTTCATATATTTTGTCTGTCTTTTTTTTTTTAATGTTGTTTCAGGCAGGAAGAATATCTGGCCCCTCTTATTCTGTGTTGTCTAAAACCAGATGTCAGTCCTGTATATTTGATCAAAATGCATTGGAAATACAAGTCTTAAAGGTGTGGGAGGAAAGAAGATGCCTGAATGGATGTACAAATTCTCAAAGGAGGTTGAATTTTAGATAAATGGGTGTTAGACAAATTGGTTTAAAACTGAGCAGTCTGTACCTAAGTTTTCATTTAAGCTATCGTTTTTCTATTTGAAGATGATAGTGGCTTGCCAGGAAGCAGTCAAGGGCTAACTAGAACTTCAGTCAGACCATGAAAAATAGCAGCCCACCCCCGTGGTTGACCAAATGCTCTTCTTTTCCAGGTCTCTTTCAAACATGACTCAAGAGAGATGAATTGAAGGGCCAGTCTGATGACAAGCCTCTTAGAATATGTCATTTATCAAATGTGTAGATTAGATCATGGTACGGAAAGAGAGTATACTAATAATCCAAAGAAATGAAATGACATCATAGAATTCCACATAAGTCAAAGTTTCTGTAAACTTGTAACTGACTTCAGAGAAGCAAACCTAAGCTATAACCATCAATACAAAAGAGCCTAGGAAGAGACCAAGTGACCTTTGATTTCTAGAGGCAAAATATGAATAATGCCAACCGCCCAGATTACTGCAAACAAGTGTCCACAGGTCACAGAGCCACTGCTTCATTTCCTCCCAGACAGACCGCTCTACCCTGAGCAGTCACAGAGCCGTTGTTATTGTAATCACGTACTCAAACATGGCTCTATCAGAGCCTGTGCTACAGGCTGGAGATATGATTACAACTAAGACATTCCTCACATATTTTTATCTTCTTCCAAAACCCATGGGGAGAATGGGCCTGCCAAGCTGCCTGATAAGACTAATTCCTAGAGCTTATGCAGGCAAAATTATTCAGGTATTTTGAAAGTTTTGTTTAAACTAATAATTTTTGAAATGCTACTGAGAATAAATTTGTAACCCTACCTCTTTCCTACCAGTTTTGAGCAGCCAACTTAGCACGTGGGTACCCATCGCTGGACATTTGCCCACCACCTGTACTTATTTCCCACTAACTAGTAAGTGAGGTACTGCTTCAGAACTGCTTTGCTGAATTTTCTGATCAAATGTCTTCTTCATCAACATATTTTATGCAACCTCCTGTCAAGAAAACTATGTATGTTTGTGTCCCTTTCTTTCTTTTAGAAAACAGTCACATTTTTAGTTTTTAGTTTTGTATTTGTATTGGAATTACAACTTTAGTATTTTCTATTACATTGCATAATACATGGAACTTCAGGTATATTTGGGGTTAAATGAATTTAGTAGATTTCTCTGGCACCCTGAATTAATGTGAAATCTCTCCAAAGTTCCAAAATCATAATTCACAGTAAGCCTTTGTAAGCCAGCCTTTTGCAAATTGCAGCTACTCTATCTGTACGTATATAACCCTCTTAACATATTTCCTATATTCTTGTCCTTCAGTGTTCCATGGACTCCAGAAAGGATGCAGTGTGATTATAAAAAAAAAAAAAAAAAAAAAAAAGGAGAGTATACAGGTATACCTGAAAGAAAGAACACTTTGTAAGGATGTATTATACATTTAAATTATAAAACCCCAGGCAAAATAATTCAGAGGTTGACTATAAATGAATAGTCTTCCTCAATGAAACAAATTATTAAATTTCTAAGGTGCTTGAAGTGAAGAGCTATAAAAGAGAAAATCTCTAAGGAGAGAGGAATTACAATTTAAATAAACCCACTTGAGTTTATTTCCCCTGGAGAATTGTGCTCTTTTATAATGTGGCCACTGGGCACTTGTGGTTATTTAAATTGATTAATTAAAATTCAATTAAATTTAAAATTTAATTCCTCGATCATACTAGTCACATTTCAAATGATCAGCTGGCCAGTGGCTAATGGCTGTCATCTTGGACAGCACAGATGTGTAGAATATTTCCATTGTGTGAGACAGCTTAGCACCCTCTAGAATTCTCATTTTTTTTAATTTTTTAATTTTATTTTTTTTTAATTTTTTAATTTTTTTATTGATTATTTAAAGCATTACATAGCTCATGATATATCATCTTTCATACATTTGACTCAAATTGTGTTTTGAACTCCCATTTTCACCCCAAATACAGATTGCAGAATCACATCTGTTACATATTCACATTTTTACATAATGCCATATTAGTGACTGTTGTATTCTGCTACCTTTCCTATCCCCTACTATCCCCCCTCCCCTCCCCTCCCCTCCCATCTTCCCTCTCTACCTCCCCTGCTGTTGTTAAGTAGAATTCTCATTTGATTCCAAGTTACCAGGAGCTCATCAATTGCCTAGTAGAACTCCAGCCTAAACAGGGACAAAAATATTTTTACTTAGTGGAACCAAGACAGCATTCAAGACAATGTCATTCAGGACTGAGGTTGGAGCTCAGTGGTAGATCCCTTGCCTGGCATGTGTGAGGCCTTGGGCTCAATCGTCAAAACTGTCAAACGAAAAAAGAAAAAGAAAAATTATACTAAAGAGTAACAAGAGAATAGTCTTATTTAAGATGAAAGTTTCTGATATTCCAAGTTAAAAAAGAAAGAGAGAATGACAGTTGGTACAATTCATAGGTTCTGTTGTCTGTTCCTGCTAGATCCTTATGTACCTCAGAGAGCACAAAAAGGTTAATTTCTCATGGCCTCAGTATTTTGCCTTAAATGTCACAGGCAACTAACAAAAAAGCCCCAGGAATCAGTTTCAAGTTTCTTATCTATCTATACAGCATGACCTCATCCTATTTTATCTGAATCTTATCAACTGAGGCTGTTCAAGCTGGAATCTAGTGCTCCTTAATCCTGTCTCAGCCTTAGCATAATTAAGGAAGGCAAATTCCTTAAGGTAACAAAGGATCATTTAAAAAATGACTCTCAACCCAGAGGAGTGTGAGCACCAAGTAGAAGGACAATACATTTTCAAAATGTTACCTAAGTGATTCTAACATGCCTTTCCAGGAGGAAAAACACCCATGTTCGTTGAAAATGACTATTACAAAATTTCTCACAACCAAATCTGGCAAGTTCTAATCCTTTTCATCATTTCTAGATTATCCTTTCCCTAGAGTATTTTTATAAGAATATTCATATGAAAGTACTCTTCTTCCTTTTAGGTAATCACTCTTATACATTAGCAAATAACTGTTATGATTTGAATCTGGAATGCCCTCCCAAACACTCATGTGTTGAAGTCTTGGTCTCCAGTGCACCAATGTTTAGAGACGGGGTTTTGGTGAAGTGACTGGATCGTGAGGCCTCCGATCTTAACAGTGGATTCACAACTTGATGGCATTATTTGGGGTGATGGAAATCAAATCGCAGGTGGTGGATGTTAGTTGAAGGAGTGTCTCCTTGTGGATGTGTCCTTGGGTACTATAGCTTGCCCCCGGCCCCTTCCCCGCCCCCCATCCTGGCTGCCATGTGCTGAGCAACTTTCCTTTTCAATGATCTTCCACAGTGGTGTTCTGCCTCACCTTAGCCCCAAAGCAATGGAGCCAACTGACCATGGACTGTACCTCTGAAACCATGAGCCAAAATAAATGTTTTCTCCTTTAAGTTATAACCACATATGAAACAGCAAAATCATCATATAATTAGTGTTATTTTTTTAAAAAATAAAACTTATCTCAGTAACCATAAATGGGCAAATAACCAAATATCTTTCATATACCTTCTGCCTTTCTGAATACCCTACCTCCGTTGAATTTGTGACCACCAGTACTTAGATTCCTCACTGAATTCCATGTGTAAATCAGACAGATGCAAAAAAAGCTTACCACTTTCTAGAATACAAATGCTAGAAGACATACTAATGGTAGCTATGTGTGTTTGTGTGTACATATATAGTATGTGTGTGTGCATATATATGTGTGTGTATGTGTGCATGTGTGCGTATATTCAAAGAGAATTGTTTGAAATTATTTCTACTAAATTGAGTCAGTAGAATTATTTCTACTAAATGAAGGCATTCACTTTACAAGAGAACATATGTGACCAATATGGTAGTATATTATGTTGCACACTAATATTAACAAATTAGTAACTATATTTTATACGTGTAACCCAAGGAAACACACATATTCACCCAGCTGAAGTTTGCTATTGATAAGATTGACATCAGTTTTTTTCCACATATAAAAAGCAATTAAAAAATCATGCCAAAGAATTTAATGAATCAAAGGAAAGAGGAGGAGGCTAATTTAAAACCTGTCTTGGTGGGGCTGGGGATGTGGCTCAAGCGGTAGCGCGCTCGCCTGGCATGCGTGTGGCCCGGGTTCGATCCTCAGCACCACATACCAACAAAGATGTTGTGTCCGCCGAGAACTAAAAAATAAATATTAAAAATTCTCTCTCTCTCTCACTCTCTCTCCTCTCTCACTCTCTCTTTAAAAAAAAAAAAAAAAAAAACCTGTCTTGGGCACTTATGTACCTGACAATGGCAACAAGAATCCATAGATCTGTTTCTGACAGATCAACAAAACAGCTGTGAAGTGCAATATCTAACTGTCATCTGGAAATGGAGGAGATGAGCACAAAAACTCTTTTGCATAACACTTTGAAGCATTTTTTTTTCAAATATGGAAGCAATGAGTAGGGGAATCTATAAAGAATATGGTATGTTTAGAAGATGTCTTCCTTACTATGGAGGAGAGCTGAATTGTTTCTAAGCATTATTATTTATTTGGGAGAGGTATATATGGTTAGTAAGATTTCCCTGACAATGTTTTTGAAGTAAAAAAATTATGATGGTGAATGGAAGACTAAGAAAGGTTAGCATTGGGAGACTGTTTGACTGCAAAGTAAAAGATGATTTTCTTTGGGATGATAAAGTTTGGTATCCTGACTCTAGTGGTGGTTGCACATACCTATACAATTCTGTAGAACTGAATACCAAAAAGTGCATGTAAAAACTGAAGAAATCCAAATAAGTCTGTAGTTTGGCTAATAGTTTGTATGATGTCATTGCCCCAAGTTCTGATAATTACATTATAGTTTCCTAAGTTATCTAAGTTATAGTCACTGGGGGAAGCTGGATGAAGGAAACAGAGGAACTCTGTTTTCTGCTTTTACAACTTCTATATAAATCTAAAATTATCTCTGAAAAAAATGATATCCTTTATAAAGAAAGATTTAAAAATGAAGATTTTTTTCTATTAATATTGACCAATTTATATTGCTATTCTGTGCTCATGTAAAAATATATAATAATTAATTCCACTATTATATAGAATTATAATGCACCAATAAAAGTGTTCAAAAGATTTAAAGTAGAGTGTAGAGAAATTTCTTGTGTACTACTGCATATTTTCTGTCAGTTTTAAATTACATCAAAATGTAAAAGTTAACAAAACCAAAAAAGGTATTGGATTGATTCTAGAACTTCAGAGAACCAGGTTCTGAAGTCCTGCAGTCAGGTGTAAAGCTCAAATCATGCCACAGCCCTGGTTCAGCAAAGACATCACTCACTGCTCACTGTCATTGTCCACAACCCTGCAGTTTCCAACACTTGGCACCACAGACACTGGACGTCCAGCACTGCATAGCACCATTGCCATTGTTGCCTCTAGCAGCCGGATGTAACTGCCTCCCCTGACCCCTGAAAGGGCTTCTACTTAGTCCCCACTTCTTCGTGGGAGAATCTCCTGACTCGGTATGTTGTATCAGATGGTTGGGGGCATATAATATAGCTTTATCTGCAAAGGACAATGGAAATATTAGTGATATAGCACTTTCAGCATTCATGATGAACAATAGGTTGTCCCCCCCAAAGTGGGTGATTCCCCAAACAGTAAGGAAGTTCTAAAACTGGATCATCTGAAATAAAGGTAAAGATCTACTACAAATAAAAAATGGAAACATTGTCTTTCTTATATCCATCTTCTGTCAACTGACCCAAACCCTTACCCTAATAAGAAGGTGGTTCTGGAGTTCAGGGGTGAACATCAGTGAGCCTAGTGACCTAAGGTACAGCAACAGGCCAAGAATCCTGAATAGGGATGACTTTCAGGTAGATATGGGACAAAGCTTTTTAATCTCCCAAATATATTTGAGGAAGAAGTTGTTTCTTTAGGGAACGAAGATAGTTAACGAACACTTGTGTGTGTATATGTGAATATATATCATATGCGCTAAAAAAATATTTTCTCATTCTTAGCAATAAAATAATCAGATCTCTAGTACAGAAAGACTTGCAAGCTTTTTACTACTGCAGCTTGATAACTGGTAATAGATACAATAGAAAAGGATAAAGGCTGATGTGACCAGAAAATAAAATACGAAGAAAAAGAAAAGAAGAAGAAATTGCCTAACCAAAAGGCTAAGACTTAAACAATAAATCATAGTGATGATAGAACTCAGGCAAAATCATTGAAAGTATAGTGTTTGTTTTGTGTCTATAAATGATCCGTATAACAATTATTCAAGCTTAATAGAACAGACATGTAAATCTAGAAATCTCACTGAATTTCATGATAATCATGTATGCTTTTAGTTCTATCATCAATTCCTGATACAAATATGACCTAGCTTCATGCAAATTTTCTAGTATTGTATTCAACAATGAATATATTTTCATTGATCTTTGTAGAACAAATAATTTGAAGACTTGCTGGTCTTAAGTCTTTTTATAGAAAAGAACTTCACCAAAATGGTAATAGACCATCAATGGCATGCAAACATGGTCTTTCTTATATCGTTCTTCTGTCAAATGACCCAAACTCTTTACCCAGAGTTCAAATTATTAACATTGTCTCATTATCCATCTCCTCTTCCTGAAACAAAAGCTGTTACCCCTTATGAACAAATTAAGGACATTTTTACATTCTCTTGTGTTTCCATACTGAGAATGTAATTAAATAACACAAATGTATCAACATCTTTAGGCACTGATAATTAAAATTTTTAAAAAAACTTTCAAACACATTTAGTTTCATAGTGATATCTAGACATATTTAGTCTTTTGTTTTTCAATGTACCAAGCATATTTTTCATAGGCACTTGTTTCTTCAAGTTATTTTAAAGTTAAATTTTGTCACTGCTAGTGTCTCACAAACAGAAACAAACCACTATTTAAATTATAGAACTATTTGGATATTTTATGTTTTATGCATCAGTTAAAATTAACTCAAACAAAAATATAATAGAATCTGTGCTGGGAATCTATAATAATTCAAAATTATTTGTAGGAATAGAGATGCATATTTGCATAATGGAGAAAATCTAAAATATTTTTTGGGAAAAAAGAACGATCAGGAAACACGTTTTAGGACTTGCAAGATACTTAGGTTACTTCTAAATGAGGGAATTTCGTCATTTCCTGAAAAGTACAGTAGAGTCACACAACCTTGTGATTTATTTTAACCTTTGAGAAAAATTATTTGCCAGTTGTCATAAATACCTAGTTTCTATGTAGTCCAGTTCACAAAATCAGGAGGTTGAGAAACCTGAGGTACAGCTGAGGCAAAGCTCACAGATAAATAGAAAACAGGTGGACATCCAAAGAAAATAACTTGAAGTGGGAGTTTGTGGTAAACCCCATCCTCCAAGGCATTTTAGTCTCCCAACCAGCCAGTGGAGGAAAGGGAGGATCCAGGGTGTTGAGTAACAGGATGAAATAACTGATTCAGTGACTTCATTGCTTTCCCTAGAGAGGCCAAAATCTCAACTCCAAATCTCCAAGCCTAAAAGAAGAACTCACTTGAGTCTCATTCAGGAGGTGAGAGGACATGAAAATAGGATGTTCTAAAAAGGCTCTGGATCCTAAGTGCAAGACAGTTCCTCAGGTACTCATGCAGATGTGTCTAGGAACATTCACCCAAGAGACTGAGGTTTGCCAAAGATCCCATCTGCCATGTTTCATTCTTAGGCAGAGAGAAGAGGTCAGTTGTTGAGGTTTAGATTCAAGGTTGATCTCTGGTCCCAGAGTAATGGAAATTGATAAATGATAGCTGGTTTTTAATGCCAACAGACAAACATACTCATGCAATAGAGAAAGCAGAAGTAGATGAAGAAGAGATCATTTGGATCTCAGATGAGCACATAGAAGCTTGTCCAAAGTGTGCAAGGTACATTCTAGAGCTTAATATGTCACTAGGCCTTGTTCCTTTGTTGTTGCTGTTGTTTGTTTTTGTTTATGTTGTTGTTGTTTTGTTTTTAATATCTGTTTTCATTTTATTTTAATTACTTTTTTATAACTGATTCTTACTGACTCATGGACTAATTTTCATTTCTAATAAAGTGGTAGGGACTTGTGGTTTCATATGATTTTTCTACTAATTCATATTAATTATAGAAACATTTGGAAAAAATCAAACTTTAAGGGCTGGGACTTAGTGACAGAGCACTTACCTAACATGTTCAAGGTCCTGGGTCCAATCCCCAATACCAAAGAAAGGGAAACTTTAAAAAAGGAAATGCATATTCTACAATTCTACAATATAGAGATCCTACAATTTTACCACATAAAGATGAAATAAGTACCACTAAAATTTGGTATATATATGTATATACACACACACACACACACACACACACACAAATACACCATTATTTATGAAGAAAAAGAAAATCTTATATGCTCTTCATCAGATGATCACATTGTCATAATTTAGTTGTCTCCAGGAAGGCAATCTTAATTGCCGTCATATTCCTACTACCCAGCATAATACTTAGCACAGGGAGACAGACAGTATATAATAATGTATGTAAACTTATGGTTTTTTATAAATATCAGCAAATTGCTCTTGTGGTAGGTCGCACCCATTTATAAACCCACAAACAATTATGAGAAGTTCATTCCCTTCACTCACAAGAAAACTTCATATCACTTTTTAAGAACCTTTGCCATTTGATGGAATTAGCTTGTTTCTCATTTTTTTCTGTATTTGCTATTAAGCTATTAAGCTTGAATAATTTTCACAAAGGCCATTTGTATTTGCAAAACAAACACTTCCCTTTCAAGGGTTTCGCCTGAATCCTGCCTTTGCTAATATTAATTGCCTCATTAAAAACCTGAGTTAATAGTTTTATTTGTCCCTTTGTAGTCCTCCCCTGAAAAGGATGATGCACTCTCCCAGCAGTTCTACTTCTTTTTGCTCATTTCAGTTCAGTGCTTCCACTGGACATCTAAGCTGAGCTCTGCAAGGGAAATCCCTCCTGTCCTTGAGTCAGTAACAACAGTTTAAAGAAGAATCCTGAATAGGAAAATGATGGGATATGAATTCAAATCCTGGCTTCTCTACATACTTAGTGACCTTAGGCAAGACAAACAACCCCCATGGGCTTTAGGCTCCTCATTTAAAAGAAATAATGGCATTTTGCCTTCCAAGGTTGCTAGAAAGATCAAATGATATAAAATATGAAAAAGCACTATATAAATGTAGGTTATTGTTGCTCTTGTTCCTACTTTCCTTGGGGATAAATAGTACATCCATCACCTGTTTTGAGGAAAATTGGCAAAGACAGTTTCCTTGTCAAGGCTAAAAATAAAACACAAGAGAGACTTGATGTTGCCCAAGAGAGTGTGCAGGGCTATTGAAGTTTGCACTTGCTAAGGAAGCTAATAGAGCTAAATAATAACTTATTCTACTGACACCATAATGTCACTCACCAATGTAACCCAATTTGCTTCATTTCTCTTCCTACAGGAGTGGAGATTTGTGCTGCAAAAGGAAGCACATTCAATTTCCTCACAGGGTTATTCAAACATGAGATTGTGGCGGGGGTGGGGGGGGGAGTGGGGGGGGCATAGACCTACAGGAAAAGGAGCCTGGAGCTGAGGTAAGTAGGGGAGGGAATCCTAAAAGAACTAGAACACTTGCAAGTCTGTCTTTCCTGTTAAAAATTTAGAAAACAAAAGAAACTTTTAAAATGTCTCTTGGAATCCACCCTTGCTCTCCAGGCTCTACACAACTCAGATAAGTGCTGCCAACAGTGATTCTTACCCTTGGTTTCCTTAGCACTCAAGGAAGTCTTTATCACAGTGGTGTTGCCTAGTTTTTCCAGATGCTTAAAAGCAGATTATGTTTACTTTGTAGTTCCTTTAAAATACATAAATATGGCTTACAATATTTTAGAAGAAATACAAAAGTATTCTAAAATCAACCTATGGGATGCACTTTTTATTCAGGATGGGGTAATAACTGAAAAAAAAAAAAAAGAACATAGTTAGGACCACCTAGTTCATTGTTCCCAAATTACTATCTTCAGATTCCTAGAGTACTATCAGCATTTTTAAATGGAAATTTTATATATATATAGCCTGCCCCGATTAATACAGTAGAGCCTCTAGGTCTATTGAGTGTTCACCCTCAAGTTCATCAGACACTCTGGCTAGTGTAATTAGTTAATGCAAAAATAAATAATCTACTTTATATACAAAATTAAAAATAGTGAATAAATAACTCAAAATTAATTATTATAAGTTAAAGTTTGGGGAAAGCAATCCATATTATTAAGCCAGTTTTATAGATAGAGTGGTTTACATTGTACAGTGAATTGGTGCCAGTGACTTGGATCTACTGACTCTGATGCAACACTTTCCCCTTCAAACAAAAATCAGTGTTTACATGAGTTGAAATAAATAAGTAAATCCCTCAGTCTCTTATATATGCAAAAGTCAGATACAAGGCCCTTATTTTGTACATGCTCTGGACATGCTTGCCTCTGTTGTGGGATACAAAGGCAAGACAAATTTCCTGCTGCTCTTAGAGAACTTTAAGCCCAAGAGAGATAATGCACTTACATAAATAAGAAATGCAAAGAATAAAATGATAGGTGCTGTCAAAGATAAAGATGAAGAGCTCCAGAGGTTACGAAACTATAAGATTTACACTGTTTTGGTGTCAGGCCAAACAATTCATTAGCATATTAAAAGGCATGTCTTACTAAACTCCCCAGCTATACTCAATATTGGTCACTGGAACCCATGAGTAAAACTTCCTCTCCTTCCATGCATTAAAACTTCATTGTCTAATATGAAAATCCTGTAGAGTCTTGAGTTAAGGCCCAGTTCAAACAGGGTTTCCTCTGTGTGTTTTTCCATCAACAACCTCTAAAAACTCCTGCAGCATGGATCATTCCTGAGACACTTCATTACATAAAGCTTGATGTTGTACTATGCTAAAGACTGTAAGGAAGACTTCAGTCAAGGGAGGCTACTATAATGAGGTTTCGGAGTTGTGGAGGAAAGAGATCAGACACAATTTTATAATACAACAAGTCAAGAGAAGATTTATAACCAAGATCCAGGGTGTAGTCACTGAATGGAAAATTATTAAGAGGAAACATCAAGGCTGAAAGGAATTTTGCTAGACTGACTCAACAGGATTCTTGCTGAAGGCAGAGCACAGTGATCCAGTGCCAGGAGTGAAGGAAGTTTGCTCCACTCACTCAGCAGGATTCTTAATTGAAGTGGACTAAATGGGTCAGGGTCAGAGCTCAAGGTCAGGCATCTAGTAAAAGAGCACACAGGAGGAGCTTGACTGGAGTTTGGTCAAAGAGAGCGCTCATCAGTGCTTTGGTTTTGTCTGCCTTTCTGACCTTATATTTCTAGAACCTTACTATAGTCTCTCTACATTCAGTCCAAAATAAAGAAATGATTTGAGATTTCCAAGTATTCCATTTACTTCTCATTTTCTTGCCTTCATTCCCTACATCCCTAGAGTTCTTTCATTTTTGTTTGTTTTCTCAGAATTACTTCCTTTAGCAAAACCTTCCTAATACCCTAACCGGTTTCCCAGTTCCATATCCTATCTGACAGGGTCTGACGGGAGACAGAACTGTCTGGTAGTTTAATCAGGACCAGGACCCCAGAGGGCAGATTTCCACTTACCACCAACACTATGAGTAAAGTAAAGCCAAGGAGGTCAGGCCCCACAGGTCAAAACTGAAACACATAGAAAATGGTGATGGCCACAGGGGAGCAGGCAGAAGGAGGAACCCAGGAACAGAGCCGCAGTTGGTGAAAGTATAAACAGATGAGACAAAATAGAACAGAAAGAAAGTTAAGTGTGATGAGTTAAAAGCTTATAGAGTCCCTGGAAAATGGCTGTCCAGTCTTCAGTATCAAAGATGTGCTTGAGGTAGAGAAGAACCAAATGGCATATGCCCTTTCTTAGATCCTCCTCCCCAGAGCTAGATTAAGATAACATAATCCCATAGAAGTCTGTAAACCTGGACTTCCCCCACCCCAGAAGATCTCTTAGACCACAAAGATCTTCTCAGTGTTGGCTTACTTCCATGGCCTGAGGGAAACAAGGAATGATTGGAAGATAGCTGGAAAGAAGCTTGATGCTGCTGTGAACACCTGGTGGTCAGGATACTGTTGGGGGAAGGGGTTTGCAATAAAGAGAAACACGCAACATCGGTAGTATCAAAGTCGACCAGTGGAGTTTGGGTGACAAACAGGTTCTTCCCAGAAATGAATTTCAAGCTCTTAAATTAGAAATATGAGATTTCTATGACGTTGAACTAAAATGGAAAAAGAGATTTTTTTTTTTTTTTTTTTTTTTTTGTGAATCCATCTTGGTATGAACACTTTGAATCCTCTCACAGGATTAACTTGGGAGAATTTTGCCTCCTTAAGTTAGGGAAGGATCGAAATGTTTGTCATTCTGAGGAACAAGCATCATTTCTCATTGCAAGACATACCAGTTCAAATCAGAACTCAACTCACAGAACATCCAAGAGAGATGGTCTTCCAGTTCAATCCATCATTCACTCACTCGCCCAACATACCTGTGAGTCCATCAAATGAACTATTTAGAAATCGACTGTGAAAATTGGGTAGATACTTTATTGGACACAGAGACACATACATTCTCTTATGGTTCCCTCTGAAAACAAAATAGGAGAGCAGAGACTGAGGAGTCCCTGAGGACAAAAGTCTGAAGTCATGTCTGTGAATGTGAGCCATCTTGACCCAGACCTCATGTTTATCAGCTGTGCCTTGTGGTTTGTTTGATTCTTATTTCACAAGCCAGGGATGAATGGCAGTCTAGGAGACTATAAAATTTTGTTCAGTTTCCTGAAAGAGGAGTCAAAATGTGAGTGTTGGGTGGTTCCCATGGAGGGTGTGGCCAAGCACGGAGCTAGGGGGGGAAGGGGATTAGGGTATGCCACCCCCAAAATATGCCACTTTGACATATGGATTATTTTCAGTTAAAAACAACTGAGGAAAAGCAGACAGAAAAAAATCTCCCTATCTTCTCATCTGCCTAAAAGACCAGAAAGAGGAGGAATATGACACTTATCACCAGAAATGGAGACAGAACTGAGATGAGCTTGCAGAAACAAACCTTCATAAATAATCCCAATCTACCATTAGTTTTCTCCATATATTTCCCCTAACACCCAATTCCTTTGTGTAATAATGCCTCTACAATTTGTCATCCTTTGTTAAAATGATATAGAAACTGCTGTGTCTAACCACTTCTTTAGGGTTTTTACTTTCTTTCTATGAAGGCCCCTGGGCATATAAAATTCAAAAATATTAACATCAAATAAAATCTGTATGCTCTTTCCTCTGTTAATCTGTCATCCATTTAATTGGTAGGCCCTGGGAAGATAGCAATAGAGGGGAAATCTGTTCCTCCCCTACACAGGGCTTCCCTCATCAAGGTGACTTTTCTCTCCTGGTTACACAATAGAATGACCTGGGAAATTTTAAAGGCTTCCAGTAATCAAGCTGCATCACAGAACAATTAAAGTCTCTGTAAGAACCCAAGCATCAGTGTGTTTTTAAACTTCTTAAGTAATTCTGTGCATCCAAGGTTGAGAAACACAGCCTTAGCCATGCGGTATACAAAGTTATGGAGCAGTGTGTAGTGACCTGGAGGGGAGATAAAGGTCAAACCTAGAAAGCAAATCTGATGCTAGGTAATCAATCAAGTTCCTTGTTCCAGAGTAGATGCCAAGAGTATCTAGAAAAGACTCTGCCCACGAGGAAGTATTGCAGAGTGGACTAAGGCAATGTGGGTTGGAGCATTTCCAGAGGTGCAGTGTACTTACATATGCTACCCTTTAATCCAGGTTTCTCAGGAGTGTTGCAGTTATGGCAGACAGGACACGTCCCAGAGTTTGTCCCTCCTGCCTCTGACTTCCCAATACATCTCGGATTTGTTCATTTATCCTGATATCCATCACATTGTATCCTGATTATTTAGATGCCTGTCTTTTCTATTCTACTAGAAGGTTATTTCTTGAATCAGAGACTGCTGTATTGTTTAATTTTACTATCTTTGCCTTCCAACGCTATTTCCAAAATTAGTAAGTCTCTGTTGAGTATATGAACTATTTATACTTCAAATAGTATCTGTCCTCTAAGGCTGCTATAATGAAAATGCCACAGACTGGGTAGCTTAAACAACATTTATTTCTCTCACTTCTAGATGCTGAGAATATAAGATTAAGGCAGAATTGGTATCTGGTAAGGGTCAACAGTCTGCTACATAGATGGCCATCTTCTCACTATGTCCTCACAAGGTGGAAAGGGTGAGAGAGCTCTGTGGAGTCTCTTTGATAAAAGGACTAATACCATTCATGAGGAATCCATCCTCATAATTCAATTACCTTCCAAAGGGCCCCATGCCCCAATACTATCCCTTGGGGTTTAGCATTTCAACATTTGAATTTCAGAGGGACACAAACATTCAGTCCATAACACATAGTTTTTGACAACTAAAAACTGTCTTCTCCTTTCAAAGAAACTTTAAATCCTTTAATCAAGGGCACAACAGGAAATAGCATAGATATTTCTTATTAAGAGATATAGAAAACCAAGCAAAATCATTCTCTGTAAGCAGTTCAGCTCATATAAAGTAAATACATATTCTGTATCAGAAAAGGGGCATTGTATTCAGAGTAGGTATATTTCAGTGCCTGCAAATTCAAGGGCTAAAGAACAAGCAGGAAGATATATTAATTCTCATTTATGATTTACAGTAATTTATAAAGAAGTGTTCCATTTAAAAAATTGCTCTAAAAGTATCTGCTTTAAAACCCATTTTGTTTCATTGTACTCAATGTGGAACACCTATAAAATTTAAATATCATATATAATAATAATTATAGATCCTATCATATTATAACAATTAAAATATTAGCATAATTGCTTAAGCTTTGGATTATGGTTTCCTATTTTAATGCACATGTGTCAATTTTATTGAACTCTTCACAGAATTGAAAACTTGGAACTTAATGGGTTAAGGCAGGCAATTACATGATGCAAATGAGAGTGAGCAGAGAAATGATTTCTAGATTCAAATACTTCCCAAGGCTGCCTCGGCCACATTCACATTGTATTGGTTTTCTGTCAAATAAAACTAATGTGTGTTCATAAAAAGAATGACTGGCTTACCTAGTTACTGTTGTTAAATCCAATTGCTTTAATAAAAAGGTTGTATGTAGAATAAAACCCTGCTGATACCAATTTTAATCAGCTAAAGTTCAGTCTACTCATTCATTTACTCACTCAATACTTGAGAATTCGCCATAAGACATATCTTCACATCCAGCATGCCTAAAATCAAATGAGGACTTACTACAGTTTTGTTAAAGATTTGTTAAAGAGAATTGGATAGAAGATTGATAACAGACTAGACTTTGGTGGAACATAATGCAAGACTTAATTTGTTCCATCTCCCATTCAACTAATATGTACTAAGACCCTACTATGGGCCATTCTTTGTTTTAAGTAGTAGAGGTGGAGCAGTGGATAAGAGGCCTGTCCCCTGATTTAATGGAGTTACGGCTTAGTGAGGGGGAAGATATAACAATTAAGTAAAACAACAAACAAAGCAAGAAATGTGACTTTTGATAAATGCAATAAAGACAAAAACAAAAGAAAATAAAAGAAGTTGTTTTTTTTATCTTATTAAAGATAATAACAGAAGTGAAACTTGTATAGATCAGGGCTTCAAAAACTGCTCCACTGCGAAAGGACCCCTTAAACAGAGCCCTGAGTATGAAATGGTGCAGAAGATGTAGATGGGGTCAGACTGATTGCTGCTGGGTATAGAGATGTGGCCAGTCACATTGTCTCTGAACAATGAGCGGAGAAATCAGTCTGGACATTTATCGTGAATGGGACTCCAGAAAGGGATCAGGAGTCAAGGCCAGTTTTGGGAATGATTTTATCAGACAGAAATATAGCCATAGAGGGACTAGAGCAGGATGCAAAGCTAACTCCAGTGACAGATTCAGTGAGCTTCTGCCTGATGGAAAACTTGAAACAATGACAAGTTTCTGGTCTTTCTCCATAGACGCCTTCCCAATCTGGTCCCTCCTTGATTTCAGAGACCAAATCTGTTAAGACTTTGAGACCCGTGTACGAAGCCCTGTCCTCGTCTCACCAGAGGTCCTCACAACTCTTGCTGGCTACGAGGGTTATTGCCCTTCTGAGGATTTGGAGCTCACCTGGGGAATTCATTGTTGGTTCAGAAAAGCTGGCCTTTCAGTGCCGTGAACTCTTTCCCGTTGTTCTCTCTTTACCACTCACCATTAGCTGTCTCCTTTGCTCCTCTCAGATCTTCCGCAGAGATTCTGACAACAGGTCACTTTGTGCAGTCTTGTCAAACTAAAGGTAAAGGATGTGCTGAGTGCTGAAATTGCAAAACTCTTAACACAAATATTACAAGCCCACAAAATGGAAAGCCAGGTACCTGAATATTTCAATAAGGGCTATTTTTAAAATATTCTGTACAAACAAATGGGTGACATTGGATGTATTATATGAGGAGAAAGAGAACGTTAATGTATTTAAATACACGGCTTTTGGCTTCACTAAGCACCAGAGCACATTTTCTCATGCTATATTTAGGCAGCAGGTTTCCATGTTTAAGGAATCATGAATTATTGAAAAGCACTTTGCAAAAATTTGGCAGCAATCCCTGAGCCACAGTCTGAATCAGATTTTTAAACTTCTAATATTTCTTCACTGTAGACCTCTATGAAAAGAGTGCTCAATAGTGATCAGGACACTAAAGAGAGTGAGAATTTTTTGTAATTAAATAGGTAAATCAGTGGCAGGACTAAATACAGAAGAAAAAATAACAGACTAGAAGTGAGAAGACCTGTGTTTTGATTCCAGCTTTACCATTTCAAAGCTATGAGGCCTTTGACAGCACCTAATTTCTCTCAGTTTCATTTTTCTTATTTATAGTGGAGAAAACAATTTCTACTCCTCCCAGACTATAGGTCAGGATAATTATAAGAGACACACATGAGTGTGTGTGTGTGTGTGCGCATGCATCTATAGAAAGTGTAAAACATCCACACACAAAAAAAGGTGAAGGATAATAACAGTGGAGATGATTAGTGTCCACCAAGGGATGAATGGATAAAGAAAATAGGCTCTATATACATGATGGAATACTATTCACCCTAAAAAAGGAAGGAAATATTATTTGCAGCAATATATTTGGAGGACTTCATGCTGAGTGAAAAAAAGTAAGGCAGAGAAAGACAGGGCTTAATGATCCCACTTTGACATGGAATCTAAACTAGTGAGACTCACCAGAGCCTGGGAGAGGGATGGGAAAGTGGGAAGGTGTTAGTCAAAGAATACAACATTTCAATTAGGAGAAATAATTCCAAGAACTCTATTGTATGACATAGTGATGACAGTTAATAACAAGGTATTTTTATTTGAGATTTCCTAGAGGACATCATGTAATATCTGATAAATATTCAGTTATTTGTCGATTTAATCTAATCATAGGGATGATATAAGGAAAATATCAAAGTTGTGTTTCCTTTAACTTTTACAATTTCAGAGATGAATAACCCCCATCATCCTTACTTTGCAGGTGATTTTTAGATGTGCCTTCTGGGCATTACAGGTGTTTAAGGATGATTACTTCTCCAATAAGTTCTTTCATGATTTCCACAAAGGTTTGATTTTCTGGAAATCTCTCTCCATCGTCCCTTTCTTGACCTGTGTAACTCCATCTTTAGTTCAATATTGTAACTTGGAATGTCTTCTGCTGCAGGTAAGAATCCCACACTTACCTCCAATTTCTTGGTACAGGGACCAAGTGTCTTTTGCTTTGAATATTCCCTAAGTTGTGAATTGGACTATCTTACTCCATTTTCTGTTGCTGTCGCAGAGTGCCACAGACTAGGCAATTATAAAGAAGTGTTTTCCACAAATAGTAGATGCTGGAAAGTCTGAGAGCCTTGCCCTGGACATCAGGTGAGAGCCTGTGGGCTGCATTATCACATGGCGGAAGGGCAAGTGAGCACATGGGACACGGAACAAGAGGCCAAACTGATCCTTTAATCAGGAGCCCACCCTCATAATCATGAGTCCATTCCTGAGATACCGAGCCTTCATCTATGCATGAGGGGCAGTGCCCTCGTGACAATCACAGCTTCAAGGTCTCACCTCTCAACACTGTCACATGGCAATTACCTTTCGGCTGGAGTTTTGAAGGGGGCACGTCACACAGCACAGACCTACCCTCAGCCACTAAAATCACGTCCTGGGTGGCTGCCTGGAAGGCTCCTACACCATGTGAGAGATGTCCTTTGTTTATAGAGATGTCCTCTCCTTCAAAAATCTTCCCTCACCAAGTGAAGAGGATTTGGGTATTGAAGGCTTGATCTTCAGAGATTCCTTTGTTAACTTCTGTATATGTGGATTTATCTCCCATCCCCTTTGTACCTGATTTTATTACAATGGTGTCTCATTGCCACATCTTGTCACAGATGGTAAGGACCATCTCATTTACCTATTAGGTAAAGCAATATCATCATGAACACTATGTCACTCATATTTGTACTCTTGTTTCATATTCATGACATTTTTCCAAATGAGCACACAAATCGTGATACTGAATCGTCAAGGTGAAACTGTCTTTAAAGATAAGGAACTGTGGCTGGCCCCAGGTCAGTCAGAGTCTTAATCCATCACAGAATCACCTGTGTCCTTATTATTTCTCACTGTTGTCCTAACTATGAAAATAAGTAATTAGTTTGAAAATATTAAAAAGGATTCCATTCTAAGACCATAATTTTGAAGAAAATGGTCTTTTCTTCATAATGTTTCCCTCCTCTTGCTTCAATTATGCATATACAGATTTAAAATTTGAACCCAAATCTGATTGAAACTTTATGTCTTACTTCCAAATGATGGGAAATATAGGGGAGTGAAGAATATGTTAAGGGACACTCCAAATTTACAGTCAACAAAATGCAAGTATGGGTAACTTCACAGAACTAAACACCTGGTTCTTAAACAACAATAACCAATTACAAGCATTAAAAAAAAAAGATACAATTGACCCTATAGAGCAAAAGAGATTTTCAGAGACCTATCAACTATTTGCTATATCTGGACTCTATTTTTATTCTGATTCAAATAATCAGACTGAAAAATGGAGAGAAAGAGAAATTTAAACACTATAATATTTAATAATATTAAGAAAATGCCAATATTTTAAGAAATATTAATGTGTCCAGGGAATTAAGAAAATTTTGTTTCCTGTCATGGAGTTAGGACAACTTTTGTAATTATAATTTTAAAAATATCTTTATCCTTCAAAGAGTCACACTGATATAATTATGAGTGGATTTATGCAATATTTGAGGTTTGCATCATAATAACTCAGTGCTAAGGTGGGATTCTAGAATCAGAGAGAAAGCAGGATTGCCCATGACTTAATAATTCTGAAGTTGGGCAATGGTACCAGGGGGTTTATCATACTATCCCCCGTATTTTTATACACATCTGAAACTTTCTAAATTAACATGTTTCTAAAAGCCAATTGAATGCTAACCAGATGATTGAGCAAATATTCATCGTTTCTGCTGGCTGTGTGATGTGATATAGATTTGGTCTGAGTAAGGTGTTTGATTTATTCTTTCCTTTATTTACCAAGAGCATAAAACCAAAAAGGCACAGATGGGTAATGCTAATGGAAGCCCTGGTATACCTACATACCATAGAAGTTATTTGCTTTGTGCTACACTACAAAGAGAGCAGAGAAAATGCATAACATTGTCCTTTGATTTGAGCAGGGAAGGCTGCTTTCTTCTCAGTAAGAAGGATGAAGAGAAATGCACCAGAATGATCCACCTTTGCTTTGAAGTCTGAAGGCTTTGTGTCGTTATTCAGTACTCTCCCTGAGAGAAAGTACTGTGGGGAGGTAAAATACAGCTAGAATTTATCAGAATGCCATCTCAGCAATTAAGACAGCATAAAGATTGGGAAAGAATACAGAAATGACTTTAAATGGATTCTGAAATTTTTTTTTGCCTTTCAAAATATTTTATATAAATAGTTGCAAAATTCTTTGTTCCCTGCCTGTTTTAGATACATAGGTATTTGTTACATTTTTCTCCATTTTCCTTTTGTGATTGAATATTTAATTATAAGCAATATTTTTTAAATATTTATTTTTTGAAATATTTAAAGTTTTCCTAAATTTGCTTTTAAACATAGCTTGAAAATTGGAAAAATAAATGTGATTAATACATCATACATTCTGGAAGCCAGGGACAGTCTTTTACAGGTATTATAACTCCCTTCCCTCACACAATCCCATAATATTAGCTACATTGCCTGAAAAGAAACCAAAATATAATTAGATTAGTGTCATGTCTTAAAATGTAAATGCTACTATTCCCACCCAATGCTTTGTGCAATCTTTTCTTTTTATGGTCTAACTCATTCTTTCCAAACGTGAAGACTATTGACTCCTTAGAGCCACAAAGTCAACTTTTCCTAAATCCTATGTACCCTAAGCATTGCAGATAGAGCAAATAAACAATGTCTCACAAATGTATGTGCTGCCATTTTTCAAGTACAATCTGTCCCCAACTTAACAATGGATCAACTTAGGATTTTTATATTTTACAATGGTATAAAAGTGGCATGCATTTAGTAGAAAAACATAATTTGAATTTTGAATTCAAAGTATGTTTTCTACTTTTTTTTCCTACTGAGATCTTTTCTCAGGCTAATGATATGTGGTATGACTCTCTTGAGATGCTGGGAAGCAGTAAAAATTTATAGCTCCCAGTGTGTCACACAATCATTAGAAAAACAACCAATACACTATCATGTACTGTGTTTCTAAGCTCTGATGCCTAGTACAGTAGATGCATCAAATGCATTTTGTGTCTATATGTTTTAATTTCTCATGGGTTTATCAAGATGTAATCCCAGAGTTAAATAAAATGGTCTTCTGGGATTTATAAAATTTATTTTTTATAAAAGACTAATAGAATCTGAAATGTCTTTTGGCTGTCATAAATTCTCTCAATTAACTGATTAATAAAACTACAAAACCTATCATGGAGAATGTCAAAGTTTGAAATCCCTCCAAATCATTGATGAATGTTGTACTTCATCCTTTTTGCTACTCATTTAATATTCCGCAACATGAATGTACTGCACTTTAGTCAGCCTTTACTGTATTGATGAGCTTTCTGTGTTTCTAGTCCTTAACCACTACAAACAAGAGTACAATAAACATCCTCTGACCTATGACCTCACAAATGGACCCTTCTCTTTCCATGAAGTACAGTGCCAATACTGGAATAGCTGAGTGTGTTTTAGATTTCAATAGATGTTGCTACATTGCCTTCCAGAAAGTCTATAAAATATTTGCAGCACATGTGCAATGTGCAAAGAAACCCTTTCCTCATATCCCCATTAGTTATGGATTTACAGCCTTTTTAAGGTTGCCAGTCCAATAAATGTAATGTGATATTTTGTCATTATTTTTATTTAAATTTCTCTTACTTATTGCTAGTGACTTTAATCACTCGTGTTTGTTGACCATCGGAATTGTCATTTATTTTGAATAAATCATTCTGTCAAAGATTTATTCAAAACTTTTTGCATTTTCTATTGTTTGTCTTTTTCTTTTCACTATGTAAGCAATCTTTATATTAAAGGAATTGCCCTGTATCTTATGTCTCTCACTCTTACCTCTCAAGTCATGTTCTACCAACTGACCTTTGTTTCTCCATAGTAATTATCACTATTTTAAATTGCTTTATTATTTTTTTATCTGTCGTGTCCAACACAATATAATTTCCATGAAGATAAAATCTTTTTTTCTTCTTTTTCTATATCACCTATGACAGTACATAACACAGGATAGACACTTGAGCATTTGTTGAATAAGTAAATGAGTGAATGATGGCAAGGAATAGATTTATAAAATACAAGGCTTGATTTAAGTAAGGTACTAGAGATAAATGTCATAATTTTATGACAACCACATACCTCAAATTTTCTGGAAACATTTTGACTATTCCATTTCCTTTAATTATACCTACCCTTGTAAGATCATGTGTCTAGGATGTGGTTCATACATGCATATATAAATTTTGCGTAACATTGATGAGAAAATAATGAGTAATTCTTTTTTTTTTCTTTTTTAATTTTTTTTTATTGATTATTTATCGCATTACATAGTTCATGATATATCATCTTTCATACATTAGACTCAAATTGTGCTTTGAACTCCCATTTTCACCCCAAATACAGATTGCAGAATCACATCTGTTACATATTCGCATTTTTACATAATGCCATATTAGTGACTGTTATGAGTAATTCTTGAGGAGCTGCTAGGAACTGGGAATAATCTCAACAGTGACAATAGGTTTTTGCCGTAAAACCAGGAAAAAAGACAGGAAGGCAGATAGAAGAAAAACGTAAACAAGGATATAGAGATGGGAGGTAAAGAGGCATTGATGGGTAAGTAATCTGGTATACTTGAGAAAGTAATGTGTATTTGGGATAGAGAGGGGAATTGAATTAATTGTGAATAAAAAAAGTGGTGAACAGATCATTGAAAATCTACACATTATACTAAGGAATTTGCTCTAATAGCAAATGTAAAGAAATATGGAGTCATCAAAAGTTTTTTCAGTAGGAGGATGGCATAAATTTATAATATGGAAAGAACACTCGGTAGCAATGCTATGAATTAATTAGAAAGGGAAGAGAAGTTTTTATTAATAACAGTTCCTTGCACAGCTCTAAAATAACTAGTGCCAAACTAGCCCAAGTATATTTTATGGATAACATTTTTAATAGAATTAGCAGAGTCAGCATACATTTCCCAAATCAGATGACAGAAAAGACACTCTAAATTTTATCCATTAGCTTTTGCTGCCCAAATTTTTTATGCTGAAGAATAAAAATCATATATGAGTTGCATTAATTTCCTCAATAAAAAGGATGCTTAAATTGATTGAGAGTTTTATTCATTTTCTGCCAAACTCTGTTTCCTATTCTAATCCAATATTTCTGAAATGCTTCTGATAAATTTTATATGCCAAGTATTATGCTTGACCCACACCTAGGAATGAGTCAGATGAATTGGTTTGAGTAATATTAGAAATAGCGTCGCCTAGTTTTGTCTTGTTACCTGCCCTATTTAGGATGCACATATATGCATGGTAAAGTCATAACTCTATTTGGCCAAGATAAGGTGAGGATTTTTTTCTTTTGTTAGCTTAATAAATCTCAGTGAATACTCTTTGGCATGAATTTTTAAATCAGGACTAGACATTGATCAACTAAAGTGGTTAATTGGCACATCTCCCTTTAGAAAGGTAGTAGCTCTGTATTTAGAAATCATTAGATTCTCCTTGAATGATTAAAAAATGTCTCCTCTGACAAGATGAACTGTACTTTATTGAGAGGGTGCCATACAGTTAAAAGGACATGACTTTGGAATCATTTATTCCTGCATTTGAATCCATACTGTGCCCCTTATTACTTGAGTAATATTCATTTAATAAATGGTTGCAAACTATTTTGTGCCAATTACTGGTGTAGACATTAGGAATTAAAAGGCTCTATCTTTCAAGAACCAACAGCCTATTAAGAGAAATAGACAATAAAATAAATAGTGTACAATAGAAGAATGAACAAGGAACAATAGCAACACAAATAAAAAGGTAATCACAGAGGGTAGCTAAATTAAAAGGCACCCTGGACCAAAAAGACACGAAGAATAAAATTGATAAGGCATGCTTAAGACTTCTATATTTGGTAATCTAAAAAATTAGTGAAAGTTGGTTTATTTACATGCTAGTCTCTGCATGAACAAAGAATTTGTATGTTTAGACCACTGTAATTCCTAGTACCTAAAAAAGGGCATGATATATAGAGTATGATAGGTATTTGGTGAAAAAAAATAAATGAAGTAAAAGATATGTTGGAAAGTGGTGAGAGAGAAAGCTAGAGAAACAAGCGGAGGACAATTTTTTTTGTTAGAATTATAATCAAAGATTAGAAACTATGATTTTTATTTTTTATCTAAATATTTTTCAAACTTAGCTAAGTGCTATGATTTGAATAATGGAATTAAATCTCAAGAGAAAAGTTGGAACTGGAATTATAAAGTGGGAAATATCTGCCTAAAAATATAGTGGTAGTCTACACAGATTGTCCCAATAATTCATATTATGGTACTCTGCCATATGACACATCTCCTATGGTATAGTGATTAATATTTCTCAACTAACTCTCCAGAAGGGGAAAAAAGCCCTGATTTGTGGCATTCATCAAATTTTCGTAAAATGCACCCACAATTCTGATTTCAAGCTACCAAATATATCACAAATCTGAGCTTGGGAAGAATGTATACAGTTGGCTCTCACCAGCCAGTGGAGGCTGGCTCCAGCATGCCACTGCAGCCCTCTTTTGTCCCCCAAAATTCACTGGCAGTATTCTTTGGGCCATTCTCTCTACTGGGTCCTTACTCTAGTAAAATATTTTCCATTTTACCAATAAACACAATACCATAAAAAAATCAAATAATACATTTAAATAAGGTAATTTCTTCCCAAACATCCCATCTGTTTTTCACAATCCTGCCTGTGTTAAAGTACTCTGCTCCATGTCAGCTGGCAACACTGAGCAGCTGGGTCAAGTCATGATTTACTGTCCAGATGCATCATGATTGGGTCAGGTCAGGTCTGGGTGTACCTTAACCATTGGCCTTTCCAGTTCCCATCAAAGTACTTGACTTAAGTGACCCTCTGAGATCTACTGACCTAGAGCCCAAGTTTCAGGATTGTTGGAGTCTGGTGGTTAGTAAGGTTTATGGTTCCTAAATTCATCTCATCTGTCTCATTCTTCTTTACATCTTCACTCTCTTGAGAAAGTTCCAGACCGTTCATCTCCCTTCCACTATGAAGCCTGGTAAAGGAGGCTTTACAAACATTTCCTGAAGGATTGGGAAACAAACTGGGATGAGGCAACAAGAGTACAATAATTATCTCAGCCATGATTAGCTAATACTTATAAGGAGACTGCCTCTGTGTCTAGCATTATCTGGCATGATATTCAGAGCTAGCTCTCTCTCCCTGATTGTCTTTAGAACATAGCTGATGGATTAAAATTTGACCCATGCAATTGCCATTACTTGGATGTTTATTGTGTGATAGACTCTAATTTTCTTTCAATGTTTTAAAGATGGTCAGCTGACACAGACTGTTGGTTCTCTGAAGGTAAAGTGCAACTTCTTTATCTATTTTAAGTCTTTATTTTTGACATTGTATCAGTGGCTTGTTATGATGTAGTTACACTTAGTTTTCTCAGTATTTATCACTCTTGTGGTTCAAAATACTTCTTAAATCTATGGCTGGATTTCTTTTATTGATTTTGGAAATTCTCAGCTATTTTCTTAACAAATATTGCTTATTTCTCGTTTTTTTTTTTCTCCATCTAGCATGTGTGACTTATGCTCTACCCTTTAAATATTCCACATAATTATTTATACAACTTTTAGAATTTTCATTGTTTTTTTTTCCTCTATGGTTAATATATCTTTTTTACCTTTCTTCCAGTTTACTGACTCACTCTTTGGTCACATCTAATCTAATGTTAAGTTCACTTATGAACTCCTCAGCTAATATTATTTAATTTTTCAATTCTAGCACAGCAGCTTGCTTCTTATTTATTCTTATTCTTTGCTGAAGATTTCCATTTTATTGTTTATATTCTTGATCATTATTTCTAGTTATTTTAACATTCATATCTAATAATTCCAATAACGTGATCAACTCTGGGTCTATTTTGCTTTTATTTTGGTCATCTCTTGGCTTGCCAAGTAATTTTTTAATTGTTTGTGTTGTTGCCAACATTTTCTTGAATGACATGTTGAATGACATTGTGTCATTAAAAAATAGAGAGAGGTGATAGAAGGTGTTATTGTCATCCCAGAGAGGATTTGTTTGTTAAGTTTGGGCAAAAAGTTGAAGTAGGAGTTGTTCATTTTAATCCAATCAGAATCTTAAATTATTGAAAACTAGATATGAGTATTTGAAAGAAAGATCTTATCTACTTTTAGTTCTCTATTATTTCAAGAATGTAGACCTTCAGGGTTTTTAACTGAAATCTTGATGTGTTTACAAGGGCCTTGAATTCTATTGTCTCCCTGACACTATGAGTCTGAGAAATCTGCTAAACATTGTGGCCTCTTAGTCACTGAGTTCTTATAAATAGACAATTTTCTGAGAAAAAGCAGTGTAGAATATAAAACTCACTCTTCTGTATTTCTATTCATTCTACAATCTTAGATCATCAAATCTTTATATTATCATTCCTAAAGTTCAATATATGCCTCTCCCCCATGAGACAGAGGATGCTCTAATCAAATTTTTTGCCTTTTACCTACCACTTTCTGCTGAGCTTCTTAGCTTTGTATACCATACAACTTATGATTCAACAAATGAGAAGAATAATGGTATTAAAATTTTGAACCTGCTCAGTAAATTCTCTTCTTTCTGAACTCTGAGCCATTCAAAGCCTGGCTGCTTACATAGCTCTCTGATGCCTTCAAATTTATTTTGTTTCATATCTTATCCAGACTTTCTAGTTCCTTGAATAAGAATTGTTTGGCTATACGCTAGCTCATCATAGCCAGAAGCAAAAGTGAAAAATAGTTGTATTCTGGATATTCTTTAAAGATATACATTGAAGGATATATGTTGTAAGACATTCTTTCATACAAAGTGAGGTGTGAGAGATGAATTAAGAGTCATACTGAGGCCTTTGGCTTAAGCCACTAGAAAGACTGAATTGTAATTTATGGATATAGAAAGAGCTCATAAGAAGAGCCTTGGCAGAGGAATATCAGGAGTAAATTTTAAGATGACTGTTTAAAAAAAAAGATAGAAGGCATCCAGTAGGCATTTTAATATATGAGTTTGGAGTTCAAAGAAAAGGTACAGTCAGAATATATAAATTTGGAAATCACAAGCATATGGATGGTACTTACAACCAAGAGAGAAGGTGAAGTTATCAAATGCATGAGTGTAAATAGAAAGGAGGAAAGATCCAAATGTAAGTCTAGGGGAACACTAACATTAATGTAGATGTCAGGGACATGAGGAGAAACCATCAAAGGAGAGTAAGAAGGAGCACAAAGGATAGAAATGAAGACCCAAGGTGAGTAATATGCATTGGAATCCAAAAGAGAAGCTATTTCAAGTAAGGGACAGT